>NC_134368.1:62912391-63215217 GCF_035582795.1 Mycteria americana
AGTAAATCTAGGGCATAAAAATCAGTCTCCTGGCAGAATTAATGGGACACTGCAGCCGAATTCACACAAAGGAGGATATGCTTAGACTTTGGCAGGATTTTTTTTTTTTTGGAGTTTCACTATTTTGTGTGGCACCAGGACACCCCACTGAGTAACAGTGATGAGGAGAGTGTCCCACTGTCTCTGCTTGTACCTCTACAGCGAGATTGCCTGGCTCTTACTGTGCACTGTTCTCAGAGAAAGCCTTTCTGAAAGCTGCTTGGTAATGGGAGAGGCGACACTACATAAAATTTTCCACCACAGGCACCAGAGGAGAAAGATGTTTAGTCACCAAGTGAGACAGCATGCAGAGGTCGTCACATGCCCCTATTCCTGCAGCTGCTTCAACTTTTATGCTTTGTTGTGCTCTGAATGTGCTCCACTAGTCTGTTGGAGTTGGAGCATAAACTGAGATAGGCATCTGAACTCCTTACACATGCCTTAAGTGCTTTCCACAGTAAAAATGTTTCTAAATCTGCTCTAGGGAAGTAACTGCCCCTACTCCTTTGCAAACCATTTTCACACTGGTGGTTTTAGTTATTAATGTCAAGAATCCACTAAAAAGCACTGCCTATATGTGCCCGAGTGTCAAGAAACTGTCCCGGTGGCCTACAGCTAAACTCACAACTATGCCAAATCAAATCCGAAAGATGCTGCAAGAGAGGAATCTCTGGATGAAATTCTGTGACATTCAAGGGATCTGATGAGATTACCATAACACTCCCAACTGGCTTCAGCATACAGGGAAAAAAAGAAAAAAGAAAAAAAAAAGAAAACCTTTCCAGTTCTTTCCAGTTTCTCAGTTATCACTGAGGCTTGTCCCAGTTACACTTTGAATTCAAACTAGACAACACCCAGAAATCTTCCACTTTGTATCAAGGCTGAATCAAAAGCTATCCAGATTTTTTTTTTTTTTATAACATTACAAATCTCATTCAAAGTTTTAAGCACCATGTGCCTATCAGCCATCTGCTAGTGTTGGATAGAATGAGTAGGAAAATAAATATTTTAGCATGAATTCAATTACTGGCTCTTTTTACCGAGGCAAAATAAAAATCTCTTTATAATACTATGAAATACAGCCAGATGCAATGGGTAATGAGCAAGCTCTTGCACTTAAGGGACTGTGGCTCAATTCCATTATCTGCCAATCAGGATACTAATCATAGAACAAAGCTCCCGCTACTGGGAAGGAAAGAAACCCAAAAAAAGGAAAAACAACCAAAAAACCCAGAATAAAGGAAGAAAGGAAGAAGCAATTGCCCTTTAAATTAAAACCATGCAAAGCAATAGTGCAAAACTGGTAACAGCCCTAGAGCTGACAGCTTGCCTTAGAAGTGATAGGAGATTCCAAATGCTTCCTTGAAGGAATAATACACGATTACAAACACATCAAAAGCACAATCTGCCAGAAAGGAGAGAACAAAGGTAATCAAAAATAGTCTGAGAAATGCATTTTCTAAAAGCAGCCATGAAATAAGTTCATTGGTAACCTATTCCAATATATCTAGCAGGCAGTTAGTGGAGTACATTAGTGACAGAAACACATTCACAAAAGAATATAGGTAAGAAGAGGTCAAACCTTAAATCAGTGCCAGTACATTGACTTTGGAGGAACATCACTGATATTTATCATGATGGGGTCTGACGCAGAAAAGCTCAGTAATAGTCTCCCCAGGAATCCTGACTCCATAATAATGAAAAAGATCAGGTATTGTCTATAGAAAAATGTGTGTTCGAGTACATGCGGCACACACGGAAACCACCCACCCCATCAGCCACATGCATTGTGCACAGAAAGCACTGGCTCACGAAGGTGTACTAAATACAAAACATCCACTCATGCGCATGTAATGCATATAGGAGATGCAACTCACACCTTTGTATTCTGTGTGCAAAAGTGCAAAACACGTGCAGCAGTTTTGAATATTCTCCAATCTGTGCACCACCAGCTGTTTTCCACAGAAGCTGCAAGTCCCTGTGCATTCACTTTAAGCCTACCCACACAATGCTTGCTTCGTTCTGTTGCTTTTTGCAGACCTTTAGACACTGGGTACAGATCCGCACGGAGATGGACACCACAGGCTGAACACTGTCAATGTTTCATATAGAGAAAATGGATGTGACCTGCTGTTTCCACCCCTGTACCCACAATGTCATCCTAGCACTGTTACTTTCCACTAGAACTCACTTTTCCCTTAAACAGCACCAAAGCAACTTGGAGGCACAGGCTTGCTAACCCACCCACTGTTCCCTCAGCTCTTTCTGTACTTCTTCCATGCAGGTCAGAAAGCCTCAGCCACTAACAATTTCACCTAAGCTGGTAGTTACCATATATTTTTTGTGACAAGAAAACTAAAAAGAAGACAGGATATCCATAACTGAGAGGTGCTCTTGCTTGAAAGGCATTCCTAGTTCCTGGTGAAACAGCTATTGAGCGAATCTTGTGACAAAATTTGTCCATGTCACTTCTCTAATAAAAATACAGCAGTTGCACAGTACATTTTACAGCACAATTGATAAATCGATTGGAACGTTTCCTGCAAAGCTAATAGCACCAGACACAACTTCTCCAAACTTTTCCAAGAGAAACGGTAGCATCAGCAATATCTGCTTGAGGAGGGGACCAAACAAGTCTGCCAATAAAATTGAACAAGCCAAAGGAAAAAATCCAGCAGCATGCAAGATGCTCAAGGAAGGTTTAGCTAAGTCAGTGTGCATGCTGGACCTGGTGGGAATCTGGGTCTAGTTCCTGGCTCTGCTGTAAATTCCTTTGTGACTTTGGCTAAGCTCCCTCAGAAACCTGTCTTCTCAGTTGGTAATGAAACACTGAAATAGGAGGCTGAATGTTTGTGTGCGACAATATCCTGCTTGCAAAACAGTGAAGAAGAATGAGAAAACGTTTTCTGCCTGGAATATCCAACCGTACCTTCTCTGCCATGAACTATCTCTTACCTAGCAATGCTCAGCACAGAGCACACGGCGAGGCTTTGATGCTGGTCATGGTCCACAGGCTGTATTTTAATCCAAACAATAATGAATAAAAAACATTTTCAAAAGTATCTTTTTTTGGCTGACTATAAAACTTACAAATGCAGTAGACAAACTCACAGTGTTCATTAAACATATCTGTAAAATTACTTTGAAGTAGGAGAGAATGGTTTATTATTTCAAAGTGGCGCAGCCTTAAACACTGGGAAAGTATTCCCCATATTTCCCCCCATTCTCTAACAACGGCAATGAATGTCATAAATCTCATTTTAAATCTAGTGGTATGTACACATAAAAAGTGTTACATTTATTCTGAGCCCACAAAAGGTTACTCAGAATGAATCTCAGGCTAAATATATTTATATGCAGTGATAAAGCCTTATTCTACATTAAAATCACTCTGACAGTTTATGAATTCAAGGCTTCACCAATGTAAATAAAAGAAAGTCTTGTTATTAAAAAATGGAATTGGAAATAGAGCAACGATGGAATAAAACTTTGACATAAATTAAAGACTTGATAAAAGTCTCTCATGCTGAATGAACAGTACAGTGACAGTAGCAAGATTGCAAGTCACTTCACGTGGCTACATTTTCTAAGAAAGTTTTTTAATGAATTATCCTTTGAGAGTCACAGTCAAGCACACACACATAAGAAAAGGTGATATTAAAGAGGAAGGTAACGGGGGGTTGCTTTTCAGTATTGTTGCTCTTGGTTTTGCCTCTGTGATTCCTACTAAACAAAGGAGCCATACAGTTCAGATCTCTTTCAGCTCTGAAATGTGCTGGTGTGAGCCTGACAAGCTCAACTAACAAAGGCAGGCTGCCAAGGATGCTTGGGCAGCAATGCAGCCCACTGTGAGAAGGGCTGCAGGATCTCAGCGGGCTGCAGAATCTCAGCAGGCTGCCTTTCTCCTTCTCCCTTAGCCGGTCCTGTAAGCCCTGAAGTGCACAGGATAGAAAATCATTCCAAGTCACACTGAGGCAGAGCCTGAAGCGTTGCCAAGCAGCCTCTGCATGCAGCTTCAAGCTGCAGCCCTTCCCAGGCCCACTTCTTTGCTGCCCCATGTGCCACAGCAATGTATTTCCACTTCCAGTGCTCTGATCCAGCCCCTACACACTTCAGTATCTCCATCTTCCCTGATACTAGATCTTGCTTGCTCTGTTGCTGAGTCTTCTCAGCTGGCCACAGTAGCTATCCCAGCTACCCAGCTCCTCTCTCTCCCTCCCTCCTCTTTTCCCCATTGCTCTTCTTTTAGCTCCATTTCTCCATTTCTTCATTTCTCTCTGCCCTACCCAGTCTCACGACCTGGGCTGCTGTTCTAACCCCTTCTTCAAGTGAGACCAATGCAAGGTTTTCAGACTCCAGCTCTGCTTTACTCCACTTTCAGTAGAAATCCCCCTCCTAACATCCTCCTACTCCCACTGGAAAAGCGTAAGTCCCCTAGACTTACATAGGACAGAGCAAAGATCAGTGTTCCCCAGAGCTTGGGCTAATCCATATCTGGTCCTTCCCAAGAAAGTCATGCCTACACCCAGAGGATAGGTGAAAGGAACTCTCCACTCCCAAACGTGGTATTTATTTCTCCTGCACTTTGGGAAGAGAAGAAAAGGCACAATAGAAAACAGATTTCATTTGGAAAATAAAACAGCAAAAGACTACAGAGTGGCAGCTAGCCCAGCGGCTAATTCATTAATGCCCCCGTGGTCTCCTTGTTCCAGGTGAATGCGTAACCTACAATTTCTTTGGCCTAGAGTTTGTTTGGCTTCAACTAGTCTTTAATTATTTATACAAAATGAAACTCTAACAAGAAATAATGACCAGGGCATAAGTCCCCTCTGGAAATCGGAAGGCAACAGCTTGAACCAGGATCTCTTAAACCACATGTGCTGGTCCCAACCAATCAAACCAATTTTTGACTGAAAAAAAAAAAATTCCTACTGAAAAAGCGAATGAAACCGACATGCTTCTGGAAAAGAGACCCAGAGCTGACTGTGACACACAGGCCAGAGCTGGCAGGAGGGAGCTGGACTTTCTTTTCTGCAATCTGTATAGCCACTGCATCAGTTCCAGGCTGAGGGATTCAGGCAAGTGGGCTGAGCAGCAGAAATGTCTGTGAAAGGAGACTAAAAGGACACATGAAGAACTGAGGAGAAAGCAGAGAAAAAGTAGACAAGGGGGGGGTGTGTGTGGAGGGGAGACAGAAATGAAGACAAAGACCAGCAAGAACAATGCAAAAGGGGGCAGATAAAGGGAGAGAGGAGAGGAGCAAGACAGAAAATCCATCTTGCCAGAAACAAACATTTCTTATCAGTTAGAGGCAAGTAGTACCTCTGCAAAATCCAATTTCAAATGTCAGGAGAGAAGTGATAGGGAAGGAATGAATCACCTACATAAAGGTACGAGTTCCTTAATGTTTGAAAACCAACATTGGGAGGTGCAGAGAAGTCTGAAAGACATTGGGTTTTGAAACAAAGGTGAGGCTAGCATTGGGAATGGGAAACCTTTCATCACTTGAGCTAAGGTAGTAAGTAGTTTGGGCAGCTCTGAAGCTCCATCCACACCTCTCCAGGTCATCCAACTTCAGTCTGACACTCAGGTATTTTTGCATGAAAGAGACATATTAGTGACCTCAGATTAACACTAAGTGAAGACAAGTCCTAGCTTGCTGGTTTAGAAAAGCAAACATATATTTCTCCTGTGGGGTCAATATAGACAGGTACATCTACTTGGGAGTGTGATATTCCAGGGGTTCTGGAGTTACCCTGTGGCACTCACTTAAACCTCCTAGTCCCCAATGCTACAGGCATTGCATACTGGCAGGGATATTCCTGTAACCTCCTCCAAGGCTCTTCTCATAGTAGCATACTCCCCTGCTTTGAGCTCATACCCTGTATGTGGCCTCTGAAAGGAGAAAACCCTCATAATTATGTTCTAAATAAGACCTTAAAAGATGCTACTTAAGTGCTTCCCTAAGGCTAGGATTCCCTGATGATGAAGCAGCAACCATCTCAGTATTTCCTCTTATTATTTCTTGTGCATAATGAATTGTAGCTATATGGAGAATATACCACTACCTGAAAAGGGCTGAATATTAATATGGAGGAGAGAAAGAGAGAGACAATCTAACAACAGTCACTGACATCCTTTGCTACATTTATCCAAGGCGAGCCTTCTCTGGTGAACTCTTTACATAGGAAAATAACAAATATCAGAAAATATCAGCACAGAGAATCAGTGGCATACAGTAACTGTACATAGATCCATCAAATAATGAATAGGACCCCAAGACACTACTTATCCAATAACAGAGAGTTTTCTTTTCAGGAAATAAGTAATAAGACTGCAATTTTCTGTCTCATATTTTAATCTAGATGAGAAGAGGAAGGCATGTTGAATGGAAATTGCTCCTTACAGAATCAATCTGCCTGGACATTTTAAGACACTAGGTAACACTTAGTTGGGACACAGCTATAGAGCTTCTCAACTAGCTATAAGACCAAAATACAACCATGTAACAGAGATGAAGGTTTTATACTCACTGCCTACACATCCAAACTCATAACAGCAACAGTGTTGAGTTTGCCTTCTTTTTCCTAAACTATTTTTCTTTGGAAATATAGTGAAACACCAGAAAAATCTGCATGTGGCAAAAATCCATATCACCACAGCATAGATCGCTGAATGGCAGTAAACTGGCCATCAGCCCCTCAGAATAAATGCACACACCACCTGCAGGAGGCTTATCTCTTCTGGCCTAATTTTTGGAAGATGCCTAAAAAAGGGACAGCACAACTTGGAACAAACTCTTTGTCCTGTCTATGGTATGGAATAAAAGATGGACGGGATTTTGCCTGTGGGAAAATGCTGTGTTCAGCAACACAAAAAACTTCTGGCAGCTAGACAGACACCAGCAAGGCGATGTTACAAAGATGACAGCCAACTGTGCCCTTTAATTGCTAGGCCATCCTATAATGTAATTTCTGTATGTTATTTAAAGCATACACAAAATGCAACAAATGCAGAGTTTGTCAAGATACTGATGAAATAGCATTTGTTCCTTTCAAAGCTTCTTTCACAAGACAGGAATACTTCATGCTGGGAAGGCTGCCACTACGGGATCATGGCTTTCCAGAAGTGTAAAACTCCCATTTCTGAAACTGCAGACCTGTCACATACCAGACTTGAAAATTCATGGCAGTTTATGGGGGGTTTTTTGCTTTGTTTTGTTTTTAAGGAACAGAGGTGTTGTACTTGCCTTACTGAATCCAACCTCGGATTTAAAAAAATTATGCTCTTCACAGAGGACCCAAGGCTCTGACCATTGTGAGTTTTGATGAAGAAAGAAGATGCTTTTGTGCCAAGCTGATAGTGGTTCATTATTTTTGGGGGTTTTAACTAGAAAGAAGAAAACCACTAGAACAAAACAAACAATAATTTAAGCTACCCAAAGATGTAAAATGTTAGAATCAGTTTTTAAAAGCTGTCAGTAGCTCCTTGGGTCAGACTGGAATGATAAGGGAATTTAAACTGTGAGGTGTCACCAATTTGGATGAATATCTCCTACTCAAAATGACCAAAATGCCCACATTTTAAACGAGATAGAAGACAGAGGGTGCTCTCAGGAAACATAGTCCTATCTAATAAGTTTGCTGTCCTATTTTTCAATCTCCAAGCTTGCAAACAGGTGACAGAAACCATAAAAATGTGTGACATTACCAAAAAATTGGAGCGTCTGCTTTGCTGTGTCATGACACAATATACAGGTTATTTTCAAAGGTGTAGTTTTAATATTAACTAAATAAACTTATTTAAAACCACTTCCCATCACTAGCAGTAACTCAGTCTTCAGTCTCCATATACCTTCTTCATATCTCCAGGACACAGTAGCACTGACAGTTTACCAAGAGCATCGGCCAGCTGAGGAATGCTTTATGCTCATATTAAAACACTATTTTTCCAATAGTTTCCCATGTGAAGATGAGCATATTGGCTGAGCCAAAGGAAGCACTGGCAAAGGAATTCCCTTCAAGAGGATACCAAAATAGGGCCTGTGCATTTACCTTCTAATAAATATCCTTCCTACCATTCCAAATACAAGCAGCTGTAGAAGATATAGAATCTATGCTGATAAGATGTGTTTCATCTTGATCTAACTGCCACAGAAAGTGCTGTCCCCCCCAAGCATCAAGGGGAGCCAGAGGCCAATACTGTGGGGTACCACTTCAGGGTTGCAAAGCTTGAGGATTCCTAGTCCTATGTGTTGAAAACATAACTCCTACAAATTTCTGTAGTGCTATGGCCTTAACAACAAAGTGATGCTCAGCTTCTGCCACCAAGTTTTGCCTTGGTTTGGGGGTGGGTGCCACAAAGGAACAAGTTCTCCGGGCTCTTATTTGATGACATACATTGACAGAGAATAAGAGCTCTGAAGAAAATTACTGAAACAAAAGTCAAGGAAGGTCTTGGTGACTTTGCCTCGCCACAAGGCTCCGCACACCACAGCTGGTGGAACAACTCCTGCCTTAGCACAGCCACTATGGTAAGTTTCCACTAACATAAAAGCATGTAATAAGATGATCAGGGAAGAGACTTACGACTTTGCTCCAGCAAGGGAATGAAGTCTTATGAACATTTCAACACTGATGCTGCCTATAGCCCGAGTCCAAGATACTATTTCTCTAAAGGTGCCTTGGACTTCTTACAAAGTCAAAGAAACTTGGCCCAAGAGCTACTGCTGCTGCTTTGCCAACAATAACAACTATTTTCTAGCATGAGTGCAGTCCTGCAGTTCAGGTTTCCAAATCCCCCAATCAGGGAGTTGCTAAACAATACTCTAATCCCCAGAGAGTTCCTGCAGGAACTGATATTTGAACACTTTAAAGCAGAACATTTCTCTTTATCTACTTTCTAAAGCTTTCTGAATAAAAAAAAAAAAAAAAAAAAAGAAGGTCTGGCAGTCATCGCCTGATGAAAGCATTTTGCCTCTGGCTAATCCAGTTTACAGAAAAGATGGCTGCTTTGTGATCCCAACTACTTCCATGGATTGTTACACTAGCATTTTATTTTCTTCCACGCTGGCAGAGTGCAACTCTAGAATTATACTTCAGGCTATTGATAAAGTTAGCTTCTCTCCCTGCTTACTGACCAATCACTGTAACAAATGGCTCTCTAATCATTTTAAAGACTGCCCCTGTCATGGCAAATGGTGTCATAAAGAATTGTCCCAGAATTTTGTTCTACTGGGACATGAAAATATAACCTAGAGGGATGATTAAATCTTCTCTCTTCCTAGATAGCTTAAGGTACCACTGTAAAGAGAGATATCCTAAGCTAGGTATCTGTTCAACCTTCCAGAGTAACCAAAGCACTATTTTACATAAGGGTTCCAGAAAAATAGCATATTTCTCTTAGGATATCTATGGTTTTTCTTGTTTTCATCATGATACTTATCTGAAATCATTCCAGAATGCCACAAGCACAGGACTGAGCACAGGGAATTCCTGGGGATCAATTCAGAAGCTGTAACACAGGACAAAATGACTGAGGTAGGTTTAGCTCTTGTATAAATTAGTTGCTCTAGGCTCCTTCAATAGAGAGTGGAGACACAGGCATCTCATCCAGTCCTAGCTTGTGATGAACTGCCTTCTGGAAGACTGTATCTCTTCCCCCCCCCCGCCCCCCTCTCCTTTTTTGGCCCACAGAGGACACACAGGGTTATACAAAACACATACCTCAGAAACTTAATCTTAAATTATGTGGATCCTCATCTTACAATTCAGCTAGTATTTAGAGCCAATGCTTGGCTTGGCTAAGAAACAGCATTCCTGAGAAGATGGAAGCAAAGGTGAGCAACGTAAACCAGAGCAGGAAGGGCCCTTTATATGCATAAAGAGGCCATGGGTGTTTCCAAAAGCATAGGCATGAAGCCTATTAAAATTTAAGACAATTAACACACCCCACTTGCAGGAGATGCATTTCTTAATCCCTGGTAAGGCCAGTCTGCTTTTGAAATACTAAATACCTTTGTAGATCTGGTCCACATCTTAGAGGTTGGAAAATGCACTTCTGGTGACAGACTACATGTTAACATGGCATCTGCTTAGTTGCCAAACTCTGAGCTCTCTGTGGCACCCTCTGAAGAACTGGGAGATGCTAGTAGTATTCTGGTATGCTGTTACAGCAGTGGAGCTTCAAAAAGCTCTTCTTTCAGTAGGCTCCTTTCTGGAGGGATATATTAACAGTACGTTAGCTGTAACTGTCCTTCAGTCCTTTGTGGCCATCATCTGTAATATCAGGATAGCAATTTCTACGCTCTTCTGTTTTAGTCTTCAGTTTATAAGAAGCTTGCTTTTAAGGAGCAAAATTGCAAATGTTCCTATTCACACCTTTGGAGCAACTTTCAAGTAGAATAAGCATCTTGCTAATAACATTTTGCAGACAGTATTCAATGTGAATGTCAGGGACACTCTGAATGTCACGGAGCAAAAATATAATAGACTCATCTTTACAGGGAGAGAAGGGAGTGGAGAGACACAAGATAAAAATCTGAGCCAGTTGGAATGACGCAGAAATTGTTCAGAAAATGTCAACTATTTTTCTTGTGATATATTAAGCATGTAGACTTTTTTTATTCATGGGGGGATTGGTGGTTTCAGGGAGAGGAGTTGGTTTTGCTTTCCTCAGATTAGGAGTTTTCTTCCTTCTGGATTATACAAAAACTGAAAGAGTTTGCAGTTTTTGAAATTAAAGAGGGTGGATTTGCAGGACAAAGTATTGGCCAGAATTTCTCATGTGCTTCTCAGTGACACATCTAGGAGGAGACAGAGTTAGGATGTGTTAATAAGGGTTTATATCTAACCCACTGACACCTGGGAGAAGGCATTCAACTGCCCACAAATCTGTGCAAGCTATTAGCTACAGACAGTGAGAAAAGTCTTCTTATCTATAAAAAAAAACTTTGGCCTTTTACTCAGGAAAAAAGAACACACCAAATACTACCCAGAAAGCCCCACAACTCTAAATAAGAGAAAAAGTTTTCAGTTTTCTGGGAAAAAAAGAAAAAAAAAAAGTTAAGCTCAGTTTTTGGTTTGGGTGTTTCGTTTTTTTTTTTTAATTCAAAACTGCCTGCAATGGGCTTTCTCAAAACACAGTATTTCAACAGGAAATTTCCTACCAGCTGAAATGTGATCAAAGAGAAGCAGCATTTTACAGATAAAGTCCACATTAGCAAAACAGTAGGGAAAGACTAAGAGACCAGAGGTTATGAACATGAGTGATGGAGGGAACTGTTTTTGAATTCTCTGAAGGAAATAATGAGGACGAGCTCTCCAATGAAACTGGGAAAACCAAGGTGAAAACTAAGTTCCAGGGAAAACATCCTGATAGTGAGATAAGGCAACTGCCCATCTTTTTATCCAGCTTTGATAGCCCCAGATGAACACATGCTAAGATAAAGCAATTTCCCAAAGTCCACATTGAGAACATGATCTGCTGGGCAACCAATGCTGTTTTAAAACTAGCAGGTTCTACTACACCCAATAACCCATTAAGAACTGCTGCAAGACCTTCAGTAAAGCAGTAGATGATCCATCATGTGGCACATGTAACACTGCATAGAAAAAGACTTAAGCAGCACTCTGGAGAGAACAATCCTGCACTAGAGGGGAGATGGACGGGGCGGTCTATAAATCCTTTTCCTCTACAACTTCTGTAATTAAGCAGAACATATTGCTCATTCTTAGGATTCAAACATAATCCTGCTGTTGTCTTGACTGTACAGGATTTGCAGACTCTAACTGTTTTAATGACAATGCACCAAAGAAAGCTTTTTCTTTGCTTTCACAGACAAATCCAGAGTCCGCATCAGGAGGGAAAGAATCCAGTGGTGTGTGAGGGATTTTGGCCTTATAATTATCTTTCCAATTCTAGTATATTCCTTTATTTGAATTTTACTTAAACAGCTTTAAAGCTGGAGCTAAGGTGGGGGTAAGGGAGGTACAGAATGGAGAAAGAAAAGGAAAAAAAACACACCACATTTTCCATTGCAAAGAGATGCAGAAACCTTTATGATACAATGCAGCTTCACTAACTCCAATATATACTTGCAGACATGCATGCATATATTAGAAAGTAGGTACAAAAATGAGAATGAGAACACTCTGCCTTCTGCTAATGTGTATTTGCTAGTGCTAGCCTTTGCTAACAGATGTTCATGGTATCAAAGGAAAGTAAAGCATCGGACAGACACTTACCATCACATTAATGGTTCTCCTGAACTCATTTTATCTACCTTTTCCAGACCAGAATGAATTCTGCCTTTCTCCCTTCTACCTAACTTTCAAATGAGCCAAGTAAACCTGGGCATTTGTTGGTTTGGGGTTTTTTTTTTGTTAGGCTTCCTAAGTCTCATAGCTCTGGGATTCCCACAGAAGCAGCTTTCACAGAAGTCTGCCCAGCTCCATGACCTGTTGCCTCCTCTAAACGATTGTAGTGGGGTGAGAGGAAGGGTCTGTGTTAGTTGTGCCGATGCATAAGAAATGCCAGAAACAGCGTGCGTGTCATTGAAAGACAGGTGGTGAGCACTGATGTGCTTTGAGACCTTCTGTTAATTCCTGCAGATCTTCTCTCTCACTACACAGACATAAATCGTAAGGTCTGTTTACTGGGAATTCCACCTATAGGATAGCCTATTTTAACAGCACCCATAATCTGTGGTCAGAAGAGCAACTTCTCTTCATGCTTTTCTATACTCTAGTGGAAATACTGAAATAAAGATTTTCCCTTATATTTTTCCTTCTTGCTACACCACAGAGACAGCAATTCTTTTCCTTACTGAGAGCCAAGAGTTCCTTCTAACACCTTTGGCCAACCACATTTTAATGCCCCTGATAGTGTTAATCTGCTACAGTGTAGAAAACCAAATTGTTATAGGCCACATGAAATTGGATTGCAGGCCACGCCTGGGCCAGAGACCATGAATTCTCCATCCTTGATGGCTTGTAAGGCAGATGAGGATTTGCTCTAATGGAAAACACTCTTTTGTTTCTAAAATGCATCAATAGAAAGTAAAGATCTGCCATCTTTGAAAACAGAGCACTCTCTACGTGCCACTGCCAAGGAGTTTGCTCACTGTGGTGCAGTTGTTTAGCAGCTGCACAAATATCGTAAGTAAAATGTATGGCATTATCTTCTTTGAAAGTTGACTCATTCTGATCAATAAACTATCACAGTTATGATGCACAGAAAAATTTTCTCCTGAGGCAATATCACAAAGTGATAGGCTCTTTTAAGATCTCATCCCAGATTCTCCATGACTCCACATGAATGCAGGCTGAAGGCAAATATTGATACCGCTAGAAATGCTTTAGACAGTTAGTGATCCTTCCACTTGAAAGATAAATGCAAAGAATTCCTGCTCAGAGAGTGCTAAGGTGCTTAAGTGTTATTAGGGAGCCTCCAGCTTTAGGTAACTCAGCTTGAGAAAGCCATAAGTGATTTTTGGAAGCACTGAGGAGGTGGCAAACTGTGGGCGGAGATGCACTCCTGTTGTGATGGCTCTGCAGCCAGCAGCCTCCAAGGCAGAAATTCTTACTACACCAACAAGGGTTTCCCTTGGGAGCGACAATGCCCTCCTGCTTGAGAGAGGCAGGGCTTTTGCTCCACTTCCACTGCAAGCCAATACACAGCAGTACTTGTACTGCCTGCAGAGACTGCTGAAATTAAAAGGAGGGTTTCCACTGCATTTGGAAGGCTTTGGAAAAACACACAAAGTTGAGGAAGCACCTGTCTCTTGAGCCTAGATGTGCTAAATGCAAAAGGGATCTCATAGTTTTTCTTCCAATGGATACAGAAAAAGACTCAAGAGTCCGCTGCTCTGAACCTCATTTGTTTGTTCCTCAGTGCAGTATAAATTGCATACTCCTCATGCAAGGCCACTGCATTAACTTATGCATCATCCTCTCTTGCTCTCCAAAAGACATCAAGGCAATTTATGTGCTGAGCCCCAAACTGCAGGCTAAACTTGATTTACCTTCTCTTGTGCCAGCTGCTGATTCAGGATCTCTACAGCCACATAAGGTGCCATCTCGCCTGAAGCTTTTCCTATGGGAGCATCTCAGGCAGCCATGAAGCACAGAGGATTACCCCTAGTACTCCCACCTAGTACTACTTTTACCCATTTGAGGAAAGCTGCTTCTCCATTCTGTGCCCCATTTCTCAACTCAAGAAATCTCATCTGAAGACAAGAGATTATAAACTCTTCATACCTGTAATACCCTTTTTGTGTATTGGTACGACACCTAACACATCAGATCTCAGCTGGTATTTTTTTCATTATAACTAATATTCAAAGTTTGGCTGATCGACTGCAGAAAACCACAAGCTACTTCCACTTCACCTGAAGATATCCTAAATCCCATGCAAATGAGGGACAGATATATTTGTTTATCTACACAAGCAAGGACTTTAAATTCAAAGGAAGTGACAGTAATTCAGATAATACACAACCATTGTGCAAAATTATGTGCTGAGTTGCTGCCATTACTCTTTCACTAATCTGCAATATGCAGAAACTGTGAATTTAATGAGCTTCATAATTATTTTGTTCTCAAAATTCCTTACTTTTTGGTAATGACATTATTTCAAATGATAATTTTTACACCATGTACCTAGTCAATCATGTCCATTCTCTGAAAGATGTACCTAAGTAAAATAGTAAAATCAAGAGAGAGAAGGAGAGGTTGATTTATCTCAAGGACTTTGCACCTTAAATAGTCAGTAAAATATTAAACATCCCTATCAATAACAGGTGGACCGTATTATAAGCTTCCTCATAACTGGAGTTCTTAGGAACAAAATGACATCTTCCTGAAAAGGTGTCAAGGATTTCATTTAGTCCTTTTTATAGTGAGGACCATCAATCTATCTTAACGCTTACTGGAGAGAAAATAATTGTCTTTTCTTTTTGGTGATGGTATTTCATTATATGCAGTAGGATAAATAACTACAGTTCAAAGCAAAATAAGATGAAAATGTCCCTGTATTTTTTCCTGGGGTTTCTCTTCTTCTTCTTGTTTAATTTCATGATGAAAAAAATTTTATAATTAAATTAAGCTTGATTCTGATTTAAATGCGCATCTTAAACTGAAAGCAGAGAAATTATTTTCATTTTCAAAGTTGTTATATCCCAATTGATCTTCCACACATTGGCATTATTATCTGATTGTGAAGATATATGCACTTATCAAAAGCTAGAGCCATCTGTCTCAATTCTATGTAATCTCATTACATATTCATCATTTATCTAGTCTGAGTATGCGACATGGGACCCTACCGACTAGCAATTCTATACTTATTATCACTTCACACTGTGTTTGGATGGACACGAGGCTGTCGACTTCCATTAATCTACTTTTGATGTAAAAATCATCATCTTGGGATAAGCCTCAGAGTTCCTGAATAATCAGGCCACACTGCTCTGTAAATATAGAGGCACTAGCATTTTTATAAAAAAGCCTGCAGCATTTATTACTGCTTGTCTTTCACCATCAGTAGGCAGATGTCACCCTGCAGATGCATCTGGGGAATGGAAGTATAAATCCCAGCAGATTGGCACACCTGTGTATGCAGGCACACACTGTCCAAAGGTTACTGTTACACTGCCAAGCGTGACTCTCCTGAATGCAGAGATGGGCAGGAGTTAACAGATGCAAGAAGTTTTCTAACCCAGGAAACCAGTAACGGTTGCTGGAAGGTCTAGCATAATTAGAGAGTCGGGGCTGCATCAACCCATTGCAAATCTAAAGGTATTTAACTTCAATCTATCAGAGTAACTCGAAACTGCCAGTTCGTTTCAGAATGGACTTTGGAGAAGTCGTTGCCTGTACAACAATATTTTGAATGCTTGACAGTGTAACCAGCCATCTTCTTGACCTCTCTAGTCACACAATGCAGCCATTTCTTTTGCTCCATGTGTGCTTCAAAGGGGAGAGACTCTTGGGGGAGGCAGGCTGGAGCCAGTTTCTCCTCGGGCACAAACAACTGGCACCAGCTGACAGCCTGGACTCCGCATGCTTCCTGTGTTCAGGAATTATCTACTGCGTTGAAACAAAGATGATAGAGATAACAAAAGATGGTTCATTATTCATGTGGAACTGAACTCTGATTTTGAAAATGAGGTAAAGTGATGGTAACTACTGCACAGACAATTATTTGCCTACTTCACATCAATTTACTTTGACAGTATCCAATTGCATCTTTTTGTGAATGCTGTAGTGAGCAAGCTACCAGGCAAGGGCATGTGCTTAAATCTACGGCTACTGCAGAATACTTAAATAAGTGGAATTTCATTTTGTGAACATGAATACTCACATTGGAAATCTCATTTTAAGAACCAGGCTCATTCTATCTGGAAACACAAAGATAGGCTATGATTTGTCTGTCAAAAGGATATATATCAAAACATGTCTCAAACTGCACATTATGCACACTTGAAATTTATGAAGCATCCATTGGGATGGTAAGAGACAGGATTTTATTCCCAATGGCTAACTATCAGCTCTGCTGCTTTTCAGAAATTGTTTTTCATTGCTGTTTTCCCATCAGTTAAATGGGGATGAGAGCATTCACCTTCATCTGCAGATTGCTCTGATCTCTACCAGACAAAAAGTTCTGTATCACAAATCAACACTGGTAACAATCAGATCAGTTATGCAAGTGACAATGACTGATTAACTCACGAGCAGGAAAAAAGGGCTGCAGTGACACCTTGTCACTAACCAGAGGTCTGCTTGAACAGTTCAGTGCACTAAGATGGAGCCTAAACTCCCAGGACAGTTGCTGAACCCACCGGCCAGATGCTCGTGGTGGCAGGCAGTCTCCTTCTGCCGGGTGCAGGGATTTGCACAGGGAAAGAGAGTGCACAACTTCACACACGGTAAATTCACATCCCACTTTATGGAGCCTCACCATCGTCATGCAGACAAACTTCATGCTGCCAGCTTCTTTCCCAAGGAGGCACAACATATTTTAGTATGTGGAAGCCGTGACCAGGAAAATCTAAGTGATGCAGAAAACAGCAATGGAGCCTGCTCCCAAACCACAATGTGGGAAGCCATGCGGGAAGTCACAATGGCCCTCTGAAAGCATTAGGTCAGCAGTGACAGCAAAATCCCATCATCACCTATACTAGATGGATCCAAAAATTAGGACTTGAGTCCCAGAGCAAAGCAGTGCCTGATCATGCACAAGTTGGTGGCAGGCATGTGGCATGACTAGATGTACAAGTATGCAGTGTTTGATCCCAGAGCTCAGTCTGAGAAGACAGTGCTCCAGGGTAAAAACAATCACCATGCCCAAAGCAAATGGGCTATTCTTGTGGAAAGCAATGCAGGGCTGTGTACAATCCTCGAGATAGCTCTGAGCCTGCTAATACATGTGCACCGAGTGGAGGGTCTCAGGGCTCTCTAGATCTGCAGCAGCTCTGCCAAGAGACCTCAGCTTTGCACTCAGCTCTGGCACCAGAGCAGACGATGCTAGCGTGGGGTTTCTCAGCACCACAATGCACTGTGCAGTCTACAAATGCTGTAAATCACTTGGATGCCTTTAAAACTGTTACCTGCACTCTTTCTAAAACCAACTTCCTGACCACTGAAAGCCATTAAACACTCCATTACATTGCAAATAAACTGTAATGTTGTGTTCAAGTGCTAGTTTGGATAACTAAAGTCCTTTTGCTTTCCTTACTGTATAGGGAAATTGTCCCTTTCTGTATTTTCCCTACCTTATACAGTTCCACTGAATGGTCCTATGCTGTCAAATAATGGTTGCCTTTATCTCAGCTGTTCAGCTAAATTTTCATGACTGACAAATTTCTCCTCTGGTTATTTAAGGAGGGCTTCACTGACTTTGCAACGTGCTTCACAGTTCTGACAGTAATAAAGCATATTCTCACAATTAAAGTATTTAACTCAAAGGTCTAGTTCACTTCGGTTAAAGTTTAGCCCACCTGTGCCTGTGAAGGAACACTGGTTTTAAAGTGTCCTTCCTCTACCAAAGTCACAGATTCTGGCAACAAACCCTCCTGTAACTATAACATTTAGACACACGTCGGTCAGAATTAGGAAGGGAACGTGTGCCGAGCATCACTGGAAAGCTGGTCATTTGTAACTGTAACTGCTAGCTCTCATCTTTAATTACAATCCAAAGATTTCTTTTTCCTCTTTGCCAACCTTTCCTGTTAGTTCTGATAATTATAGTGAATACTTACTAAAAATTAAGCCACCTACACAAATCTGTCCACAAAATAAGTGCTGGAAGCAAATTATAACATCTCCCTGTCATTTCATGGGTATCTGTATCGTCACTAGATTTATGTTTTAATGCTACATTATTACCTATTACCATAGTTGTTAAAACCTTACTTTTCATGCTAATGAAAATGATGAAAGACAGGGGTTTTGACATAAATACTGTAATAAGAACCATATTAATGTGACAGACGATTGCTCCTCTGTGACAGACTATGAAATCCTGTGCAAGAGTTACAGAAGGTTCATTTACATGTCTGCTCAACTGTCTCTCCCTACAGGGAAGCAAGGGACTCATGCTCAATATTGGAGGGGCATGAGAATAGAAGTAAGACGGCAAACAGGCACAGACAGTCATCCTAAAAAGAAATGCATCCCAAGGCATACTTCCTTTCTTAAGTGCCCATAAGCATAAAATGTCAATTATGGGACCTAAGGTCAGACTCCTAAAACCTCTTTTCAGGCATCTAATTATGTACCTCTAGGCAAAATTTCCAAAATGTAGGACAGAAGCAGCACTACCAGCAAGATGGGATTTGTGCTCCTAAGCCACATCCTTCTGTTTTGAATATGTGGCATTTTTCTTTCACCAAGTTTGACACAAGTGTTGTCATTTTCCAGTCATGCTACCACCCCAATTCTTTCCATGGCTCTCCTAGCAATTTTCACGGGTTGCATGTGTGCTCTACTTCTGAGGAATATATCCTGACTGTCCTCAAAGAGAAACCTGGGTAACAGGCAGCAAGGGAGCCAAGGTACTCATACATTCCCAAGCATGGATGATCAGGAGAAGGGCACTGAAAGGCAACGTGCAGTAGAGACACAACCACTCATCAGCTGTCCGTCTTTTGGAGTACTACATTCAGTCACAGAAGATAAAGAAACATGATCATGTTGTACACCATTGACTCCCTTTTTGCTGATCACACTCAGTTTTACATCGGTTGTGACCCCACTGATTTCAACCCAACTTTGGGGTTGGGTTGAATGACTTGGATTAGGAGATTATAGTTTTACTCCAACTCACACTGCTACCTGATCTGCTAACGCCACAATAACTGTGATGTTGCATGATTGGTGCCAAATGCAGACTACTCCATCATAAAACAATTCTCCCTGCCCTTAACAAAAACAAAACCCACCACCCACAAAAATCCAACCCCCCCCAAATTTAAAGAAAATTATAAATCCAGACTTGTTTCTATTTGCTTTCCACTAGTAAAACACCTTACTTACAGCAATGTTTCTTTTCTTTTTAGAGCTGCTCTCCTTGCAAAGATAAAGAAAATAGCGATCACATAGATAATTTATTATTAAAACTCTCATTTACTGATAACATGTGGACAAAGATTGGTTTCCCCATTTTTAAGAATGTAAACATGGTATCTGATAGAGGGACTCTGAAGGTTGCTTGTCTTTTCACACCTTTGCTGTTTCTCTATCCCCTCTTGCTTTATTTTGATTACCTTTCTGCAAACTTACAGGCATTTTAGCACACTTTTCTACACTTTCAAAGTTCAAGTGTTTGTTCTTTAGACTTCCTTGAGCAAGCGGCTAGGACTGATTTCTAATTTGTTTTGAAAGGTGAATTTACTATTTTCCTCAGCGAGGAAAGTAACTTGAAAAAAAGAGGTTGTCTCTTATCTGTTTCTTATCCTTGAAAAACTAAACAAAGTGAAATTTCCAAGGCTGCTTGTGGCATCACCTTTCACTCTAGTTTAGCACATTTTGCTTTAGCAGCAGTTCAAAAGTTCACTATCCTACATCTGATGCCTTCTGCTTGTTACAAATGGCTGCAGTACAGCAAGAAGTTAAAAACGTAAAATGATTACAGCACACAGGAACCCACAGACCCCATAAAATCAGCACTAGCATTCTTAAGCTGAAACAGCATCACACAAAATTCCCAAATACTCACTTGCTTTTGTACCATATGATCAGTTAAAGTTGAAGTTTAGGCTTTGCTGGTTTTTGTCTACTTTCACCAAACATGTTTGTATTTTTAAGCTTTCCTGGGCAGGGTGCGAGGTCTGAAATTTTAATGTTTGTGAAAAGGAGCAAAGGCAAAATATTTAGCAATAAACTAGCATCTTCTGAGGTTCTAGCAAAACCCTCAAAGACTGTCAGTGGAATTATGAGATGCAATACATACTGTATCCTTCCACTGCTCTGAGGGCAAGCACTGAGCCACAGAAATTGACCCCAAGACTGTCAGAAAGAAAGGCTTTTCCAGTATGGCTTATTAGCACTATTTGCACTGTATACATGAAATCAAATAGGTAGGAAAGCCCAATACTAGGAGCCTGCTCTTCACTCCAAGTATGTAGCAACTGTATCGTGAAACAGGAATGGAAACTGAGCTAGGATTACAGGAATCTGCTCACTCAAGGTCACACAGAACATCCTAACATGTTGGTCACCCAGCTCATTCTGCAGTGCTTAACCCACCAGGCCACGTGCCTTGCAAAAGAAGTTGCATTGCCTGTGTTAAATATTGTATTTGTATGGCACCTTTGTTTCTAGTCTTTTTTTGGGTACAGAAGATACTGTCTTTCATGTCATGCGTTTGCCTTCACTATGGGATGCTGCAAAGTCAGCAAGCTTTGATAAAGCTATGAAGTAAGGACCTTTGCATGACTGCAGGGTTAGTTTGGGACTCACGACTCTTGTGCACTTGGGGGACTGAGCCCTGACAATGATTTATTTGTCAGTGCACTATACTGACAGCCAAATCAGCCAGAGAGCAAGTAAGAAATAAAAGGGCAGAGGGAAAATATTTGGGTTTGAAATTGTTCTGAAAATTTCTAATAAAAAAATCAATTACAAAACAAAAATATGTTGTATAGTGTCTAAGGCTATGTACCCTGGCCTGCAGCAAGAAGCAAAGTCATTTATCTTCAAGGCAGTGATCACAGATAAAAACAGGAGTGGCTTTTTTTTTTCCCCACTTGAAAATCCTAGGCAAATTGGGTTGCTAATTTCATTTCACCACTTTCAAGAAACCACTTCAATTATTGGTCCTATAGGTTTGCGATACCAATTTTCAAACAGTTTCCAAGGCTCCCTTCTCAGAAAAGTTCTGTGTCATGAGTTTAAAACTGCAGCTAACAAAACGGCTCAAAAATAACCTTAAAAAAACAGCAGAGAGGAGGGATGCTGCTTGTGGAATATTGAGGCCTCAGCAGACTAAGATTCAACTCATCTAAACTGAAACATTTCGCAAAGCACCTTCTCGATTTTCAAA
The DNA here is from genome assembly GCF_035582795.1 of Mycteria americana. NCBI lineage: Eukaryota > Metazoa > Chordata > Aves > Ciconiiformes > Ciconiidae > Mycteria > Mycteria americana. The sequence continues at coordinate 62,933,974 of NC_134368.1, forward strand.
CCACTCTGAGAGCCAACAATCTTTTTCTGGATAGGTACTGACTGCATGCTCTTTCAGACACAGACCTGACTCTTCCACGCTCTCTGCTTATACAGATGGGGAAATAATGGCTGCTAGCACCCTTTGTAAAATTAGTAACAATAAAAAAAACTTGTCTTGGTGGGGGAAGAAACCCAGGCAACATGACTGGTTGCAGACCTCACCTCTACATGTCTTTCCAATGTTTTCAGCATAGCCGCTGAACGAAGCATGCCAAAAGGATATTTCTGCTCTGATCAGCATGTTGCACATCCCTGCCAAACACGTTAACCCCTGCTAGCTCCCTGCTTAAGGTCTGTAGCTGTTTAGAAGAAAACACAGCTAGGACCAACAATATGAAACTTGCCTGCCTTTGCTCCTTAGGAAGTAATCCCTTGAAGTTTCCTTGAAGGAGATAATGTTGTTAGTCTCTTACACTGGTTGTTACCTGTTCAATATCTAGTACAGGCCCCCCTACCCTGCCAATGGGCTTTCTGACTTGCCAAGAAAGGCACAAAGCTCACTGCAGCCTGACACGGCCACTGAGCAGTACTGGGTCCTTCCAACTCCAAACCTGCACCACAATGCACCATCCTGCCCATCCAGTGTCTCTGCTGGAAATCCCTCACCACTGCCCCAGGAAACCTGCTCTCAGTCCTGTTCAATCTGTCCTCAGCTCTCCCTGCTCTTCCTCCTCCACGCTCCTTCTTGCTACTGGGCTTGTCCCATGATGCACTGGCCAGCCTTTCTACAAAATTATGTTTACTGTATGGTTTTCATCTGTTCCATGACACTGGGAAGGGACAGGGGGAAATACACTGCATGTATCCTTGAGCTCACTGGCCTCTAGAGACCCCACAGTTAGCCAGGACTCAAAGATCAACCCACATCTTTAGAAAGCCTGAATCACACCCTCAAGTGGATTCCTAACACAGACGGTGGAGATATGCCATGGCCATAAGAAAATGTGTATAGTTACGTGCAGTTCTGGCATAATGTCCTTTTTCCAGTGCCACTTCTTTTCCTGAATGCTGTTTGCACCCAGGTAGAATAGAGAGGGATGTGGAAGGGGTCAACTAGTGGTATGGAGCCGTGCTGAATGCTGATGAAGAAATTTTGGTCTGATGCCAGTAAGTCATCTGAATACAGTATAAATGAGCACAAAATAACTAACCTGTCCTGGTACCTAATGAGTAAAATATGATACCACCACTGGGGTATTTTCCTGATGCTTAAGAATGTATGATGATCCCTAGTTCCAAGACAAAGTATGCCAGTGTTCATGGCATATTTGGAAAAATCTGGAATTGTAAAGCCATTTTTAATGCAACAAAACAAAAGATTTATAAAAACAGCAAATGGATCACCAACGCCTTTTTTTTTTTTAAGTCAAAAATGGTAACCTCAACATTCAAGAGCAGGCTTCATTACAGAAAGAGAGAACTTGTATGTTCATTGCTGATTTTCTGGTTTATATCAAGAAAACGCTCCCCCCCAACTAAATACTTTGCAAGGACTATATTATATTTCAGTTGAAATTTTCTCATTTTTAAGCAAAATATGAAACTAACATAATGTTAGTTTTCAAAACCTAATAATAGTTACTAGGAGCTTGACACTATTTAACTTAAAGAAAAAATTGTCTTCTTTATTTTCAAAAGATATATATAATGTGTAACTCAATGCAGCATTTGCTTTTGTGCTAACCTGGAGGAAAAAGTTATATTTCTTATTATCAGTTCTTCTTAAACTACAAATCCAAACACCAACAGATATGACTCAGTGTTTATCCTTCTGAAGCACAGGAGCCAAAGGCAGAAACGACCCACGCAAGAACCTTAAAGGAGGATTTGCCCTGAAAAATTATCACAAAATCAGTATCTTCTTATTCAGCAGACTAGTTCACCTTGCTTATTCAGAGACACACCTGGTCATTTTCTTATGAAAAATGGACTTTTCATCAGTATTCTCTGACAACTATTGGCACAGCTCCTTGGGAATGAACTAGCTATTCTTTCCTGAAATCACATGAATCCTTTTTCTATCGATCCCTGTGCTGCCAACTATAACTATTCCAAAATTACAAGTTAGGCTGTAAAATTAAGAGACTGGCTTCCAAAAAAAAAAAAAAACAACCAACCAACCAACCAAAAAAAACAAACAAAAAAAGAGAGATTTTAAAGGAGGTAGAAAAGAAAGGAAGTAAAGTCCTTCTTTACTTAATCTGTGTTTACAGTAATCTGTGTGTTCAATGTAAGGTGATTTCCAAGCATCTCTTTGGGGGCTACAGACTTCGTTGACTTGATTCAGAAAGACAAGATCACAGGAAAAAAAGTACCACAAGAACCATGATAAATTCACAAGTGTTGGGAATGCTGTGCTCAGAGCAGTGTAGCCCCAAAGAGGCTCTGATCTGCTGATCCTGAAAGCTATATTTAAGTATGGCCCCAAACAAGTAACTTTCAAAGAACAGACACATTTTGTAAAGCAAATCTGCTCCTGTGATGTGGCCTATGAAAATCATTCAATGAGCTAAGACAACTTTTCCAGGTAAAGGACTTGGTCTGGTATTTCTCACCTACAAAATCTCCACCCCTAAATGATGCTGCAGAGACAGTGAGGTCCAAGTTCAGTCTTCCACTGAAATGTAATGCCTAAAATCGGCAATCCAGGCCCCATACACTGAGCAGACCATGGAGAAGAAACAGCATCTCCATAGGGACAACTGGCTTTCAAGCAGCCTCTGAATACTTCCCATCCTGCTGTGAGCAGCTGACCTGGGGAGACAAAGCAAGGTGGGATGGCTCCAAGCCTCCTTGCTTTATAAAGACAATTTATAGTAAAATCTACTGAAATCAATACAGCCGGGAGCTTACCTTTCATAGCAGATTTTTCTGTGCACAGAAATACTGTAAAACAAACCTTTTTTGATGTGAAAACTGTTTATATAAAAGTTAAAATGACTGTGTTTATATCCAGGTCTATATCCAAGTCATGCCAGAATAATGTATTTGACTAAAATAGTTACAGTAAATTTTTACACCATTAATGTGCTGCATATCAGACAGAACCATGAGCCTTCTTCCCTTTCATATTTATGAACTTCAGTATGGAAGCTAAAAAGCAAGCAATTTGAACAGATGTGATGTTGATGGGACTCTGCTCTTTCTAGAATTTCATGTTGTGCTATCATAAGCCAGCTAAGACACTACAGAAACAGCCTTCATGAAATTCCTTCAGCATGCTTGTGTTTAGCATGTGGGATGTACAGTTCTTGTGTCACATTTCCTTTTTTTTTTCCTTTAAATAGCAAACTGTTTGTAACACACACACAAAAGCCCGAAGAGATGCAAAGCTTTAAAGAACAGTATGAAATAGCTTCTGCCCAAAGGATCAATGCGCAATCCGCTATTTCAGTCACCCTCACATAAAAATGGGAAAAAGTGTAATCCCACTGAGTAGAAATAGGGAAATACCTCCATTATTGGTGAAATAACTGCAACAGTACTCTCTCAAGACACCAACTGAGCTTTCACATGATACTTCAGCATTTTAATTAAGATAAGCACAACTATTTATATTACACAGTACCTAAAGTTCCCAACAGACGGTCAGATTGCCCAGTGCTGTCAGTGCACAAAGACGTGGCATGAACTCACTACAGTCTGATTAACGTGGCCTCAAAACAGAGAATGGAAAATTCCCAAAAAGCGATTACTCGTCAGGATTTTTAGGTGGGCACTGCATCGATGCAAACTTACAACTACTGGATAAGAGCAGATGGTGTAGATGTGGTCCTCATTTCTAATAATAATAATGAGTGCATCGTGGAGACCTGTCTCTTGTTTGTTTCCAACAAGTTATGTGGATATAAATAGAAACAGACTTCACAAACCCACAGAATTTTAAAATCTCTGTTAAATTATTCACTCTATTAAACAAGATGATGTCCCAGAAGAAAATCTGTGAAAACTGTACTTTGGTTTGTAAACCCTTATTATTGTAGGGTCAGGAGGAATTCTCCATCTTAACATATAATTAAACTTAATGGGAAATGTTTAATTAAATTAAGAAACACGAGAAAATTCCCTCAGGCTACAAGAACTCTGATTAGTGTTGCAGTAAGCCTAAACAAGGCTTAACATAGTGTAGGGCACACAGGGCCAAAGCCTCTCAACTATTTTTAACATGTTGCAGAATATTGGTGTTATATAGATAATAGTGTTAAATATACTCATGCCAGGTTCACAGGGAGAATCTCATCAAGTAATAACTGAAGGGCTTCCGCTACTGTGGTGTGATACACACTCAGTTTTAGGAAAAGTCCAACCTACATCATTAGTATCTGGATTCAGACTTTGGGAGCCTGGATTTTCTGGATAGTAAGAACAGGGGAGCAGGCTTGTCATTATTATGAACAAAATAGATCCAAACGGAGAGTCCAGTTGCTTCCTAACACTCAGACCCATCTCTTACAACTCAGAGGGGGCTATTTTTAAACTTTATCACCTCCTGCAATTTCTGATGAAACCCATGGAGACTGTATGTACATTAGAGGTAAAAATGCCCAACAACTGCATGATGGAAAGTGAATTGTGAATTCTTTGTAAAGCAGTACAAGATCCAAAATCAAAAGGAGTTATTAAAGTACCCATTAAAAAAACTAAGCAAGCAGATTATAAACAGAGGGGATATATAACAAAATCAATAGTAAACAGAAAATTTACAGATAAAAAGATCTGACCAAAAATTCCTGTAAGGCAACAGGGCTCCAGCTGGGTCAAGCGGAAAAGTTTCCTGTGATCTAAGCTGACATAGCTCCACTAACACTACAGCTTTCTGTATGCAAGCCCTGCGTATTCCATACAGACATAACATCATCTCGTCTTCACCACGTAACATGCTGAAATCACTAGTGAGCCAGTAATTTCTGGGATGACTGAAACCACCAAGTAAAAAACCCAACTAAACCAAAAATTTATCTGAAACCTAAGCAAAACTTTTAGCCAGACAAATATATATTCAGCACAGAGATGATCAGAGATTTGTATCCCACTGAAAGACTATACAAACTAGTGCTCTACAAACTAGAAAAGTATTGCCAAGTAAAGCTACTGTTATGAATCCCTTGGTCTTTTAAGGGCAATCATTCATCTCTCCTTTCACCAGAATTCTGCTTTCTCTGTCATTTCACAAGCACTCATAAATCATTGCAACATCAAACAAAACCTCTACTGTACTAAATGCAAGGATAATACAGGAAAGAGCATTTTAATGAGACACACAATTATGCTGCACTGTAAAATTCCTGAAGGGCTGCTTTTGATTTTTTCATTTGCTCATTTTCCTCCTGTAGTCTGTCTGGGGTTTGGTTTTTTTGGCTGCTCCCCTAAACAGTCTGCTAGAAGAGCATCACAACTCTGGGAACTACCTTTTTCTCTACAGGAGCCTATGTAGCCCCACTTCCTCAGCACAAAACAGTACATGAAGGCACCTAACTCAAATGGATGAGTTAACGTCAAAATGATGAGTTCCCATCAGTTCCTGTTGGATGGATAAATAGGGACTAGACGTGGAATATCTACATCTGAAGACAGAAATTTTTTTTAAAATATTTTTGATAATCTAGTTCTGTCTTCTTCCTCCTTTTAGCACCTCCTTTGCTGATTTCCTACCTACTTGTTTCTTTTCTTTAGTGCAGTATGTAAATGAAAGAGATGTTAAAGCATTAAGGAGACATTACAGTTTCAAAACTACTTCATTTTAAAAAACAGTAGATTGTGTTTGCAGGGGGAAAAGATATCTGTCATCTTTAAACAAGAGTTTGCAACCATCATCCCTAGTTAAATACTTACACTGAAGAGTCACTTGAATGTAGAATAAGCAGGTACAATTATTTTGTAACAGTAAGAAGAGGGAACGTTAGATTTAAGGCCTGCCTCCAGCAAAAAGATAGCGCAATTTTCTACAGAATTACAGTTGGAGCACAAGCTGTGCTACTCAGAACAGGTTCGCTTTTTTAGTTTTTAAATAAAAACATAATTATTTGCATTCTTCACCTGGACAGAGACTGTACCCTTTAAGCTTTTGTCCTCATCCTATGCCACATTCAAATGGGAGGAAAAGTATGAATGCCCCTTGAACTTGTGACAATACAGTATCAAGAGCACAGAATGTGCTGCAAAAGCCTGCTGGTTTTGATCCTGCATGAATACTTGCGTGACAAACCCACTTCATCTACAGAAACTCTCTTCTAATTATAAAGACCTGGGAGCAAAAAAATTTAACAGGCACATCAGGTGTCTTAAGACTGTTTGGCATCTCCAGATCCTTTTGGTTTTGTGGGATCTCAACAAAATGCATCGTAGAAGCTTGTTTTGTCAAATTGCGACTTACTTAAAGTCAGACCGCGTTAAAACATTTCGGTTTGGGCCTCCAAAGCTCTGCAGTCACTGGTGCACATCAGGGGTACTATGCGTATTTCTAGGGTGCAGTCAGACTGCCCAGACACAGTGCATGGTGTCACGACACATAAAGCAGAACCCATGTTATTGATGGCACAAACCTGAGTGTGCTGCCGTCACTTTAGCAGTCTTCTCTTTGACTAACATATTCCACCATCACATTTTGTGACTTGCAACACAGAGCTAATAAGCATAAAGCAATGCACCCTCCTACCAAGACATACACGGTCAGGGGTACAAGAATTATTTGTAATAGACTAACGTCAGCCTACATGCCCCTCCTGGCTTTGGTACCTACATGCACTAGCTAAACCTTAGGTTTGAGACATCATGCCAAAACTCAAGGAACTGCTAAATTATTATACTGAAACAGCATAAGACTGTAATAAGGAACTGCCTTAATGGTTCTGGATACCTTCAGGCCATTGCGCTGGCTGGAAAATCATGACCCAACCTCAGCTTTTAACTCATTTCATATCATCTCCCCTGCATTAGTGATTTTAAAAATGTACTTATTGTTCTAGCTATAACCAAGGAGGAGAACTGGTGCTGCCTCTTGTCACATAAACACTGAAGCCTTTAAGTCATGGTAGAAGCTAGTCCAAACACATCCCTTGTTAAAATGCTCTTCATTTTATTACCATTAATAGGGATAAGATTTATGCGTGTGTGGGGTCTTGTCTGATGGCAGCATGGGGCTTCTGAAAAGACAGGAGAAAAGTAGCAGCATCTTTGTAAGAAAAAGAGGTCTGTGCCTTGCCTCATAAAACCTTGGGCTTCTAAAATATTAACTTTACTCGACAGTACATTTCCAGTTTGTACAGCTTTAAGCTTAACTGTCTGTCAGAAAATTATATAAACCTGATTGCCCCTGTCAGAGCCAGATATACTTTAGCTCTCAGACTTCCGAGAAACAACATTACTTATCATTTAGAGATGGAAGTGGTGTACTGCCAGTACAACCAGTATCTCATTATGGACCCTGAAGCAGTTAATGCTGGTTTTCATAGAATCATAGAATGGTTTGGGTTGGAAGGGACCTTAAAGATCATCTAGTTCCAACCCCCCTGCCATGGGCAGGGACACCTTCCACTAGATCAGGTTGCTCAAAGTCCCATCCAACCTGGCCTTGAACAGCTTCTCTGGGCAACCTGTTCCAGTGCCTCACCACCCTCATAGCGCAATGTTGCATTCATTTGGGAACACACTGACAGCAGAAGAGTCAGTAATAGCCTCAGGGGAGAACACACAGGCAAGTGGACCCACGAGTGGTCTGCCTGCAACCACTGCCTGGAAGACAGGGGTGGGAGATTGCTGTAGGGTCCAATTCAGCCAGAGGACTGTCACCCCAGAACAGCTCCATCTGCTTAAATGGGGAAAATTCCTGGAGAGGGATCAGCTGAACCAAAGCATGTTCCCATGGTGGCCGCAACACAAACCACAGCCTCTCCAACAGCTAGGCCTGGAGAAGACCTCCACACATTGGCTAGCGCCCACTTCTGCTCTGCAGCAGGATCTATTTGATGGAACATGTGTATTTCCAAGTAAAACCAAGGCAAGCCTGAGCATGTATATACTTCACACTGGAAGTGTGTCTCCTCCCTTTTTACTATGTTCAGCACTGTGTTGGCAGGTCTCAGGTACAGGAACAACTCAGTCAGTACCTAGCCCTTCATTTCTTCCCCGTCCTTTCTCTTCCCCATCCTCTCCTCCAAGAAAGAGCAGGGCTCCAGATTCACCTATTTGGCCCAGGATAGTCTAGTCCTCCTGCCTCTGCGCTGAATGTTTATATATCTTCTCCCAAAAGGTTTGAAGGATTTCTGTGGTCTCCAGTAGGGAACAGCCCTATTCATGTTGTAAAGAGAGAGTAAAGAGAGAAAAAAGCAAGGCAAGATCTAGAGACTGATTTGCGGGGAATTTTCCATTTGTTTCACCAAAACAAACAACAACTGTTTCCATTCAGGTTCAAATGATATTTTTTTCCCCAATGCAATCTTAGTTAGGTCCTGTTGCACATATGCATTTTGACAGCCTTTAATTAAAGAACCATATGTTACATTTCTACGGGGTCTCAAAATATTAGCTTATGCAGGCCCCACAAATTGAAAAGTCTTGGTAGAAAGCTGATTGAGGGACCTACATAAGCAGAATGATTAGCTTTAACTGCAAGACTTTTTGACTGATGGATCTGTTTGGGTTTTTTTTGTGGTTTGCCTTGTCAGAGGGACCATCACATATGAGAAGAGTGCTTTAAACAAATCAGTAAGTAATGAGAATTGCAACACTAATAACCATTCTATGAAAGTTTCTTCCTAGGAATAAAAATAACGTTAGTTTTTATCACATGCTGTGTTTTTCTAGCATAGTTTTCCATCTTTGAGTAATGACTTGGGTATAAAATAAAACTGCTAATTTGCTACGCTTGAGTTTTCACTCTCGCAACTGCTGTGCTTTAAGCTGTGTCTGCTGAAACCTGTATTTTGCATATGCCTCAGAAGTACTGCAAGGTATTACTGTATTGCTTCTGAGAGCTTTAAAGTGCTCAAAAATGGTTAAGGTCCCCCAATGACAAGCCATACCGCATGAATTCTCCACATGCTGGCAGAGCAGCTGCTAAAACCAATTAGGTCATTATTCAATTTCTCAATTTTTTCTTTAAGATGAGAGAAAAATACGAACCTTAAAAGTTTCCCATATGAATCCAATAAAGCCAGTCCTTTTAGCATATAAACCCAGTGAAATTATTAATGGAACAAGGCCTGTCAACAAGACCTTTGCATTAAAACAAGGATCAATAACATCAAGATGGCATGTAGTTGGGAGAATGTCCTGGGCATTTCATCTCAAGACTACTTTACTCATTTTGAACAGGTTCTTGGACTCATTTTAGGCTGTATTTAATCCTGTAATTCCTAGTGTGTTCTCATGTAATAATGTTGAAACCTTGATTTTTATCTGCATCTCATTTCCCCACCTTAATTTAGGTCTAAAAATAATAGTTTCAGAGCCATAACAGCTCAAATATTTCCCCATTAGCAAAAAGCTAATTCCTGAGCTCATTCCAGGGGCAATTAAGTTGGAAAAGCAATTAAGGTTTCAGAAATCCCTGACAGTAGGAAAAGTTCAACCTAATATCCACAAATACATGAAAACAAAACATATTTTAGGGTTATTAGGAAAAGACAGCCTCAGACTGTGGCCAAGAGCTCACAAGAGCTCGGTTATTAATAGCCTTGCTGTGTGAAGCACGTTTCCACAGCAGGTGTCACACAGGTCCCGCAAAGCAAACTGTCAGCTCAATGCTGAATTAGTCCATGCCTCAAGGACAGCTGAAGAAATTTCTTGCTAGAGAGCAGCCCTCTAAATGGGCTGTGCACCACCTAGACCTTCCATTTAGCTAAACCTCTGCTACCTTTCCAAGAGCTCCTATCGTTTTGCAATGCCATCTAACAGAGGTTCCCTGCTTCAAAAGGCCTTGCTAATGGCAAAAGCTTTTGGTCCTCAGCCCCACCATCATCACCAGCTAAGCTTCACCATGTGCAAACCTCCCAGGGTTATGCCAGTCCCTCCCACTCTTTCTTACTCACATGATCCTCCTCCCCATGTAAGTCCAAGTAGGATGAAGAGGAGGAAGAAGACCATAACAGAAATGAGTGGCTTTTATGTCAGAAATGTACGCCATGTTCTAGCAAGAATCTGCATGGTCTAAGAGGTGGGAAGCAGAAATATGAGGTTTAGTGGGAAAGGCCTTGGGCACCTCACACAAAAGGAACAAATTTTTTTTCTCAATTTTCAGACACCTACACACAGAGTAATTGAGCTTTAACCTTGTGTAAAATTCCTCACCAGTCAGCTTAAAGTAAGTTTGAAGGCTGGATTCAGTTAAACCTTTCCTTGAACCTTGCAGTCAGCCTGAACTTACAAGTTAAGCTGAGATGACCGGGTGAACGAGCTTTCTTGTGAAAGTGTCAGTATTTCTTATTAGCAGCCAGACTAGGAAACCAGTGAAATATGCACCACTCACAGCACTTTTACCCTTCTGCAGAAGGTCCCAGCCAGCCCCTGGAAGTGCAGATGCAAACACCAACAAATCAAAACCAGAAGGAGGAGAGCAGTTTTGGATTTCAGCTGCAAGTGGTGGAACTGTTACAAAGCACAGGCTACAGAGGCACATAAGATCAAGAACTCTTCATAATGAACACTTGACACTTCACAAATACACAGAGAGGAAATGTATCCCAACCCAAATTACTCAGCAGTTCAGAAAAAACAAAAGTGTGTGGGAAGAATTGAGGTTTTTTTTTTTGTTGTTTTTTTTTTTTAAATCAACAAAAACCCCCACAAACCCCCACAACCCTGCTGTTGGTGTCAGTACTTCCTGGTGGCTCTCTCTGACCAGAACCTGCCCTGAGCCTGCCAGTACTTTCCCTGTGTGTCACGCTGTCACAATTTTTACATTGCTGATGCCATGGACTGCCCTTATTGGCTCCAAGACTGCTAAAAGCCCCCCCAGAACTAGGCAGTTATCATCTAAAAATAATTATCACCAGCATGTACCCATGCATCAAGCCATGTCATAGCACATTTCAGAGAGATGCCATCTGTGAACCCAAGCCAGTTTATGCCAGCTGAGCCTCCAACACAACTGCAACTGCCTGTCCCGAAACCTGACTCTTGGAACCCTGTACTGTAGGGTTTCCTCTGCAGCACTCATCAAAAAAAGTATTTAAAAAAAGAACAAAGCTTATATCCTAGTTGACAGCATATGGCAAATTAGTTGTGCTTTTAATCTTCTTATTACATATTTTCTAATTCAGGAATCTTTGCTCCTGGCACAGTTGCGCACAGATTTAAAACATTGAAACACATGTACATGCTTTCTTATAAGGGCCCTCTTACCTAGTCTTACTCTCGGCTAAACTGCAGTTTTCCATACCTATCAGCCTCAGTAACACATTCAGCAGGGAGGCACCTCCATGCTCTCCTCACGTGGATAAAGTTGTTTGAACACCTTCTGGATATGTATGGGTAACCAAGAAGCACATATCATGTTGTCACTTCTTGCTCAAGTCAAGTTCCATAGAAATGACCTGAATGAAGATACCAGCCTGCTTGGTAAGGATAATAAAGTTGATGAATAATGATACATCTTCTGTGATAGCAATTTCATTCACTGAACAGATTTGACAGTACAGTGAGGTTATTATGCATTATTTTTAGTACTAGAAATCAATGGCACTATTGTCCTTTTCAGTTCAATTTGATTTAGATGAAGCTCAGTGTGCAGAGAGAATAATGAGGAGCACTGCCTCACATTAAATGGAAACAGAAATCATGTTCTTAGCAGGGTGTGTTTTATGATAAGGCGATTGTTCTGCGAACAGCTTCTTATTTCAATATTTTGGGTGTTTAAATAAAGTGTGTGCTCAAGACAGATGGAAGTCTTTAAGGAAATGTATTTCCCCAGAAAAAAAATGACAAATTCTTTTGTGAGGAGTGCTGCTGTCAACATGATTCTCAAGGGCCTGCTGTAGAGTGGATGGACACTGAACTCATGAGGGAGGAAGACCCCACTGAAGGATAATCATGTGACTTGGGCATCTGCCCAAGCCTGCGTTCAAGTTCCTTGTTCTAATAAGGGCTTGAGCCTGGGGCTTCCATCACCAGAACAGGTCCCCCAGTCTACCCTAGTGCCTCTTATTCTTGGTGAAAAACTTTGTAAAGCTCTCATTTTATTTTATTGCAGAATGGATTTTTTCATATATCCTTTTAAATGTCAAACATTTTTGCAAGGCAGAAAAACTACTTTCTCCTAATCAAGGGAAGAAGCAAGACAAATTTTGCTTATAGAGCTCTGTCAGAGGACTTCAGTTTTCATCTGTTGATGCAAGCAACTAAAAAGTTCACAGTTCCACCCTCCACAAAAATAAATGCAAGTTACCTCCTGTTCTCTTCTGAATGAAATAGATGCAGCCACTTTTTACTGTAACTCTGGATGACAAATTGCCCGATCATACCCTGCCTTTCCCAAGTGCCAGAAGACCTACCTGCTTCCTACTCAGGCTTTGCCCCTGCCATCTTTTGAAACTGCACCTGTGCTGCACAGAAATCTGCTCTGCATGAAAAATAAACAAATGAGGGACCTCTTGGTGATGATTACACCAATATGGCTCCTATTTCATTAAATACATTTATTAAATTAATTAAATGACAATAATAAACCCCCCCTGCTGTGCATTCCTTTAGAGCTGCAACTGATTTCCCAGCTTCTCCACCTGAGTATATAAAGACCCAAGGGAGGCTACCTGACACCTGAGGACATGTGGAAGAGAGACCGCACATGCAGTACTTCTGGCAGAAGCTAGCTAGGTGTTTACACCCTTCTGTGAGATACCACGCCACTTAAACAGAATCTCTCAACAGTATCCATTGATGTGTTTTGTCCAGGCAACCCAGTGATCCATTCAAATAGCAGGAGGTGGCTCTAGTCCATGAGCTCTGCCACAGAGAGCATGTGGGGATTTCCATAGACTTTGTAAGGGCTGGAAGAGGAATAAAAGCTGTGGCCAGCTGAAGAGTTACAGCTAGGCTGGCACCTTGCATTCAGGGCTCACCTGGAAGCCATTCGATGTGAGCTGCAGCACGTTTAATCGGTCTTAGAGATGCAAACAATAAAGACACCTTGTGCCAGTAGATGGCACTCTGTTAATGACCTACACACACTTAAGAGCCATGCACGATTTCTGCAGTAAATATAGAGCCTCCAAGCTTTTTCTATTTGCTCTGTAGAAAAGCAGACATTTTGTTGACAGAAGACTCCCAGCTCTGTCCCTAGACCGTTTGCTCCATACACGAGTATCTCTCAGCTCCTCTCCGTACTGACCTAAGCTGTGCTGGTTGATGCATACCCTGTCCATCTGCAATTCATGCCTAGGCACAGATGGGAGGCTTAATGCCCTGCTCACCAGCCACCCACTCCCTTACATCTTCATCAGCTGCACAGGACTGATGCAGGACATTTCTGCCTTGGAGACAAACAGAAGGTTGGGCAGGTTGGGCTTGAGGAAGAAGTTGCACAATTACTGTTCTAGGGAGAAGGTGGCAACTTGCAGAATAACCCTCTCCTAGACATGAAACACACCTGAAGAAATTCTTGCTTCTAAGAGCAAAGCAGCGCACCGTAAGTTTTGAATTACACATGGTCATCAGACAACTCCAGTACATCCTGAGGACCTCCAGCTCTCCTCAGCTGGAACCCAGTCCCTACACACCAGTGGTGCAACATCTTGGCAAGGCACTTTCTCACTGTACCAATGCACAAGCACAAATTACAAGAAGCTTTCAGTTCTGTCACACAGATTCAGAGCAAAACAGGTAACTGATGCTTTTGAAAACATGACACAAAGCCCGAGTTCTTCAGTAAAAGAAAAAAAAATTAGCTTTGCAGCAGTCATTCTCTTAAACACAATCAGTCAGTTCTATTAAGGCTTTTCTCAGACACTCAGCACACCATTGAAGGGCAACTTCATAGCAATTTTAAGTCACAGAGACACTGTATCTGCAACATTATTATATTCTTGCTGTCATCATCCTAATTAAGACCACTTCTTCCCTCCCAAGAGGCAGCCTTGGCTATGGGCACCACTGGATGCCTTCAAACAGAAGGCATTTCCTCTGAAAGCAGTGCTCCTGTGGCACTGAATAGCAAACATCTCACTTGTTTGCTTACAACACCTTTCTCCTTTTGGTTAGAAAGTAGCAAATGATCCTCCTTCACTTTGATCCCAGTTTGCTAAACTATCACGCTTTAAATGACTTTCATGTTAAGTATGTAGGACAGGAGAAAGAAAAAAAGAATGAAAGCAGGCTCTTGGAAAATAGGACACAAGAGTGCCTCCGCTAGAATGAATATAAACTAGACACCCAGAAGCAAGAGGGGGTGACAGTTTGCACACGTTGGTGCTTTTTTTGTTTATCCCAATAAATAGCCTCACTTTGATGTCCTGTCCAAACTGAGGTGCCCAATAGCAGACTGAAAGCCGCATCTCATCAATTAACAACAGTTAAATTCTCCTTTAAGGAGTATTATCCACAAAACAGAACTCAGGGCACACAGAGCTGAAATTCCAGGTCTGTCGTAAAAAGATGAGACAATTTATTGATCTCTCAATTTGGAAACACCAGCCTCCAACCAGAAAGCTCATTTTTCTCCATCATAGCCTGAAAACGCATACTTCTGGTAGCTATAAAGCTTTCAAGTAATGAGGCTTCAGGCTGCATTACCAATCAAAATCCATTAAATGTTCTACTTAATACAGCAGAAAAAAATGCATAAACATTCAAACGAAGTTTAACAAAAATCTAACCCACTTGGAGTTACTCAAATTCTGCTAAGGCTTTAATAGAGCTTGAGCTTATTCACTCCAAGTTGGTGAAAAGCTACAAACAATGTTGTTTAGAGCAGGAACGAAAAACATTTTCCATTAGACAGCAGGTGCCTATTCGAATTTTCCACTCCTATGAATATATGATTTATGGTTGGAGTGACTGATTCAAACTCTGGCCTGGAGAGTGACTACTGTACACAAATTCCACTTTGGGTAAATAACTTCAAATTCTAAGTACTGGCAAAGGCTCTGCCCCTCCCTCAGTCTGCCTTCTGTGCATGTGTAAAATGCCCTTTAATAAGCACAGATTAGATCACAAGCTGAGCATGTCAACAGCAAAATGCTGTTGTGAAAAGGCAAATGTCTAAGACATAGAAAAAGGAGGCAAGTCTATATGGTACAAAACCTCATCCTCCTCCCCTGCTCCACACTAGTTTTAGTACTGTTTCTACTTTTAGGTGCCATACTGCAAGAAAGCTAGTCACCAGTATCAAGGAATCCAAAATAAATTATGAAAATCAAGAAGTGTGGAAAACTTGCATAGAAGATATGCACAACACACACTGTCAGTTATATAATCTCCACAGGTATTTTAGTATAAAGCCTGAAAGTTATTTTAGCACATGCATTTTCCCATAAGCCTGAGCATAAAAAGATAATCCAAAAATTCAGACAATGTTTTTACATATAAATGTGAGCTCATTAAAAAAAAATAAAAATTAAAACCTCTGTAGCTACCCATAAGCATAGAAATGCTTGAGCTTGGTTTACAGGAAGAGACAAATATTAATGGAACACCACTATAAATCCTTGCAGTGGACCATGCTGCTGTTGAAAATACAAAGAGCTAACAAATACAAAGAAAACCGCTTCTAGTGTTCAAACTAGAACTTCAGATTGCAGTGCCCATTTCTGGATAAGCTACTACTTTCTCCTGTGTAACTGTGTTGCCCAGTCTTTGAGGTATACATTAGGGCAGGGAGTTTGCAAACACAAGAGAGCACAAAACCCAGGTGTATTTTGCAACTGCTTTTGCAGTGGTGCAAGCTGAAATACTGTACACACAATCACTGCAGAAGTGGTTGGTCAAACGTTAAATTCTGGAGCAGTTTCAACTGTATTTTCTCTAAGAGTTGCTTTTGACCTCTTACTTGCTATTGAGTGGCCTTAGTGTCCATTTGTAAAAGAGCAATGATGCCTCTCATTCCACATCTGTTTGAAAAGGCTGATGCTGGCAGGCTATCAATTGCAATTGTAAAGCAGATGCATGGTTGTGCACTTGTATTTGTGGGTTTGTGCATTCAACTAAGTGGCTTTTCATGACTTCATAAGGCCCCTCTCAAAACTTCTTTGGGGCTGTTTCGATGGCTGTAGAGATACCCGTGCTAGATATAACTGAGCTGTCTTATGTACCAGAAAGCAGAGTAACTTGTATAGACTTCTGGGCAGCGTCAGAGTGATTAGCAGCACACATGGGTAGAACAGGTTACTGAGAAAATGCACCTCGTTGGTGAAGCTGGCTGCATCCAGTTTTTGGGCTAAGGAGCCACCCCTAAGGCATGAGTACCTTCATCCCCTCAATAGCATCATCTTCTGCCTCCCACTGCCAAGCAGTATCCTCTTTCTCCTCCTTCCCCCCATTTTCCCAGCAGCACCAAGCTGAGAGGGGGCTGTCCTACCACCCACAGCTGACCCATCTACGCTGCTGTGGCAGCAGCAGTGCAGCTTTAGTCAAGCAGCTTCAGACAGGAGAAGGAATCTGGGGGTCCAGGCAATGTCTGCTACAAATCCTCCTCTGGGACTCTGCCCATAATGGAAGAAACATACAGGTGGGATATGACCTGTATGTTGCTTGTAGGAACACAATGAACTAGGTCTTGATTTCTGAAGCCTTGTAAATTATTCACTGAAATGGTCCTACTGCTTGCCTTCACTGGCTATAGCACAGGGTCTTAAATCCATACAAGTCACCCCACATGGGCAGTTCTGCAGGTGTTCTGTTTGCTAAATCTTTTTAATGAATGGCTTATTTTTCTTGTTCCACTATACAGTTTCTGGTGCAGAGATACTTTTTCTCTTAGTAGGTCAGGCCAAGACAGCTAGGTACTAAGCTGGTCTCAGAAACTACTGACTTGCAATCTTCTTTACTGAAGGTTATTTGTACCCACTGAATGCAACGTCCATGCTACAAAATTTGACAGATGAAACCTGTTCTGTTGACTTTTTAAAATGAATTTTCTTGAAGAGGATGAGCAAGCAGAGGCACTTAAATTAGCACATCACTGAGCTAATATACTACAATTTTACCAAGGTAATTAAAGATGGAACAATGTGATGATCACATTAAGGTCATGATTAAGATCAAACCAATAAATCAAGAAGTTCAAGTGATGAAATCATCAACAGATCAGGATGTAAAATCAAACAACACAATCTACAGTAAAAATAAAGTCTTTTGTTCAAACCTTCCTTTGGAAGAGGGCACGAAAAACAATTTCTTTCTAGTTTGAGGCCTCAGCCCCACTTTCAGCAGTAAGTGTACTGACCTGATTGAGGAAAAGCACAGATGGATGCTTATGCCCTAACAACACGACTTGAACGTTCATTCTGGTCTAATGTCCTTGCCAAGCGGTCTTAAGCAAGCCCCACGATATCCTGAGAGCCTATTAGAGAGACATTTCTGCTTCCTCTCACTCCCTGACCTGATTCCACCTGGCCTTTGTAAGTGAAAAGGGGGACTGCTGGAGTGCTGTATGCTTGTGGATGGACCCTTTTATAGTTCTGGCAAAGCCAAGAGAAATGTCTTGTCCAGTCAGAGTTGCACTAAACTCAACTAGACAATTGTAAAGGACATCAGCGATGAAAGAATGACCATATTCAACCTTCTTATACTGTGATTAAATCAAAAGTTTCTTTCTCCCTTAACCACTGATTTGTTGTCCTGCCCAGACAGGTGGCCTGCCAGACATATGTCCTCACACGTGACTACATTATGCTTTGGGTAATATCTGGAAGGAGCTCTCTTAAATAGACCCCTCTTGCTGGGAGCACTGTAGCCCTCCTACTCAATCTCTCCTCTCTTCTTCCCTAAGGGATCAAGATAGTTTTAGGGATACAGACTGCATTTGTTTTATCCCCTTCTAATTAACAGGATAGTCTTTCCATTCTTTCTAATTAAAGTGAACAAGGTTTCCTTTCCTCAGGTAAAAAGTACCTCTATATTAAACTAGTCACTTTCTTCTGTAGTTGACTAACAAAACAGTAACAATTCAACTTGTCTGAATAAAAATATAATTTTCTTTATTTACGTAACTCATTGGCCTATTTCACTGTTAAACATCTCCTACCTGGGATATTATTCATATATCCTACATTTTGTATCAAGTATGCACAGGCTGACACAGAACATACATAGCTGTATCAGGTCTAACCAAGACATAATCCCTCTATAATGAACCATGCCAAAGAGACATGTCAGCCACTGCCTCCTAAGCATTCTGCAACACAAGCTAACTCCTCCAACCAGATAACCTCCTCCAACCTGTAACTCTGTTCAGCTTAAGGTGCTGTGCAGTTACCCGCATCTTGTTTTATCGCTTCTTCCTTTAATGTCACTGTTATTGCAAGTCACTTAGGATACTTATTTTCTTCTTCCACACCACAATGAAGAATCTTAAATCATACACAGGAGGTGGTTTTGGTAGCACTGCTTTTTAACCCAGTAAAATCTACCACTAATTAGGTCACAGGTCACCATTTGGGCAAGTGAGCTGATACAATGTGCCAGTCCTAGAAACACACACCTTGCTCAGGCATTGCTTTGTCCCGTCAGCACCTCAGTAGCAGTGGGGATTTTAGGGTCCTGTAACCCAGCATGTGACAACAAATGATAGACTGTTGCAGCACAGAAAGGGGTAGGTTCTGATGTCACAGGAAAATGAGCCCACAGGATGTGAAAAGAGTCTAGTTAGCTGCTAGCTATCGAGTCACCTAGAAGGCACATGCAGTGATGGTTTGGACTGTAGTGACATTCCTCACTTTTACTCTGGGACAGGTCTTTGATTTATCATTTTCTTTCACTTTTCCAAACAAATGATATTATGGCTTACGAGTTACCACAGAAGTAAAAGCAAAACCTTGCTGGAGATGAAAGCTTCGATTTATTAATTTTACTCTTTGCTTACCTGTGCACCATTGACATGATTTTCACAGCATTACTTTCTTTCACAGGAGAGGTAATAAGCCTTGTAATCATTGCTCAGCTCTGCAGCACTGGTACCGCTGCACCACTGCTGCACACGAGGGTACACATTGCTCCTTGGAACAACTCGAGCTACCAAGTCAGTACACCCATGGAGCCTCACTGAAAATGGAAGGGATGAACTTTTGCAGCTATTTTCTTGCAATAAGAAGAAAGAGGGACCCTAGGAGACCATGTTGATAAATGAGGTGTTGGTCTGCCTTGACATTCTGGTCCCCTCCTTATAACCTATGATTAATAAATAAGGTATAAAGCTGTTTGAAAGTAGCTTACAGAAGAAACAACAGATTGGGTAAGACCAGTGTGCCCTCAAGCCCATCATCTTGTGTCTGATAATGACTAGTCACAAGATGCTCAGAGGAAAGTGAAGGAATACTACTGCAGACAAGTGTGGCTAAATTTATCTTCTATTAAAAACCCTCCTTCTTATCCCATATAATTTGTTTAACCTTGAAGCACATGGTCAAGTAAGTCTTCCATCATTAATTCTGCACTGCCCATAAACTTTTCATTTTTATAACTGTAAAAATCTGCTACTTTTCCAGCATTTTTTGTTGGTCTACAACAGCTTAAACTTTGGTGCAGATCAGAATGCACTCCTTATTGTTAAATTAACTCACACATCATTTGTGGTAACCCTCTGCATTCACAATGGAAGCCACTATCTCAGACTACTTATATTCTTAAGTCACTTTTTGAATAGTGTGCTGTTTCATGAATGCATTATCACCCACAGAACTGCTAGTTGACATATATTGTCTGTTACACAGGCATTGCTATCTGCTACAAATATGTTGCAAATTATCAACATTCCTGACTTCTGGATAGAAAATGAGGAATTAATCTGATGAATGTCAAGTTTGGTTCATGTCATGATGCTGTTGGTGTCATGATCCATCATGAAAGATTAAACAGAGGTATCCTATGAATCAGATTCATTTTAGTCAGCAACCACAATGCAAGTTCTTTCACTGAATAAATTTACCTCATCTGGGCTACAGTAGCTTTCTACGATTAGATCTACATGTTCTGGTCATGGTTGCATGTTGTGCTACTGATCAGTTCACAACCAGCTACAGCAGTGTAGTTACCAGACAAAGCAAATGCTATACACCTCCCATTGACTACAGAAATAACTGTGCATTTCAGCAAATCAAACACAAGGCTACAGATATTAACCATGCAAGTCTCCAGCAGAAATATTTTTTAATCTAAGGTGGGACAGGCTCATAAATAATTTACAGGGAGTTATGACTTTATATTATCTGAGTAATATATCTGGGAGGAAGGACTAGAATCAGTGGTGTGGGCTATTCCCCTCTGAGATCTGTAATAAATTTCTTACATTATAATCTGTTGTGAAAAATATTCTGGTTGTCACGCTCCATACACTGGAGGCATTCTAAGTGGCCTGCCACTGAGTCCCCATTGGATGATAACACTGTCCAAATTTCTCATCATTTCACACTTTCACTCCATAGCTGCATGCTTGTTACAGCTCGCTGCTATAAAAATGATTTTTAATGGAAAAGATCTGACAGAAACTTTATGCTTCCTTGACAAAATTTTTATTGGGCTGAATACTGGAGCATTACTGACGTAGCTTTGGACAGGCAGCTATGAGCTGAGGAATTGCTTTGGGAGGAGGGTGGGGAGGAAGCTTTTATTACTATCCTTATGTATCTGAAATGAAATGCCCTCAGAGCAGAGGGAGGATCTTGGATGCTGCTATCAGAGAGTGGTATGACCTCTTGGGGCTTATCACCACACTCACACTATCAGGAAGAAAAGAAGTCACATATTTTTTCTCCAAAAGTTTAACACACACCCAAAACTCATGCCTCTTTATCATGATAACACATATATGCCTCCCAGTCTTGTAGTCATCCTCAGCTGATGCCTACAAAACAGGAAGTGGGCAGAGATGAAAGACTCCTGAACACATGGGCCCATTCCCTGCCCTCCCCCTACCCAACGTGGGATTTGGGCCCACTGCACCTCCTTGCCATCAGCAACCTGGGGTACCGATGCAGGGTTATATCCCATGTTGTAACTACGCAAACTGAAGCCAAGTGTGAAGCCAAGCAGCACAAACTGTCTTAATTACTGACAGCCATGGTCGCACCCTCATCTTTGTCCTCGCTCCCCACAGCAGCATGCCCTTGCACACTCCTTTGTGCTGACAGAGCTGTTTCAGAGGATCAAATAAGAAAAAAGACAAAAAGAGATAAAAAAACCCCTCAAGCCATTTTGCAGCAGTAGGATTGTGACAGCTGTTGGTTAACTTGGCTAAGCTGCTGTGAAACTAGGAGCTGCCCTGTGCTCCAAGGAGAGTACAGAGGCAATTACTGGGAGCTAAGGTGCCTGGCCAGGCCAGGTTAGATGCCTCCGTGTGCTTTCTGCAACAGTCAGATTGTTCAAGAAGGAGCTGCATACCGCAGCCTATGAGCTTGGCAACACAGGACAGTCAAAGACAGGTTCATCTGTTTCCCCTCACCACCATGCTTAGGGCACATGCCCAGGGGTTTCCTCCCTTCCAAAACCCACTGCTCCAAACCCTTTGGTCAGGGCAGGTATCTAGGCCCACCCTTCCTGCTCAGTGCTGAGGAAGGAGCCATGATTGTCCAGCCTCTGAACAATGCTGTGTAGCACCCTCCCAAGAGGAGAAACCAGAACTGCTCTATTAACTGTGCCTTATCATTTCTACCATGTTAGTAACGAGCAGCACCTCAAAGCAGGCAAGTTTTATTCAAGACAAACTTAGTAACAAACCTCAAATAACAAACCTCAGGGAGCTAAGCACATTAGTAATCAAAATCTGACCTTCAGAAGTTCTGCCTAGCTCCTGCTGACATCTGAGAAGTAGGACATTTATTTAGTTTCACCAGGAAAATTTTAATGCTGAAGTCTAACATTCAGATGCAGCCTGAAGATGTTAGGACTGGATTTATGGAAGTATTTAACAGCTTAAAGATGCAGATACAGACAGTAGCAGAATTTTGAAAAATGCCTAAGTACCTAATATTATGAAAATCCTCTGAAAATCTGACTAGCTAGGTATCTATATCTTGAAGTGCGTAATACTGGATTGACCAAAGTTCACAGTCCTCCAATGCTCTCTTAAAAATATTGCTAAAAATCTGGCCTTAAGGAGCCAATGGCTTTTAAAAAGACTTAGGGAGTTTGGCTCAGACCCTGAGAAGGATTTACATGCCTATAAGACATGTAGATACTTCCCTGTTTTAAATCTGGCCCTTGGTGTACACATTGCTGTCTCCCTGCTTTTTTATGGTGGTACTTTTCTGCAGGTAATATTGTGTGGTATGAAAATTCCAGTGCTAATTTGCTGGCATCTGCAAGCTGAAAAAAAAAGATAAACACTTAGAAGAGCTTTTTGATAAAGCCAGATCAACAGTAATTGAAATTACGTGCTTAATCAAAAGTACTGCATAAGGCAGCATACTGTACAGAGGCCTCTTACTGTTCCCTAAGTATATGTTGACCTAGTAGAAATCAGCATCTATTGAAATAAAGGTTAATTAAAATTTATAAGCAGAATTTACAACTGCGAGCTGTCCCTCAAGGGGCACCTCGGTTGTATAAAAAGTATCATTGACTAGGAAAAATACTTCAGAAACTTCAGCTAAGAAATAAAGAGCATGCAGCTCCATCCCTTAATTCAGAATACCACCTTTTGCTCTAATGACTTCTAATGTATCTCCTAAGACTTGCAAAGACTCACACTTCTTGCACTCAACATTACTGACTCAGCTTTGCAAGATAAGGATAACACACGGTCATTTGATTCACTCTATGTAGTTCAAATGGCAAGACGACAGTCATTTATCTAAAAAATTGCTTGATGAATCTTAACACAGCTTCCCAAAAAAACACTTACTAAAAGCATTATTTCCCTCTTGCCTCATAAGTGATGGCACAAGCCTGTTTACCTTGCTTGCCATACTGTGGATTACAGCAATGTAACATTGTTGGCAGTTATGAGAGGCACTTCTCTATCAGTAGTCAAGCTTTCTCATTCAGTACCTACAGTAAACGTGGGTATGTTACTGTATTAAAGGAGACTAAAAAGGAAATTGTCAACTGTGCACTTCCCAGTGAAAGAGCTAGACACCAAATATTTAAGGCTGGCTCTTCCTTCTCGTAGTAGCACTAACAGCTATGACAACAATACACCATCTGCATTGTCTAGAATAAAGAACTGATCACTGGAATGGTAATGGTAAAACCAGAAGAGATGTGACAGCATCTGATCATGTCTGAAAGGCCTTTGCTCTGTGCTAGACTTGTACAGGTACTCACTGGATGTCAAGCCTCTTTGCTGTGAGTTAGTGGTGTGAGGTTCTATGGATACAAGCATACCAGTCAGGCAGTGGCCACTTGGACACCTGTCACCAGGAGCCCAAAGTGGTGAAAGCCCAAGGCCCAGGTTTACTTTCCTGACAAGCTGTGTCACAACAGTTGCTTCATGCTGCCAGCATTTCTACGTCACCGGCTGGCCTGTCTGGAAAACCAAAACTATTTCATCACAAACACTGAGGCTCTGACATTTGGTTCTGTTTCACAAACAGGAGGATATCAAGAACTTTCATGGCAAAATTGTGAAGCAACATGCAAGCTGAACACACTTTTCCAAAACAGCCAAAAGCAATTACCTGGGATATGAGAGACAAAGAAAAAACCACACAGGACTACAAATGCAGCTGAATGCAGTCCTGCTGAATGCCCACAAGCTATTGAATTAGTCAGTTTTTCCCTATCAACGTTTAAGTACCCGTTGTGTCCATGAAGAAGAAACCCAGCAAGAGAGACTGCAATAAAGCTCAAAAAAAAATTCAAGTCCCTGTTCCCAATTATGTTAAGCAGATCTTTATGTCTGGCAGCTGTGGGCAAGAATGCTAACTAATTAGCTATGCAGAGGGGCCTGCTTTCTCTTACTATCTCTAGCCAGAAATAACATCTTGAGTCTGAAGTAAAGCCGGTTTTGAAAAAATTCTGATGCAGAGCCTCATCAACCCCTTGAATTTGAGAGAGGATTTTCTCCTCAATGCCAACTGGAACCATTAAGAAAAGTCACTGGATAGAATGAAAGGCGGTCAGGAAGAGAAACCAAAGCTAGCAGAAATCTCAGCAGCAATATAAAAAGCAAGAGAACAGCAATTCAAAGGAATTTATGTTTTCATTTATTATCGTAGTACCTTTCTCTACTCAGAGGAAGATTGAAAATAAGTGACGTGCTCAAGTGAAATACTGAATGGATCAAGTTTGTGTGTTGTGAATATAAAATCACGCCTGCTTTAAAGGACTCTGGGAGAACGAAAGCTTTAGATAAAATTCTGTGTTTTCATTTTCACATAAAGATCCTGCTGCAATAGCAACAGGATGTACACATTGGAGATCAGAGAAGACAGTTCTAGGATGATTTACTTTAAATCACTTGTCCCACTCCTCACCAATGAGCCTACAGCCAGTCTACTGGCTGAGAAGTAAGTTAGCACCATTAGAGATTTCTGTATTGACAGGCTTAAGCTACAAAGCACCAAGCTGCAGAACCTATGTCTTAATTCACAGATGGACCAAAAACTACTTAAAAGCATGGAAGTAACTATATAGATTTAGACCAAGCATTCTACCCAAGATCCCACCTCTGACAACAGCCAGTACCGATGCTTAGGAATTGTCATGGTTTAACCCCAGCCAGCAACTAAGCACCACACAGCCGCTCACTTGCTCCCCCCATGGTCGGATGGGGGAGAGAATCAGAAGAGCAAAAGTAAGAAAACTCATGGGTTGAGACAAAGACAGTTTAATAAGTAAAGCAAAAGCCATGCATGCAAGCAAAGCAAAGCAAGGAATTCATTCACTCCTTCCCATGGGCAGGCAGGTGTTCAGCCATCTCCAGGAAAGCAGGGCTCCATCACGCATAATGGTTACTTGGGAAGACAAACACCGTAACTCCAAACGTGCTCCCCTTCCTCCTTCTTCCCCAGCTTTATATGCTGTGCATGATGTCATATGGTATGGAATATCCCTTTGGTCAGTTGAGGTCAGCTGTCCTCGCTGTGTCCCCTCCCAGCTTCTTGTGCACCCCCAGCCTCCTCGCTGGTGGGGTGGGGTGAGAAGCAGAAAGGCATTGACTGTGTAAGCACTGCTCAGCAATAACTACAACATCTCTGTATTATCAACACTGTTTCCAGCACAAATCCAAAACATAGCCTCATACCAGCTTCTATGAATAAAATAAACTATCCCAGCCAAAACCAGCACACGAATGCAGATGAGAGCACTGACTGTGTTTAAGAGAGATATTTCTCCTAATAATGGCCATGCACAGTTAAAAAACCTCCTCAGCAGGAGCTTACATCGGGACCACAATGTTTACTGGTCATAGATTGACAACAAACTTCTCTAACACCAATTCCATAGCATCCTGAAGCACCAAGTTGCATGCACAGCTTAATTACACCTGGTGTAGAGAAAGCCTTCCTTTTATTTGCTTTAACCTGATGCCCGCTCACTTGGCAAGAAGCCACAAACTAAATATTCCCATTCATCCTCTTCACACTTCTCGTAATTTCAAAGTCTTCTGTAATCCCCCTTCTGTCATTTCTCTTCCAGCTAGAGAGTCCTACTCAAATTAGTCTCTTCTCAGGGAATTCTGCGTAGTATGGAGCCTTTCACTACCTGGTCAGCCAGGTTAATACATTAATAGAGGTTATTTTTACGTGTTTCACAGGCTAAAGACCACCTTGCCAAAATACCAGTCTGACTGCTGAAGAGTGAAAGGGCTGACTGGTGTTGAGGGGTGACCTCTGCAGACCTCTAACTATGGGCCATCTCCTTTGTGACTGAGGAAGGAGTTTGAGACAGCAGGGCATGGTATGAAGGGGGAAAAGGTCTCACACTGGTCTCCCACTGCTTTACAGCTTCTGTATTTTGTGGCCTGCACCATGGAAAGTGTGGTCTCCCTCCTCCTTTAACTGGTTGGCTGACCTGAGTCGCTTATGACTCTTTCTGCTTCAGAATAACAGCCCTTGCCCTTTCATGGCTCACAAATGCCCTGAAATTCCTCAGTTCAAATCCTGCTGTTGACCTAAGTGAGGTGAGCTACAAAAGCTGTCTAAAACAGACTGAATTTGATGGCCTTCCAAGCCCTCTGCAAAAGCCATTTGCCAGGCAAGTTGATAGGTTTCCAGAGATAATGGCAATTAATGCAATGACAATTTGTATGTGTGTAGCTGAGTCACTGACTGACCAACTTCATTTGCTACTGCTGAACAACCACTTTCTAGAGTTACTGAGTGTATTATGCTGTTTAAAGGTCTAATACATGTCATCATGCTACGAACTCCTGGGTCAGCATTGTACTGTGATACGAAGGGAGCAGCACAGAAACAACAATCAACACAGGCTTACAAATTCAGTCTGTAATGCTCCCAGGAGAAATTAGCCTGTACAGAGCTCTGGGCTGCTGTGACGTGATAGCTACTGAGACCCCAATAGACACCATTTGAAGGATCTGTGCCCTTCTGTCACAAACTGCTATATGTGAAAATGACGGGAAAGATTAACAATCCCTGAAGCACCAACCATAAGCAAACAAGGACTATAGACCTCTTGGATTATGTCCAATAACCCTGGCAACCATGTTTACAGGGGTGGACGTCCAAGAGACACTGTGCTCCTTAAACCCCTGCTATTTTCAGGGGAAGTCTCGTCCCAGTACATATGAAGTCCCACAAAGCTTTTAACTTCCCAGGTAACTTCAAAACACTTCCTCTCTCCAACCATCCTCCACCCCCCAAAAAAAAGCTTCTTAATTTCTTTTCTTAATACACATGCCTATTCTTTAAACACATCATAGTTTAACACACACAGCCTCACTGAGGGGTCTAAATAGATGCAGAGGGAGCTAAGCAGGGGAGTAAGTTGAGGAGGTGGGTTTGCAATAAGCTGGCAACATTCATGCACCACCCCTGAGGTATACAGATTTTACTGACTTGGAAATAAAGATTGGGTTACTCTACCCTGATGCATAGACAGCTGTGACCACTGTCAGGAGGTAGGAATACAGGCTGCGGGCAAAACAAAGAAGAAAACTTAGCTATCCTCAGGGCTGGAGAGAAAACTATTATTCAGAACCACTTTGTTAATAAACCCAGTACACCCGGGAAGAGTCAATGGTCTTCATTCCTACTCAAAATGTGGGTTGTATTTCACAGGAGGAATAAGCAGAAAACAAAGGGTGATAGCATAGATTAACTCTCACCTACCCCACACTGCACTGAAAGGTTGCTTTCCTAGATACCCATTTAAGAAGGCACCTGCAGGGACCAACTGAGCTTACTGTCTCATTATGACGCTAAGATGCTGTGGCTGATTTGCCAAAATGAAAGAGAAAATTATATGTCTAACTGTGTGCAGCAGATCAGTAGCAGAGCTGAGAGTCCTGACCACTGCCTCCCAGTCCTCTCCTAGCAACAAACCACTGGCACTCTCACTGGCTTTTCTCCCTTCTTCATGTTGTTGCAGAGAACAAACTGTAAAGTCCTTGCACTGTTTCACCTCTATCCATATTTAGGTATCTTTGCAAGTGACACCTATTTGTGTAGCTAACCACAATGCTTTGCACTGAATAAGGTATGTCTGAAGTTTTTTATATGATGAATCAAAACCCACCCTTGTACTCCTGTCAGGTAACACTGATTGGAAAGCAAAACCAGTATTTTGATATACTTTGTGTGTTTGTGCTTATAAAGTCTGCACAGACTTACCTGTTAAATGACAAAAAGAAACTATTTTTTTCCTTGCTTTCTGCCAGGTAAGCAAGACTTCCCTTTTCCTTAGTAAACAAGCTGTGTTACGATCAGCATGGGACATGCATATCCTAGTTTTATAGCTTTGGTGATTTACTTTTAAATCTCTTGTTATTACATTAAAGTATCACTGAAAGATACAATGGTTAATATTTGTGTTTGATATGGTTGCTTTGTCTAAATTAAGGAACAGCTTGTTGATTACAATTTCAAACTCTGCAAGTGAAACTTCACACTACTGCAAATACATCTCCAGTTATTATGAAAATATGTATCATTCACACACTATACACATAATAACCAGACATTTGGTAACAAAAATTCACTATCTGGTGATAACTAAGAAAACCATTTAAAATAAGACTAGATTTCTAATATAGTTAAATACCTGGTATCAGTTACATTAAAGCTTGATGAAACCATGTGTGCATGTGCAATTCTTGAAATCAGAATCTTTTAAGAAATATTTTAAATGAAGTTTCTTTATGGGAGTGAGGTAAGTCACTGTCAAGTTCAGTTGGAGATGGTAGTCTGAACTGCCAATCCACTGGTTAGAAACATAAACACAGCCTTGAGCCTGGGCAGATCCTACCCTGTGCTGTCCAGGAAAAAGGTCCACCACATGTCCTTGTCTTTTCACAACACCCTGCACAGTAGATCTATCCCCTGGCAGGTGGCAGAAGAAATTCAATCCCCATCCTCAAGCTCTGACCCTACAGTGAACTTTCGTTACCTGTACCAAGCCCTCCATCACCAGACCCTGACTGGGAATGAGACTTTAATGAGGTCTGAGCCCCTCTGTATGACAAACTGTCTTTCAAGGTTACTAGACAAATGTCATTGTCAGTGCTGTGGATTACATTCCTTAAATTACATGACAAAACCACACAGCATGGAAGGGTCATATCTGTCAATATGTGTATGTACATTTGATTCAATCTTACTGCTTTTTAAAATTTCTTGTTCTGATGGGAAGCAGAAGAACCTGAGACTGTAAACATCTGTTTGTCTTGTATGACTATTTGTAGCGAAAAAAACAACAAAAGAGTGATCAAATTCATTCCATATTTGGGTGGCTAGATAATCTACATAAAAAAGCCTTTATTCTAAATCCTTTAGTTCCATGGATGACATACATTGTTTACACTCTAATTAGACTGGAATTGCACCTTCTATTCCCCTGGCTATTCACTCAAATAAAACCAGCATTTGCTGTGGTTGCATTCACATTCTTTTTCTGCTCCCTCTCTATGGATACTTCTGGCAAGTGAATTTCCTGGCAGGGATGTGAAGGAAGCAGCAAGTTTTAATTTAACATCATAGAACATAGAAAGTGTATTTTAAAACTCATAAACACAACTATGCATAGCAGAAACTTGCTTTAAAGAATTACTCTCATTATACTCTGGACTCAGTAAAGTGCTGAGGAACATACTTACCTTTAAGCATTTTCTGAAGTCCCTTTGAAATCTCTGTTTTAATATTTTCCTGAACTGCAACCTCCATCTGGGGAGAGAAACAATACCTTGTTATAAGTGTTGTGTCTAATAAAAATGAATCAGCACAGCTTGCATTTTGATTGCCAATTACTTGCAATCAACTGCTCAGAAAAACTTGCTGATCAAGAAAATACTCTTAGAAATATTCATTAAAAATATTTGTGAACAACTTCAAATGTATACAGGAAAGAATATCTATGAACAAAGTCATAGATCTATGAACATATTCAATTGAATATAGGAAATATTCCTATGGAAATATAGGAAAAAAACATAAAAATATTGCCACATAAGCCATGGGATGAAACTTCAGGTACTTTTTTTTTTTTTCTAGCAATGATTTACTTAGCACTTATTCTAAGGCTATACAAACTAAAACTTCAGTTTGCTGTTTGAATCGCTAACAGTGCAGTTAATATCACTGGTTAGTTCTGGAATATGTTACAATAAAATGTTTTATGTGAATGCATCTATATTCACCATCAAAAAACTTCATTAAGTCTCAGTTACAACTACTAGTCAGAATTAAAGTTAGACAGAATGTATCATAAATACTGAAGGAAAAATTAAGCCTATAAAAAGCACGGCAAGTAATAGGAAAGGGAAGCAAGTTAAATATTCAAATGAATTTCCATTTCGTGCACGCTTCTGAATAACTATGAGAGTGGAAAGTACCAAAAATGCTAAAACAGCCATTAAAAAATAACTCTGACCCTAAAATCTGGCCCTCAATCAAGCTGAAAGAATATGCTTACTCAGCATCTTTGTTATGAGAGGATATTGAAAAGGTTCAAAGACAGAAACATTCAAGCTCCAGTGAAAGCCGAGAGGCTTTGCAAACCTAATTCTCATTTGGGTCCTAAAATCTTCCCCTGCTTCTTGAGAAGCTGGATAAAATATTAAATACAAATTAAAAGTTAAATTGCCCAGTTGTTCCAGATACCTCTTTTTCGAAAAGCATTTTTGAAGGAATTGGAAGTTTTTCGGGGAAATTTCCTATTTTAATAGAATTGTTTCAAGCTTTTACTGAAGGATAAGAAAGTGGAAAATATTTTCACTTGAGGAAATGGAACATTTTGATGGGCCTTCTAAAGTCTGAAAAATAGGTCCTTTTTTCATGGAAAGTAAGTACTGCTCTGGTCAGGGATACTGCATCATCTATTAAAAACACTATCTAAGTAGATAGCTACTAGAAGTAAGTTTAATTCAGTGGCATGTCCATCTGAAAGTCACCCCATCAGCTAGACTTCTGCCTGGGTTCCCCGTCTTCTGGAAAATCTGCTAATTGAGCAACACTTAGGAAATTACTAACATCCAACTGCAAAAATTTTAGCTGACCTTAAGGATGCATCTCCTTTCTCTCAAAGTTACTAAGAGAGTCCAACCCACCACGTAACACACCATCAACAGGCAGAGAGGAATACTTTAGTAAATGTAGTATTATGGGAGCTGTGTCACTGTTTCAGAAAGTATTTATCCAATG
Source organism: Mycteria americana (assembly GCF_035582795.1). Lineage (NCBI taxonomy): Eukaryota > Metazoa > Chordata > Aves > Ciconiiformes > Ciconiidae > Mycteria > Mycteria americana. Next base: position 62,964,920 of record NC_134368.1, read on the forward strand.
GATGCATTATGAGGGGATGTGTTCGGATGCCTCTTGCTTAATCACAAAGGAAAGCAAGCACAGGAGTAGATGTGAGCATGAATAGAAAAAGCAACAATAAGGTTTTATTGCTGACTCCAAATCTTGCCATTGTCTGCTAAATGTAGCAGGTCATGCAGTCTCTCGTCATGCTGAAACCACAGTCAAATTCAAGGCACATTTTACCGCAAAAGACAAAGATTTGCACTGCTGCTCCTACTGACTCTGCATGAAGGTACTTAGATGTCTGTCTGGAGGAGACAGAATTTTTAGTCACATTTAGCCCCCCAAGACCCAGAATTATCTGCAAAAATCAAGCTCTGTAAGTATCCCTAAATTTGAAATCCATAAAATCAGGTAACATCTTTGAAAAACTTGGGCATTTGAAACCCTTTAGAAAATACAGAATAATTCACAAATAAAAGCTTACATCAAGTTTTACACAGAATTTGGGTTTTTTTTTTAAAGGATGTTAAATAAGGTTAGACAATCTCAGTTCAAGACAAGAAATACCATTCACATTGGGAAACAATTTTGGAGAAGAGGTAACCTATGTGGTTTTGAAACACAGTATAAGGAGAGTGGGAATTCATTAAATTATATATTAAATCAATATTTATTTCTGCTTTTTAGCCAACTCCAGAATGCATAGTATGTATATCACATTACTCTTGATGCCCCACAGACTGGTGCGCATGCTCAGCTTCAAGCAAGCAACTCCCACATTCATCACCACAATTAAGTGCGTGCATAAGCCTGTGCAGGATGGAGTCCAATATCACCAAGGATGCAGAAAGACTGAAAGAAGAACTGCAGAAGGAGTGATAAGTAACTCTGCAAGTAACTCTTCATGTAGCTAATGACTCCAACTGCTGTACATCACATTCAACTCAAGTAGGAACTCAAGCAGCTGCTATTTGTATTAGTAGTATTCACACACTTGAAGCATTTGCACCTCTTTTTCCAATCCATTAGTTCTTTGTTAAGTCATATGCAAGTAATTCTCTTTTACTTTCTCAGTTTCTTATCCCTAATACTACCTTTAGCAGGCCGTTTCTCCTTCTTCCTAGCTAGTAATAGATAAAAGAAAGCTACTGAATACAGTTACGATGGCATTCTGGAAATCTTGAAACTTGCTCTACTGAATATATCGCAACAGTAAAACGTGACATCCAGAAAGCAAGGGGAGAAAGAAGCTAAAGATAAGATTGATGCAGTGGGAGGTAGTTACACAAAGAGTTAGGGATCTCCTGTGTAATACAGAAGCTGTCCCTTTTACTCTGCTCAGACAGTCCAAGTCCTACCAGAAGTTTCACAGGAAACAAGGTAATTTGAGGGACAGAGCTGACACACTGCTTGCCCTTATGTTCCTTAGGGAAATGAAGTCACTCAGACTGGAGAGAGGCACAGTGTTCCTCATTGCTTAAAACTTAACTCTTTGATGTTCCTGGATTGGTACTTTTACTTGATGGTAAAGAGAGTCATTTCCAGACATGGAAATACTTCTGGTCATGAATGGAAATAAAGAAGCAAGGACAAGCAACTTTCTTTTTCGGTGCCTCAGAAGATGCCCTTTGTGCTTCACACTCTTCTATCAAAAAGAAACAGACAGACAAAGGAAGGGAAAAAACTTCCCCCAACATACCAGACCATAAAGAAAGACTCTGTACAGGTCCAGCTCTAGATACAAGGAAATCAGGGAGCAAAGAGAGTGAAAATGAATACATGCCATATTTTTCTAGATCTTCTAGTGCATACAAGGGCTCGAGTTGTCAGGTCAGCTTTGAATCTTACCCATTGCCCTCAGAAATGTGTGCCCTTGCACAAGGCTTTGTGCTTGGCTTTCTGTGATTAAGATCCCTTTCCTGTAACTCAAACCTTCCCTGTCATAAATCATTTAGCTCCATTTTCTCTTGTCCCCTTCAATTACCTCTTGCGTATGGATGCAATTCTCTTATTACTTAGGTAGGCAATTATGACAAAGGAGCTTTTCAAAATCAGAGCCAGCATTCTCAGGCATGAACTCCTACCAGCCAGGTCCTACAGCCTCCGGCTTGTTTTTCTTGGAGCAAGGGCAACCTCCAAAATATTGCAGTTCAGCTGTCCCTGGAGGGTGGTTGTGGTAGCCTTCCTTTCAGACACCCAGGCTGGGAGGCTGGGCTTCTGATATGGGTGGCAACATCAGGGAGGCCCCTCCAAAGGAGGATTTACAGCAAAAAAATCCAGCTCCTGCTCCACCATGCTCCTCGCTGGAGTCTAGCCAGCTCTACTGCTTACATAGTGCAGCCCAGTAGCTCAGTAAATATGGTAACCAGTAATAGGCCATGGGCTTTGTACCAAGGTTGCCAGGCCTCAGGACTGAGGCATCTCTGGCTTGTTTTTTTTCAGAATGTATCTTGACTTTTTTTTCCAGAGGGGTGAGACAGAACAACAATTTTTATGAAAATCAGAGGACAGCAGAGCCAGCATGGAAGAGTATGGAATGACAAATACAGGTACAGCCCATGAAGAATTTGATCGTCTTAGAACAACAAGGTCACATGTCCAAATCTCCCAATTTCCGAGGGTGAAGCTGGGACAGGGCAGCCAAGAAGGGTGATCACAGCCAATACACAAACACAAGACAGAAAATGGCCTCTGTTTATATGAGGAAATACCTGAGAGTTTAATGCCCAGTCCCACAAACATGCTTCAAGAATCTAAATCCCCTCCTTGTCCATCTAGGACATTTAAGCCTCTGCTGGTCCTTCTGCTAGGCTCTGGACTTGCCAGCAGCATGGCAATGACTGTGACTGTTCCCATCACCTGCTCTGAGCTAATTCAGGTACCACAACAATGGTGCCACAACAGGATGGACCAGAATACAAGCTGACAAGTGTTGTGTCATTGCAGTCAAGTGGTCACTGCTATTGTAGCTGCCAGAGTGAGCAGGTTTAAAACAGCATCATGACCATAAGGCCATCAGATGCCTTACTTTATGCACCTAAGCATCAAAAACCACAGTGGGTACCTTAAAGAATGAATTAGCAAGATTCTGCCCGTATAGCAAAACCTCCAAGCATTCCCAGTCATTCCCCAGATATTGCTACCCAAGACAAGTGAAAGGTAGGGATGGCAAAAATGTAGAGGGGGGAAAAAAATCTTAACAAGAAATAGTTACATATTAAATACACATTAAAACTCACATTTTAGAAGTAAAGGAGTGAACAGTTAAGGTCACTCAAGCTGTTAAGAAATGTGATTGTCTCACATTTGTGCCAAGAAAACTTTAAACTAAGCAACACTGCTTTGTACAGTATTAAAGAGAGGTTGAGAATCAGATAGACACATTCATCACAAGATGAATGGATTATAGATATACTTTTAAGACAGCAATAAAATCATTCATTACACTTTGTAAATGAAAAGTTGGAGTGAAAAAAGCAGCTAGTGTAATAATTGCTATGAATAGCCACAGCTGGCAAGCAGCTGGATTTCAAATGGGCTTTTTTTCCCAAATGCCAAAGGCACTAATTCATTGCTGTGACTCTGCCTATGTGAATTACAACTTTTGCAAACACTGTCTATTAGCATGATATACACAGCCCCTGCATATTCTGTACAGAGCACACTGTATTCATCTGTGGAATGGCAAAACAGAGGGGACAAGTATGACCTACATCATCACAGCCATCTCTACAAGCACAGCATTGACAAAACCTTGTATCCAAGATAAGCCCATTTCTGAAATTGCCCTGCTGGAAACAGAAGTTTCTGAAAGAGGGGGTGACCTCTAGTAAAATTAAAACCCTGCATCCACACTTTAGAAAAATACCTTATTCGTGAAGACTGTGATTCTTCAGAAGTACGTACAGCAGTCATGCACACAAGCCCAGGTTCCCAGCCAACCTAAGAGAACACAATCAACTCAAACCAGTAAACCTACAGTGATTTACACTGAGGTTTTCTCCCCTTGCATTAAACATCTTTCTACAGTTACCACTATAAGTATTTATCAGTGTCTATAGAAGTGAGTGGTAGTCAAAAATGTATCACCTTCCTGCCTTCATTGCACAAAATAAGCTGTGGGTGTCCGCTGGCAAAGGTCAAGGTTGCAACAGCAGTTACAATGTCCCCAAGAGCTAAGTTCCCCTCAGTGTTCTGGATAAGCAACAGAACAGATTGCTTTGGGCATCTCCAGACCTAAGGGGTCTTCAGGATCATCTGCCACCAATAACGTCACAATAATGTTGCTGTAGCTACAGTGGTCTAAGAATAGAAGAACATGATAAAGTCTGCAATTACAGATCTCAAGATCTATGTCTGTACTTTCCAAAAAAGCTCCTCTATTCTTTTTCAGCTATGAAGGATAATAGATTTAGCTGGCTCTGCACTGCATCAGTGCAAAGACTAAAGGAAGTCTTGCAGTTCCTTCCAGTCCTGATTCCTCTGAATCTGTGACTTCGAGATCACAACACAGAATACAGCTTTAACATTCAAGATGAGAAGGGATTAATAAAGAGTATGATTCAGAGGTTCTGAGGAAAAAGGAGCACAGATCAAAGAATTACACCCTCCTACCACACAAAGTCCCTGTAGGCTGATGCAGGAAAGTTACTGTGGCTGCTGAGATGATAACTGAAAGGCAGGGCAGACACAGGCTGTGCCTGTTTTACATCAACCACAGCAGGGTCTGGGCATCTATGTTCCACTGCAAACACCAGTGAGAACAGCAGCTGTCTTAAAAGCCCTATTTAAAAGCAGAGCATGTGGACATATTCGTAGTGTGGCAGCATAGTATGTTCAGGAACGATGCCAAATATAAAGCTATCTTTGAGGAAAAAAAGGTCCTCAAAACAAAAAGGAATCAAGTGGGCAGTCAACTGGCATCTTCTGAGTTCACGCTTGGCCAAGACATTGGAAAAATCCTTCTTTTGATCGTTACAAGCTGCCCTAAAAACATTCCTTTTGGGCTTGTCAGTGAAACCTGCTAACTAGTGTAACAGTCCACCTTGCTAAAACAATGTTCATTTATCACAATTAAACTCAACTGGTAACCTTTGCCCCAAACCTACTGAATCAAATTACTGTGAGTTCAATAAAGAATATTATCCCTACAGGTATTGAACACACACAGAGAAGCAGACAGCGTACTCTGCATACCAGGAACAGAAGAGCTTTGTACCATTGCTTGTTACTACCTGTGGTACTTACATATCCATTAGCATAGTATTGGGGCACCCTGTGGTCTTTAGCCCGTTTCTTGCATGACTCCTGATGCTCGTATTCCCATGCTACCACTGAAAGAATTAATACACAGGCAGGCTGACTTGCTCACATTCACATGAGAACACTGTCTGAGTGTGGAGTTAAACCTGCATCTCCAAACTGCAGACAAGCCTGCTAGTGCTGGCTAGCTTGCTTCCTCAGTAACATAAGTGTTTGTGTAAAACTTTGTCACTGGGCTGGTGCAGCGATGGGAATTGCTGCAGTATTTACATAAACCTTGGGCTATCACAGTTTCCCTGTCTGGCCATCTAATCCGTTCTCCTGGATAAGAAATGGCTTAATACCTGTTCTGCAGTAGAGATAAAAGCTCACAAATAATCAGAAGGTAGATACTTCAGTGAGCACAAGAACTACTCTGGGCTACTCAGAGAAGCAGGAAACCTAGAACGCAAGACCCTAGATTGCATTTCCCTAGAATGCAAGGCCCAAGGACTGAGCATTAAAAGTAAAACAGAAAACACAGGTCTATTTTTAATTTGTCCAGCATTACAGAGCAAAGGGAGAGAGGGGACAGGTTCCCAGACAGCATGACCGATCGGAGGCCAGCTGGTCCTACTCAAAAGGAGGCTTGCACTAACACCACATTGTTATAGTCACTTCTGGATGCATCGCTTCCCCTCAAGGTTAACTTGGACACGGCTCACACTCTTCCCTAGCCACGTTCCCCAGAACGCACTCGCAGTCTCACAGGATCTGTGACTCAGACTTCCTGAGTCAGAGGTGCATATATTAGCCCCATAAATTTCTCCAGTTGTTTCTTTTAAAATCATGTAAACTTTCAGCATTTACATTGAGGCAAGAGTTACATGGGAACCCAGGTAAGATAGTCCATATGATATATGAAAATCATGGCAGGGGGAGGGAGCGTTATTTTTATGTAACTGTATTTGTAGCCTCCCAGTTGCAAATAAAACGTTAAAGAAGTTACCACAAAGGCTATTTCACTAACTTTAAAAGAACTCATATATGTTCTACAGTAAAATATTACCCTTAGCTGATTTTTTTTAATTATTTGGAGTTTTAGACCTGAGTCACTCCAGTTTTTCAGTTCCTGCAGTTTCTAGCATGGTCCAAGATGTATATACCAGACAAAGACAGACAGCCTTTATTCCTAATATTGCTTCTTAACTCTGCTCATCCAGGTTTATACCCTGTGGTATATGGTAGTAAGAACGGACAAACCAATTCAAAGCTGAAGATACATCAAAAGCCATACACAGCCACAGGGTAGACAGAAATCAAGAGAGTCCAATGAATCGTATTTCTCCTGTCAGTATTTTCTTCAGCCTTAGCTTGTTTTGGAGATCTTACTGAGACCTAAACATGAAACAGTCTGCAATTCTGTGAGACAGAGCTAGGGGAAAGGATCTAATCTGTGTTACAGAGTAACATTTTTTTCTATTAATCACTAAGTACTTTGTAATCTACTATTTCTTACAGCATTTCTTTTTTGTGTTTGCCTTGAAAGCTGACCTTGCAAGTGAAAAAAACCTGCTCGGCACTTAAATGACACAAATTTAAGTATTTTCTCTTCCTGCATTTGGCATCAAAACTGTTCCCTCTCCTCACATATTAAATGTCAGCAAACAGAGAACTAGAAGGAAAACACAGGCATTTTAATGCTTCTTTTGTATCGTTTTCACAACTGAATTTCTTAGGGGCTAGGAAATCTAGGAGCCAAACAAATCAATGTTATGACACAGACCTTTGAACAACAGACAGTTTGAACTCATCCTTCATGCTCAGATATCTTTCTGTTCCTCCACTGAAGAAAACTCAAGACTGACTGTTCTGGTGTTAGAAAAGACAGACTGTGATCTTCTGATGTAATGCAAGCTGACAGCGCACATGCATGTGGCAAGGTGTGAGGTACAGGTAAGCAGCTGAGCCAGCTGTCTGGTTGGTTGGGTGGGTTTGGGTTTTGCTTTAAAGAGAGCACAAATGAGAATAGCTGTCAGGACAATTTTAGCCTCAGGGTCTTGTCACAGCAGCTGCCCAAGTTTGGGGCATGCGAGCTTTTCTCTGCTTGTTTTTGCTTGTTTGTTTTTTTCTGTAATGAAAACAAGCTCATTGGAACAGCTGATGGAAATTAGCACCATGGCAAGTTCACAGTGGAAAGTGCAGGTGAGTAAAGCAAACTTAATCTGAGAGGGCGATCAGCAAGTAATACAGGGAAAGGTATTTTCTCAGTTATGAGAGGAAATACAATGCTACATTCAGAGCATTGGTAGCACAGGTATTGTGTCAGTTAATGAGACAAACTGTGTGTGGTGAAGCTTTTGCTGGGCTGGAAGTTTTTATTGCTTGCTTTTCTGCTGATTCACTACCTACAAACACTACCCTCCGTGTGGAGCCTGAGCTCATCAACACACCATTGAGAATGCTGGCTCATTTGGGCAAGCCACATATGAGGGATCTCTAGCTGGCTGGAGACTGAGCATGGTCCTTCTATGAACCCTCATCCATTCTGTTCTTTTTAAGAGAACAAAAATATCCTAAATAAACCCCCTGTACATTAAATTCTGCTCAAGGAAAGGATGAGCCATAAGTGAGAGATATTAGATACATTACTTAATACAGTATTGGATAGTACTTAAGTATAAGACTTAGGAAGGAACATGTACAGAATACAAGAAGAAGCACAAGACTGTTCAGGACAATACTTGAGCACAAATTTAAGGGTACTTCAACACTGCATAGACTGTAGAGGCTTTCTTCACCTGGAGCCCCCAAATAACAGATTATTCTATGCTAGGAGGAGGGGGGAAATGGTATGAACACTGCCAAGCATTCCCCACCTAAGACAGTGAATTTAGGAAGTTAGAGTCCCTGAGCTTCCTACTCAATCAGTGAAGAAAGATTTCTGTAGAAAGCAATACCAAGCATGTTTCCCAAAGCTCCCTTTACAGTCAATGGAGAAAGATTAACCTAATTTGTGCACAAGAAAACTAGACTAGTTGCATTAGATTGAGAGGTACGAATCTCCTTCTGCAGCACAACACACAAGCAAGCATTTCAGCACATATCTGGGAAGACAATAAATGTGCTCAAATATTTCCAGAAAGTCGTATGGAATACGGTCCAAGTTAGATATATCAAAATAAAGAGGAACTGGCACTTGCAACATTTGTCTGCCTTTTCACTGGGTAATATCCCCTCTCAACCTTTTTAGACAGGATAGAGAAAGCAGAAGCTTATAGTTTTGCTCATCTCCAGCTGAAGCACGTAATTCTCTTCTCTGTATCAGCATCCAGCTCTAATGGCTGGTGTATAATAAGTAATTGCCACTTCACATTCATAGGAACCATTCAGGAAAAGAGACATTACCTGTACTTAGGGGCTGGAGTGAAATCATCAGGAAAGCAATTGTACTTCCCAAACATGCATCGTTTATTGCCCTTTATTTTCTGTCCCCTCTCTAGCCCAATTTCCCCATTTGCTTTGTTTGCATTTGCCACAGATGACCAGATCTCTTTGTCTTACATAAAGCTCTGCAGGCTTCCTCGTGCCAGCCTTTTTCCCTTGGGTGGGAACCAAACACAGAACAAGTAATTTTTTGCAGCTGTACTTTTCTACCCTCAGAGGTGTCTCTCAAGGATCAAATCCAACCATGTATGAGAAGTTGCACAATAAAAGCATAGTCAGCAACAGTACAGCATTTAACTTTGCAAGATACAAACTAACCCAGGTCCTACTGAATAATGTGTGTGCTTAACTCAAAGTGAGCAGCCACCTCATTGGGGAGCACTGGGACCATACATGCCCAAGAGTTTTTGCTAAGTCCTAGCCAGGGTTGTGCCTTTCAAGAGCAAAGTCCATAATACCTCCAAGAAAGCTAAAGAGGGTGCAATTATCTGCATGTCCTTTGATAAATCTTAGGATTTATCTTAGGTAATCTTGAGGTAATCTTGAGAATTACCTCTAAGACATAATACTAAGAAAAAGGTAGAGATGACTGCAGAGAAAACATTTGTCTTTTCAGTTGCAAGCTTGTTCATTCTGAATGTAGAATCATTCAAACATGGTTAGTTGAGCCCAGCTTTCAATAAGCAACCTGTAAGACAACTGCTTAATACTTTTTAGCATATTTAGACTTCCTTAATACTGCAGATTTGGAAAGGCAAACCATGTTATCACTGTGCTCAACTATGTTCACATCAAAATCAAGATTCAGTCACCTTCAACACACACTCAGTTGCTCCACTTAGCTGTATCAGTTACATTTCATCAACTCACGCTTTCAACTATCTTTAGGCAGAGACTTTAATCCCAAAACATGGACACAGAGGTGCCCAAATGGGACAGTCAGCTCTTCATTTTAAGGGGTATTAATAGACCAAATGAGAACAGAAATGGTTTCCAAACTCAAAAGGCAGCCCGTAATTTGTTGGGACATTGCTTGTACAGGTTCATAAATGTGACGGATGCACGCAACCTCTTAACCAAACCAGCAGTAGTTTGGTACAGGCTCCAAAGGAGGTAAAGGCCTGAGCTGCAGCCGGGCCAAGAACTCCTCTGGTTTCAATCTGTTCTCTGAAACCCCACAAAGGAGTAGAGTGACACATTGAGCGTTGATGCACATGATCTTGGAACACATGAATAGTGTGTGGCTTTTCCCAAGACTCATTTATCAAGGAACAAAGAAAGTTATGCGTACAAGGACTCTCATGCATACCTTTCCCATCACATGTAATTTGACTACAAGCCAACCACTTTATTCCATATATATGACACCCTAAGTGAGCCTTTTTTGAGCTCTCCCTGCCAGGCAGCGTGGCTGCATGGCAGTGATCTCCTGTTAAGCTGGGACAACTTCTCAAGGTTGCTCCTGGAGGCAGAGAAACCTTTTACCAACCGCAGATCTTTGGTAACTGACTGACAGCATGCTGAATTAATACTAATGAAACATTACTAATCCATGTAGCTATTAAAAATTAATTACTATAAACTTTGTATAGATAATTCCATTAGACATAAACCATTGTCCAAGTCTGAGACTAAGATTGGACCTGGCCACACCTAAGCTCCATCACATTAGAAAGCAACGGGGTCCACTCTGAACCTCGTGACTCAATGGGAGGGTCTTCTTTACCCTTTCCATCTCCAGTCTATGTGTGAATCATTCTAACTCGATTCTAACTCAATTTTCCTTTGCATGTTTCTTCCATGCAGTAATTAATAAAGTGAACCTTGCCATCAAACTTACTGAAACTTGGTAAACCAGTGTTAAACTTTGTTAAATTCTACCTAATTTATTGAACTTTGTCAAATTATTATTCTACCTCAATAAAACATATTGTTGCTTCTCTCTTTTGAGTAAGGTGCATTCCACTCATTTGCAACAATAAATAAATTAAAAATAAGTCGGTTTTGAAGGAGAGAGGTTAAATTTGAACCTATAGTCCCCATAGGACTCCCGGAAAGAGATAGGCAATAACATTTAGCATGTCACACCAGAGCAGGGTCACTCTGAGGAGAACTATGTAAGATGCAGAACAGATCAGAAAATCACTCTCCTGACCACATCAGTCAGCTGTGTTGTAGGATCTGAATAGAGCACACAACAAAATCCCCCAAGTCAGCAAGCAAACTGAAGAGAAATAAAACTTAGGAGGCAAAAGTCCAAAATGCCAACTTAAGCCTTTACTCAGTTCCAATTTAAAGCCAGTTTAACAATACAGGGATTGAAATTACATAGAAACGTTGGGTAGATTTTTGACTTAATAAAAAAACAAATGAAGGGAAAGACTGGCCTGGAAAAGGAGCATTGCACCGAGGAGACCTCAGCTATAGATGTGTGACCTCTCTCCCATCCAATTCCCTGCCTGATTTTTGTCTTCTTCAGTTATTTGCTCTCTGAGGCTGCTTTTTTTCTAAATAAACAAAGCAATTGGCACTAGGGAGCCCTGTTTCATTGCAAACTACAGACCCTACCATAATAAACTGATTATATTAATGAGAAACTTTTATCTGGCTGTAATTGGTGCACTATGGGCCACAGCCCATTCCTGCTGTCACCTACACTGAATTAACAAAGCAGATATACTCAGCTTCCAAGGTAAGAACTTCAAAGGTGAGAAAGTAGAAGTATGATTTTCTTAACATAATCAGGAAACTGCACTGGAAACAAGGGAAACATAAATTATGCTAATCAGTAACTATTTATGCTACATTATTAAATGAGACTCTACAGATTGCAGAGGTTTCTGGAATCAGGTGGACTGTTACTCAGCTGAACACAAGCAGAGCAAAATCCCAGCAGCTTACGCAGACAGGAACAGTGCTTTAGAAACCAAAAGAAAATTTCAGAATCAAAGGAGAGGAAAATCATTCCTGCAGTTGGTTTACCTTTTTTCTTTTTTTTTCTGCTAAAAAAAAAAAAAAAACAAAAAACAAAAAACAAACGACACAAATTGATGATGACTGACACAAGAAATTTAGAAAAAAAAACAAACAGGATCACTCTGAACTGCCTGCACGTTGTTGATGAGTTGAATATGGGCATTTCAACAGATGAGATCCCTGACCAGAGCAGAGGATTGCTGAAGATCAGCACTACCTGAAAAACCCTATTACAATTCTACATCATAAATAAAAACAAGACTATTTCCTGCAAAGAAATTTACCATGAAGAATTGTTGCTTTATATGAAAGAAAATCTTGTCTCCTTCTCCAGAGTTAGAAATCTATTTGCAATAGCCAAGTATTCATTCCAGTTTGCCAATTTAAGCAAGAAATCAACATTTACCTTATTTTTGGTAACCACTTAAACATCAAACATTGAACTTCTCCAACAGAGGTTAGTGTAGTGGCCAAACTATACCTCAATTTCTAAGGAAGCCACGGGAATTTCAGCAGTGCTACTCTGTGATTCAGTACTGCGGTTGCAGAGACTTCTTTCCTCAGATCGATCTTTCTTCACTGCTTTCTTGATGCCTGTGGGGTGTTTCTTACTACGATCTTTTGACATTCATGACTCCTCTTCTCAAAAGGAGCGTTCAGTTTTCAGCAATTCCTACAACAGGACCCACAAGATGCTCTGAGTAGGTGACCAGTGGCCTGTGGCCTTTGGTTCATGCATCAGCATTTTGGGGTGTGGTCTATTCTTTCCTTCATGGTAGCTTACTAGCCCCGCTTTGCCTGGAAGCCACTGAAGCCATTGCAATCTCCTAGTGAGATCTGGGGTACCTAATATCAAGTCTCAAGGGCTGACTTTACTGCCAGACAGAAACATGCCCTCTTCTCAGTTTCACAGAAGCCTGCTAGTTTTCCCTTTTCCTTCATTGCACACTCTTGCTTGCACACTCAAGGTTAAACAGATTGCAAAGTTTGGGGTTACCGTCTGGTCAGAACAGCAAAGATTATTATTTGGCTTGTCTTCTTTTGCAGCTTGTGGCATTTTCCATTGCCTGGATCACATATGTATTTTTGAACCAGGTAAGATCCACAGGGATCCAGGTTTCTGGTAGTACTCATACATTGTTTTATTTTTTTTATTGTGGTATATGGCTTTTGGCTTGGCCAGAAGGTACGTGAACTTTTTCAAATCAAGCATCTAAAGACACTATGGATACAATGGATATACTATGGATACTATAGGATACAATGGATACTATAGGATACTATAATACTATGTATCCATAATACTATGGATACTATAGGATACAATTTATATGCAACTGGCTTAAGAGGAGTCCACAATGTGGGCAGGTTCTGTTATTTTGTCCTTTCTCTTAACATCTGAAAACTTTTCAAATGCATTCAGAAAACAGATGTAACTACATTGCACACAAAAAGCCATTACAGTCTCCTCCTGCCTTTGAGAGTGTGGTAAGCTTAGCAGAATTCAATTAAAGTTTATAGTGCACTTCACCAGGACGGCAATTTTGATGTAATCATAGACAAAATCAGATAGGAAGGTTGTCATAACGGCATCAAAGTATGCAGAGACAACACAGCTAAAGGAGGGTCTTTGCTGTGCATTCCAGGTCTAAAATACATTTCAAGTTATACCTGAAGGCCTCTGCTTTGGCCTGTTAGCCAGATAAAGCCAACCTCGACAGCAGGAGGAAGAATTCTACTCAGACCCCAGAGTTTTAGATGCTTTGTCATAAACAAAATAAATCAAAGACAGAATTTCACTTTAGTTTTTCCCATGAGGTTCTCTGAGCATCAGGATTCTGAGGTTAAAGATTTTAATTAAAGGAGTACAAATTAAAACCTAACAATTCACTACCACTTGTGTTAAATCTCATTAAAAATATGAGGCTGTCCTTTGTCCCCACTACCTCCTGGCTTCCTTCAGAGTCACTGCCAGAGGAGATAAGAAGTATTCCTCGACATTTTTTCCTCTACATCAAGGTGTAAAATATCTATTCATCTCTTCCCAGGAACTTATGCAGACCCGGAGACAGCAAGATCACAGCCACAATTAAACACTCCATGACCTTCCAAGAGAGACTAAAACACCATGGTGATTTACTGTTTATTTTCAAAAGCAAAAGCTAAGAGGTGAGTGGGTTTTTTTCCAAAAACACAAGGGCAAAACATAGATAGATTTTAAAGCATGCCAGTTGCTAGTGACATTGCATCCCTTGATAACACTGCGTCACCACATGAGCAATGCTTGGAACTGAAGGCCCATGGATAAAACACCTACCCACATATAAAGATGTGTAAGAGGTATGCACCTGTAGAACGACCTCCCATGGTAATTTTTACCCATGCTTTACCTTGACTTCAGCTTTCCAGTGTGACAGAAGATTTATCAAGCTCCCCTGTACAAGGAGGAGACCAAACACATGCCCCTGTTATGGCAGACAGATGGTAGCTCTGGACAAACACCCAGAGAGTATCCCAACTGAGCAAGAAGAGCCCCGCTAAGCTGTGCACCCTGGCTCATGCCCCAGTCTGTGTGCTGTTTGCAATGAGAGTCCTTGGCCAGTTTAGCTACGTGTTATCTCAGCATAGTAGAGTTCAAACTTGTCTAGAAACCTTTAAACACTTAAATTATCCTTTGGGGAGGACAGGAGAGGGATGGAAAATATGGAAATTATATGTCATGGAATCATAGAATAGTTTGGGTTGGAAGGGACCTTTACAGGTCACCTAGTCCAACCCCCCAGCAATGAGCAGGGACATCTTCAACTACATCAGGTTGCTCAGAGCCCTGTCCAACCTGACCTTGAATGTTTCCAGGGATGGGGCATCTACCACCTCTCTGGGCAACCTGTTCCCGTGTTTCACCACCCTCACTGTAAAAGATTTCTTCCTTGTAGCTAGTCTGAATCTATCCACTTTTAGTTTAAAACCATTACCTCTTGTCTTATTGGCCCTACAGGCCCTACTAAAAAATCTGTCCCCATCTTTCTTATAACCTTTAAGTACTGAAAGGCTGCAATAAGGTGTCCTCAGAGCCTTCTCTTCTCCAGGCTGAATGACCCCAACTCTCTCAGCTTTTCCTCATAGGAGAGGTGTTCCATCCCTCTGATCATCTTTGTGGCCCTCCTCTGGACCTGCTCCAACATGACTTTCTTGTACTGAGGACTCCAGAGCTGGATGCAGTACTCCAGGTGGGGTCACACCAGAGCAGAGTAGAGGGGCAGAATCACCTCCCTTGACCTGCTGGCCACGCTTCTTTTGATGCAGCCCAGGGTACGGTTGGCTTTCTGCACTGCGAGCACACATTGCTGGCTCATGTCCAGTTTTTCATCCACCAGTACCTCCAAGTCCTTCTCCGCAGGGCTGCTCTCAATCTCTTCATCCTCCCAGCCTCTATTGATCCCAGGGGTTGCACTTGGCTTCGTTGAACCTCATGAGGTTGACATGGGCCCACTTCTCAAGCTTGTCCAGGTCCCTCTGGATGGCATCTCACCCCTCAGGCATGTCAACTGCACCACTCAGCTTGGTGTCATCTGCAAACTTGCTGAGGGTGCACTCGATCCCCCTATGTCATTGATGAAGATATTAAACAGTACTGGTCCCAATACGGACTCCCGAGGGACACCACTCATCATTGATCTCCATCTGGACATTGAGTCATTGACCACTACTCTCTGGATGCAACCATTCAGCCAATTCCTTATCCACTGAACAGTCCATCCATCAAATCCGTATCTCTCCAATTTAGAGAGAAGGATGATGAAATTATATTTCTTGCCCTCAGTTTCTGAGGCAGTAAGAATTTCTAAATACCAGCCAGACTATGCAGTTCCTCTGTTCGGAACATAAAAGTAACACACTGGGTCAGGCCAAAGGTCCATCTGAGGCAGTATCCTCTCACTGACAGCTACCAAAAGCAGATGCCTGGGTAAAAGGGTAAGAGCAGATCAGTCATATTTGGTACTTCTCCCCACCAATGAACCTCCCCAGGACTCTGGGGAACCATTTACCTCCTGCATGAACTCATCCAGTCTTTCACAGAAACCATGGCATTTTTAGCATTCATAACATCCTGTTACAAAGACTTCTAGAGTGTCATTAAACCTCACATGAAAACTATTTTTGTTTCTTTAGAACCTGTCCCATCGGTTCTTGTATTGAAAGAGACAGTACTTAACCAATCCCTGTCACCCCTCTCATACCACTCAGTGTCATTACCCACCCCCATACTCTCGACACCTCTGTCGGGCCACTACCATTCTCTGAATCTTTTCCAAGTTGGCACCACGTCCTTCTTGAGATGAAGGGAGCAGAGTTTTCAAGATGTAAGCAGGCCACAGCTTCGTACAGCACCATGATTTTGTATTCCTTTCTATTCTACTTCTAGTTTTCCCAATACTGCTCTGCTTTTTGACCTCTGAGCTGATGTGTTCAGGGAACTCTCTGTCATAAGCCCAGATCTACCTCCCAGGGACTAATGGCCAGTCCAGAACCCATCATATAATACGTGAGGCTAGGATTGTTCCCCCTCATGCATCACTTAACATTTATCTATGCATAATTTGATCTGCTCATCTATTGCCCAGCCACTGAGCCTCATAAAGCCCTTCCATAATTTTTCAGTCAGCCTTCATTTTTACTGTGGTGAATAATGTTTGCTGATGGCACTAATTCATGCCCTTAATAGCAATTCGCCCCTTTTCCAGATCATTTATGAATATACTGAGAATGAATAGATGAATTTGAATGAGTATCAGCATTGATCCCAGCACAAACCCTTTGGAACTCCACTGGCAATCTTTTACTACTGTGAAAACAGATCAGAGTCCTATCCCTATTTATACTTTTTAAAAGTTCTCTTTATGTTGCTAAATTAATCGTCTTGTATGCAAGCCTCACATGCCATAACTGCCCTGTTTTCTTAAAAGCTTTCAGGTTTGAGGTCTTGTTGAAAGGTCTACAAATGTCATTTCTCCCCACCTTCAAGTTTGTTATGAAACTTCTAGCAAGGGACAGAGGAGTTTCCAATCATTATATGCATAAGAAACTATGAATTTTACTTTAGTTGTGCAGCTGGTTTGGGGTTTTTTGGGATGTTTTCCGAAACAAATCAAATTAGACCCAAGAAAAGATAGTCTAACTCATCAAATAGAAACTTCTCTTTACTTAAGCCTCTACAAGAAGTTTTTAAAAAAATAAATCAAATTCACAAAGTCATGCACTGACGTCTCAGTGCACACCCAAAACTTCTTAGAATAAACCAAAACAAAAGAAGGCTGAGACTGTCTGCAACTTCAGCAAAGACCTGCCTTTTGTCTCATATGAACAAAACTGTTCCTTGCTTACCGTGCTGTGCTTCAAGGTATTTCAAAGTGCAGCATCTCATTGGGTGTTTTGTAATAAAACAAAAACTAGGCTAAATATAACCATTTATCCAAGGGCAGTTAAAAGGTGATTCTCATTTATCAAAATGTTTCAGTGAAGCAGAAATGGACATTGACCAAGACACAAAAAACCAATAATCAGTCTGACCCTCCTCCTGCTCCCCCACATCAGGAGCGATGACAACAGAGCTAGAGTGGTATAGAGCTCCAGCTTTGTTAAATATCCACGGTTATGGAGACTTTTCTCACAATCCAGGATTTAGAGTTATGATGCTTGACCTCCTCCTGCTGCCCAATAGTTGCGTTTAGCCCACACAGAAAGCACGTTATCTTCTGTGCGCACATGTCAGCTTCCATCTCTACGTGAAGCCAAACTATTAAACAGAGTGAGAAGGCTGACCTCCCCCTCCTCTCCCATGTATCTGGAGCCATCTCAAACTAAAGTGCCTCAGCTTCAGCAACAATAGTACTCAAATGATAACAAGTAGCTCTTTCGTATCAAACTTGGGGCAAACCCTACTCCTGAACAATCTCCATACTGCAAGCAACAGCAGCACCAGAAGGATGGATGGCTGCAATTACAAGAAGAGTAACCACTGCCCTGGGTGACAGTAAGAGCAGCCCAGTACAGTGCTGTTGCAACCTGTGGCCCATCACATTACACTGAGAGGGAAGCCAGAGTA
Organism: Mycteria americana; assembly: GCF_035582795.1. NCBI lineage: Eukaryota > Metazoa > Chordata > Aves > Ciconiiformes > Ciconiidae > Mycteria > Mycteria americana. Next base: position 62,982,654 of record NC_134368.1, read on the forward strand.
TGGTGATCAGGGTGATTTTATGGAAGGTGGATGCCAGGAACTGTCCTGCACTCATGAACAAGATTACAAATTCCTCCGTAACTTCTGTCCTGAGGCGTATGACAGCTACCAACACAAGATTATCATTTTGGGGTCTGCATGACTACACTGCATTCCCGGTTGTGCCAACCACACCCCATCTTGAAGGACTCAAAGCCATCATCCTGAGTATCAAGTTTCAGCCAGTGGAGAAGTGTGCAAACCTTGTATGCTACCAACTTCAACACAAAATATCTTGCCTTTTCATTGCCTTTCACCATAAAGTCAAAAAGAAATAAAAATAAGTTTAAAAAGTTATGTTTGAGATGGATATGTGAAACTGCAATTTCATAACCAAAATCTGAAAAAAATGCTGATTCATAAATTCTCCTGCACTTGCTTACTCTAAGGAAACTAGGGTCAATTGTCCTCTCACTGACACTACTCTGAAGTGCTAAGTAACTCTATTAAAGTCAATGGAGCTATACTTAAATATATCCTCTGGGAACAAATTAGATCTGTGATTTTCATAGCATGCAAATTTCCAATCTGTTTCTACATGATTAATCATATTTTCAACATCTGAACTTAATTTGTTTCTTCCAAAACTACTATCTTTGCACTGGCTATAACTATCCTTTTACAAACACTTTTTAGGCAGGTTTTTCACCTACACCTCATCAATGTGGGAGGCCAGATATCACAGGCTCCATGGAATTGAAGTTCCTGAATCTTTAAACTCTAAAACTCTTATACTGAAAAAACATGTCTTAAATAAATGAAAAGTAGCAGCAGTTCTCTTAAGGTTCTTTTCCAGTCCATCACTGTCAGTTTTTTAATATTTTAGAAGGAAAACCAGAAAATTTCAAGTCAAGCCTCAAAACTGTAATTAACAGGAAATGCTTTGGATATTTATAGCTGGCTATTCCCATTTAGGAGCCTATATTAATTTGCTTTTTATTACATCAATCACTTTTTTGTTAGGAAGGAAAAGAGAAAGTTAATCTTGGCATTAATGCTATCAGATATTGGGGAGGGGAACAGTCATAATAACTCCATCTCTGAAGACGGAAATAATATTCAACACAGCCATGCAAATCCATATAGCAAATTAAAGTTTGCTGGCTACCTTCAGCACAGTGAGTGTCTATACTTAGTTGTTGTTATGTGCTTATGTTGTGCAATCTTGGTAAAGCATTGAAGAAAGCTTTGTTTTGATTAGAAAAACTCTTTAAAGAGCCTGCATAATCTGGCACTACAGATTGCACCACTCCCTTGAAAAACATCCAAGAGCAAACTACAAAGAACTATCAAAATATTTTTTTTCTTTTTCCCCTAAAAGAAATAACTCCACAGTAATTCCTTCCCTCTCCATTTATATTCTTTCTCCCATCAGACAGCTAATATCCACACTAATACTTTAGGCAAAAAAAAAAAAAAAAGCAGAAGACTGTCTCAGAGTATCTTCACACTCCTTTCCCCTTATTTCCCCCTTCTGTCCAAAGGCAGCAGAAGAAAAAGAAATATGCCTGAGATTAATTCTTATTACCAGCCCTGCAGGGCTGTCACGTTAGGGGCTTCTGAAGCTATTTCTTCTGGCTCTTCCACCTGCAGACACTGGAGGTGGCAACAAAGGAAAAAGAAAAACCAAAAGCCTTGTTCACCAAACAGCAATTAAATATGAAGTGGCAGTGCCTGCCTTTACTTGCAGCACCTGGCAGCAAAAGCTGAGACTACAGCAGTACAGGGGTTTGCTTTCCAGTTCCTAGTTGCTTTCTGCAAGCCTTTCAGAGAGTGACAGAAGACTGAGCAGTAACTTGTACCTTAACCCCTTCTTTCTACCTGTGTTTCTCTGCCTCTTGGCTTTCCCCTCCTTTTCCCCTCCTCTGGTTCTTTCTGTCCCCAACTTTCCCTGCTTGTGCAGCTCACCCCTTCAGCACCATCCTGCAGCCAGGCTAAAATGGGTGCTGGTGGCCTTCCACAGAGTGCCGGGCTATACCAGCCCTTCTCCAGACCTGAGATCATGTGTCCTCAGGGAACCTCAGCAGGAGCCTGGAGATCCTTCTGCTGAAAGCAAAACCACCCTGACCTCTTCCACAAGGAGCAATTCAAAGCCCCTGCGTTTAACACAATGTTGGCCTAGCTGCTTTTCATAGCTGCCCTAATCCTTTGCCATTAGAGCCTGTCTGTACGCCTATGGTTGCTGTCCTAGGCCAGGCAGGTGAGAGAAGATGAGATTCATCTCTCGCATTCTGTTCCCCAAAGCATCAGGATATGCAGCTCTGACCCATTTAAAAATTGCTCAGCAACAGCTAAATCCCAGATTACCACTACCTGCCACTAAAACAAGGGCAGAAACACAGCCATTGCTGGTTCCCTGTCTTCAGATGTTCCTCCTCCAATTCCAGAAGTCTGTCTTCTGTATCTGATCTCCAGTTTGCCTGCTGACTGATGACTGCTGACCAAACTCCCTTACACATAGAGGACACTCTAGGTTGACCCCTAATCCATCACAGAGGCCCCTGGGTCTTGACAAGAGAGAGATGCCATCATTTTTTCACACCCTCGATTGTCCTGTGAGGCCAAGCTCTGAAGCACGCATTGGAGCTGCCTGGGTCTCTGATGCTGCCCACACCTGCTTCTGGCAGCCCTCTTCTAGCTCCTGCCTTCCCACTGAGCCAGGAACCTGTGGCAAGCCAGTTTTGAGGCCACTGAATGCCAGCTATGAACCTGCTGAAGGAGGAAAATGTGCTAAATGCTTATTGTTAATTCATTTGCTTTAAATAAAATGCCAAGCTGACAGACTGGACAGGAGTTTATGTGAGTGTTTGACTTCAAGAGCAATAACATCCAAGAAAAATCACAGCCATGAAGTCAGAACTAAAGGAAGCCAGGCAGGGTTCAGAGACCGTGTGAACTGATGCCACAGCATTTCACTCGGTCCTAGCATGACAATACCTCTCCCACCTCCCAATGCCACAAGGCTCCGAGCACTACTGGGCACAGAAAAATCTTCCTACTGGCTGCTGCTGTAAAACCACATGGGCTAAATACCCTGCAACACTAGTGGGGTGAGGAGGAGGCAGAGGTTTCCACTTCATTCTTAAAGCACATGAAAGGGATCTGAGGTTTCATTTAGTCATCAGCAAACTCCTGATACTGCAGGGGTGTCATGGTTTAACCCTAGCTGGCAACTAAGCACCACACAGCCGCTCGCTCACTCCCCCCACGGTGGAATGGGGGAGAGAATCAGAAGGGTAAAAATAAGAAAACTCATGGGTTGAGACAAAGACAGTTTAATAGGTAAAGCAAAAGCTGCACACACAAGCAAAGCAAAACAAGGGATTCATTCACTACTTCCCATGGGCAGGCAGGTGTTCAGCCATCTCCAGGAGAGCAGGGCTCCATCACGCCTAATGGTTACTTGGGAAGACAAACGCCATCACTCCTAATGTCCCCCCTTCCTTCTTCTTCCCCAGCTTTATATGCTGAGCATGACATCATATGGTATGGAATAGCCCTTTGGTCAGTTGGGGTCAGCTGTCCCAGCTGTGTCCCCTCCCAACTTCTGTGCACCTGGCAGAGCATGGGAAGCTGAAAAGTCCTTGATTTAGTATAAGCACTACTTAGCAACACCTAAAACATCTCTGTGTTATCAACACTGTTTTCAGCACAAATCCAAAACATAGCCCCATACAAGCCACTATAAAGAAAATTAACTCTATCCCAGCCAAAACCAGCACAATGGGATAAGCAAAAGGAATGGTTTATTTTGGAGTAAACAAACCCAAAATAAGGATGTGAGACTATCTGTGCTGGCACTGCTATTAAGAAGGGAAGTCCTGGAGGGGGGTAGGAGGATGACACAGGTCTCATTCAACAGCATGTGTGTCTTATCCACCTGTTTAATAAACAGGACTGCCTTGCTTTCAGAATATTCAGAAACCCACTTTGGATGCATCCAAGAGGAGCTGCACAGAAAAGGAAGACAGGACTCAAAGCAAGAGCTGGGCATGGGAACAAGACTAAACCACAACTGGGAAGCTTCAACAGAAATTTTTCTGCACCAACAGATCAAGAGTTCAGTCTTCCTCAGGTACCAAAACACCAAGGTAGGTTCAAGTACATATACTACATCATCTCTTCAGAGACAGTTTTCTCAGCATCAAGATGAATTTCCAGTTGCTATCATTACTTTGCTGCTACTTCTGAGCAGCACAGGCAGGCTTTAAACCAACTCTGGCTCCTTATCAGAGGCAAAAAATCTGCCGCATGAGGCAATTATATTTCACTTTCTGAGCACAGATTTTGTTCAACATTACCAGCACTGAAAAATCAAGACTGAAAGTTATCTTAAAGTATGGAGAAAATTCTTGGTCTATGCCAAAGTATTTTTATGTTTTCCATAACTTCAAAAACATATGGGTAGCTCATATGTCACTTTCAAAAGGTTAAATGAACAGGGGAGTTTGAAACATCTCAAATTTCTTTCATTTCATCTTGTCTCTTTTTTATCATCATTTCTGCAATTACTCCAAAATCCTCCTGGCACTCAGAAAGTGCTCAAAAGGGCAAGAAGTGTTTTAGGACATCACTCCTTGAAAATCAATTGAAACCAAGTGAACAAATGCCTTGCTTTAGCTTGGACAGTTGTTCAGAAATGTTCCTGGCCATGACTCTACTTACAGATTTATAATTCAGTGCATTCCCAAAAACAAGCATAAGCAGCTAAAATGACATTAGTCAGGCTCACATCTCTGCTTCTTATTCTCATAGTATCACTTGGCCATGACCCTTAGGCTGGAGGTGAAAGCCCTCATTCAACCAAAAATCAGGCCTGTAACATGATCTGAAGGACCAGATCCTCTGAAATTCATTAGCCAGAAGATGCTAACTCTGTGCCATCTTCTTTTCTCCTGCAGTTTCTGGCAAGCCTTATACTATCTCAGATCGTTCTGAGAAGCAGAATACCCCACTGTCTCCTTCTTGAGACTACTTAAATACAATTCAGCTTCTAAAGAAAAGCTCTCAGGTCCCAATGGATCACTTAGTAGAAACAAATGTGCTGGAGAGGAAGGAGGGGACAAAAAAACGCCACCACAACAAACATGGGTGACAACAGAGATGTGATCACTTACAGGTAGGTACAAGCAGCAAAATATCTGTAACCATTCAGGACCGAGAGAGATGTGTTCATGTTTCACATATTAGATTTAAAAAATAAAAAAAATTTAAAAAAGAAAATGACAATGCATTTGAGAGAGTTTAACAATTTGATGTAACAGCTAAACAACTAAAAATCACATGCATACATAGTCAATTCATTAAAATAAGCTATTACAGCCAAGCATTTCCTAATCAGATAATTAGCAACCTCTAATGCATTTAAGTTTACACAGCCAGATAGCATAATTAAAAGGCATCACTGAAATAGAACCATTATCAGAGGATAAGGCTCTTTTGTCTGATTTTTATTTTTCTTTAGAAAGCTCTCGCCAAAACTGTATGTCCAAGGGAAACATGTAGACTCCATTTAAATGCTAGATGCATTTCCAAAGAAGATCAGAGGTTATTCTCAAAGTGCAAGATGAAAAAATGTATCCAAGTGATACAGGAATATTTTAAAACTTTATTATAATTAAAACTTTATTATAATTATGCTATTCTACAATTTTGTCGGGGCTGTTGGCTGAATTTACCATCTATCTGCCTGCTCTCCCAAGAGCTGGCACCTACTCTCAGGTCCCATGCCAGGGAAAGCCTGACAGTGCTAGCCTGCAGCTCAGGAAGACTTAAAAAAGCAGCTCCTTCAGCTGTGGGACCTGCAAACACAGGAGGTGTGTGTCTAGTTAGAGAGCACACAACATGAGCATCACATTCAGGGCTAAAAATTTACCAGCAAGAATCTCCCCACAGTAACAGCATACAGGAGAAAGCAGGCAGCTTGTGCTGCTTGGACTCACTGAATACTGCCTTTACTCAACACCTGAACTGGCAAGTACCTGCTACTGGGATCTACAAGAAACAGCAAACTCCGCAGACAGCCTTAGGGCTGATTAAAGTTTCAGATCCTGCAGTTTCCTGTTCCTGGCTCTGTCACATACCCACTACTTCCTCTCTAGTGGATCCTTGCAAATAAAACCACCAGATTTCCACTGCCCCTTGCAGTTTATGTTGCAGTCAGATTCAGGAGTACAGTTGACTGTTGTTTTAGTGATTTGTTCTGGATTATATTTCTCTTTCTGAACAGGGAGAGCATATGTATTTTCAGGCTTCACTACTAGTGTCCCTCTCAGAGGTTGTTTCCTGGTGCATCAGGACCACCCACTTACCCTCTGACTGAGGAAGTGAGGAGAAAAACCCTCAAAAAAGCAAACATGAAAGCCTGCATGTTTTACAGAAAGTTTTCTTTGAAAGCCAAATCCTGCAAGGTCCCCAGGCAAACTCAATGTCTGTATTCAAGTCTACAATGACAGGTCATGAAACAGTTCCAACACCTTTCATTCAGTAGAATTACTTTTTTTTTAAAGGAGTCTATGCCTGAACCTGAACTCACTTGCCTACCCCTATGCAACCAGCAAACCAAAGATCTGGGGAGATGGATCCCATCCTAGCTGCTAATGCTGGCAAAGAGCAATCTGACCCATCTTCTAAGCCTGCTGCCCAGGATCTCTGTAGAGATAGGCCTGCAAGGTGCAATGATCTCTGCCGAACATGGAAGCCAAGATTCCTACCTTAGAACAGATGCCACACTTGCAGGGGTGGAGGTTAGGTGACTTGCACGTTCTGCCTCGACACAGAAGGACTCAGAGACTGAATTAGGGCAAGTGGACAGAACACCCATGCTGCAGAACAGCTGTAAACTTGTACAGGTATCTTTGCACTGTGATAAATAAGCATGCTTTTCTTGTCTATTTGTGAAAAATAGTAACATAATTTTTACTCTATTGAAATATAGAGGTTTATTTACATTCCCCTAGAATTGAATCAGGCCTAGCTGTCACCCATTATAGCGCAATTTAAAGCTGCAGTACTCTGTGCAACGCAAAAAGAAATAAAAGGGATCTCGATAAATATGCAGTGCTCAAAAGGAACAACAAAAGCTATGAATCTCACTGGAGCAAGGGGAACCTAGGAAAAATCACTCTTTTTTGCACTTTCAAGTCACTCTGCAGTGGCAACCAGGCTTAGCAAACCCAAAAGAGGTAGAGCTGGGCTGGACTGATGGATGGTGTCACATTTTACGTCTGTTTTGTCACCTGTGTAGCCAAAGCACTAAAAAGAAAAGATTTCCACCAAAGAAACATTTGCATGGGAGTCAGAGATGGGACCAAAGTTGAAGTGACTTAAACACCTGTGAACATTTAAACTTAGACCAAAATAAAACAAGTAAATTAAGCCACACAAGATGGTACTCAATAACTTTCACACAGCTTTTGATGTAGGATATTTAAAGTTGAAGGATCCAAAGAGCAAGATAGACCTTATTCAAAAGGCTGTCTGGATGGAGGTGCTCTCAAAAGTCACTAAACTTGGCTGTCTTTCCTTCCCCATAAAAGTGTAGTTAGACCTGGGAAACCTCAAGGGCACCAGGGCAATCCTGTTTTTCACTGTGTGGGGAGAAAATATAAGCACTACTTACCTTTTTTGTATAATACAGAGGCCTTACAAATGGTGGGGAATGCGCACGAGGATGTAAAACAAACACCCAGATCTTGTTTCCTCTAATATAAAAGTGACTGCAAATCAAGAGCAGAGCTCCTCTGATCACTTATTAGTAACACATGTGTGCTTCCATCAGCTCCACTGTTACTTATTACATGTTCTGGTGTTGAGTGCAGAGAAAGCAGTGACTCGCCTTGCAAAAGCTGACATTTTTCTTGCTAGAAAGGGCTAGTTTAGGGAGCTGGATCTGAACACACCCTCAGAGGCCTAGCGGCTTTCTGGCCCTCCTTAGGTGGGCCTGGTACACTTCAGAGAAAAAACCCCACATGGCTGACATAACTACTGGATCTCAGCAAACTGGCTGTATTAGTTAAAAGGAACAGGGCCCTGATGAGATTTTGTTTCATTCACTTTGTTCTGGCTTCATCAGCAAGTGTATGGAAGGATGGCAAAAAGCCAGCAACTTTTCTAGCTGTTTTCCTACCTGTCTGTAAATTGTCTCATTCTCTCCAGGAGCAGGCCTGTATTACTAAGACAACTTTCTGTCCTTGTTCTCCATTAGGACTGATTTGTTGGACAACAGGAGCTGCGGGGAGTCTGATCCAGCCTGTTTTGCAGCTTCCCGGCTCCACTGGAAATTAGCACAACAGGGAGCCAATAGAGCCAGGGAAGCAGATGTCATCTTGCTGACATCCCTTCTCCCTGCTTTCTCAGACTAGAGAATCCCCTCACCACCAACACTCCAGCCCACTTGATTTCAAGTCTTCATACTGTCTATTTAGGATCTGTATCTTGGGATGTGGAGGGGACAACACATCGCTGCTGTCTTCCCTTAGTCCTGACAGGCCTCAGCTCCATCCTTCCTGCAAACAACTGGATCATGATTTAGGTGGGCCTTGCGCCACTGGAAGAAAATTGGAGTGGTTGGAATTACTAAGTCTCAGGAAACTGGCTATGCTAGTTCAAAGGAGCAGGAGGCCACAATCTGCACTATTTCTTTGTCTGTGGAATTTTTTCCTAGACTTTTTCACCTGAAACTATTAACTTTTGAAAGACCACGCACATCTCATCTGGCCAAGTGAGTAATACAGATCTTCTATGCCTTTACCAACACCTCATCTCTACAGGAGCTGATGCACATCTTATGGAAAATATCCAACCTCAATTCAAAGATTAAATGAAGAGATTCCAGGGAAAAGAAAGCAGCTAAGCAGAAGAGGGAAAGCTGTCCCCTGCCCAGGGGGAAGGTATGCTTTCCTCCTGTTTCCCCCTGCCTACAAAGGGAACACATGGGGTCTTTAAACCACTTCCCCCCCTTTCACCTGTCTTTCCATTGACCTCCTCAGGACAAAACCATGAGCAGTGAGAGGGTGGAGCAGCACTCCCTTCCACCATCCCTCAACACAGTGATTTTCTGAACCATTATTTCCCGTACAGGTTTCCTCATTTTGCAGCCTGCTGCACACAGCAATGGCGTTTTACATTTTTCCATAGTGCTAGAGCGGTGGCATTTACCTCTGCTTTCTAATTACCTCTTTCTGCTAAGCAGCATTCTCTCAGTCTTAAACGGTATAACCTTCACTGAATAGAGAGCTCTTTGAAGTCCAGCTCCTGACTTCTCCCAAAGAGTTTTGCAAAATCACATTATGCTTAGCCAGAGCATACAGCAACTAATGCTGCTAGCAGAGTTCTGATATTGATCTTCTCCGTCCAGTTAAATTCGTGAAAAAGAGACTGTAAATTTAAGATTTTAATGGGTGGAAATCAGTCCTCTGCATATTGTACTTGTATTCTTATCTTTTCTCTCATCTAGCAAAGCATCTGACAAGGAATTTTTTTTAAGCATTTTTTTGCTTCAGCTTAGCCTGTGGCAAACTTCAAAAAAACACCTGAAGTTTCATGTGAGAAAGTGTAAGCAACATTTCAAACACATATTATGTCAACACCTTTCTCTGTCTCAGTAAACCTGGGCTAAGGCACTCAATGCAAATCATCTCTCGAGCTGCTGAAAGAACTTTAATATGTTGACTGCAGTGCAGGCTTCCTCAGATTTGTAAATACAGATTTGTTATGCTTTAGTTTACTGTATGCTTCAGAGAGAGCATGCCCACACACCTGCCAAATAAATACCACTGCTCCCTCTCATACAAACACCAAGAGATTAAAATTAATTTTGTTTCATCCAAAAGGATGATGGAAGCCTGCATGATTGATTACCCTCTGCACATTCAAATACATTTTTTCTTTATGTATATTTACGTATTTATATATAAATAAAATAAGTCACCCTAAAACCTCAGGGCAGCAGGATCTTTTACCTACAGGGAGATTTTGCTGCCTTCTCTCTTCCCATTAGGTTGGGGATCAGAGAGTTCCCAAGAAAAAGGAGCTGTTCTTTTGCTTTTGTTCTGACAAGATAGCTTGACAAATCCAATCACATTCATAGGAGTGTGTGTGACCCACACAACTCATAGGAAATAATTTTCAGGTCAGAGACAAAGAAAAGCCATAAGAGTGAGCAGGCAAGGTTAGGAGAAGAATGGAGGCTCAGCTTTGCTGTGTATTTTGTTTTGAGCTTAGACTGGCCCCAGCAAAGAGTTAAATTTGGTTTCTAAGACCCGTCCAGGCTTCCTTTACAGCAGAGTGGGAGAATGTGCTGCATTATAAACAAACTTTCACTGCAAGCCCAGAGCCCCTGCAGGCTACCCTGTTAATAACAAGTAGTCTGTGAACTACGCAGCCTGGTTTCCTGCAGCGTGCTCCCGTACAGATTCTCCGGTGCCTAATTAAAGTAGCTGGGCTCCCGCTGCCCTCTTTTCCACTGTGGAGGCATCAATTTGGATGTCATTCTCCTCTACCACATCACAAGTTCTCAGGTATTTTTTAGGAACATTTTATTTTACCTTCTCTGCCCTTCAGCTAACTTTGGTTCTAAGTTGCAAGCAAATTCAAATGCTGCTGAGGGAGCAGAGAGCCAAACAGCCTGTCCAGCCACATGAACCTCATATCCTTGGGAAACTGCTCATAAGTGTGGCTGAAGGACCTGCCGCTCTTCAGCACAGACAGCTGCCTTCCCTCAGCCTACTTACACCCTTCAACAAACCTGCCATCTTCTGCTTTTGCAGCAGTCTATGGCCCTTACTGTGCTTTCAGTATTTCTCCTGGCTTGCTGAGAGGCACAGAGCAGGCAGGCCCCCATCTGCCCATGGTACCAATTTCTGAATGTATAATTTTGGCAAGGATGTTCTTATACGGTATAGGCCCTAGAGGAGCAGATGGACACGTGCTGCCATGTTATATTGGTCAGCAGTTAGTAAGGTATCATGGGTTGCCCTAAGAAACATTTATTTCTTTTTTTAATCACCTAGTATTTTTTAGTACCTTTAGTCTGAGCTGGAGACACTGCTCCGTGTTCCCACGTCCCCTTCACCCCCTGGATGACAGTACAGCTGAGCATTCACTAAAGGCTGGGTCTGACAGTGACAACAAAATGTTACCGGTGCTTTTGGGAAACAGCATGACTCATACTTTTCAGAAGGGTATAGGCCCACACCTTATTTGTCACCTACAGCTTCATGCATGAACCTGCACATATGCGCAGAAATTAACTTAAGGCATTTTCAAACAGAAGAGCTCATAGTTTTAGCAACCTCCTTTTCACAGAAATGCTGTTTCTGTGCCCATGAGTTAAGGTTTGCAATTCCCAAGAAAGGAGAGCTCCAACAAACTTAAAGACTGTTTTTCAAGTTTTTCCCTGTCTGGCAAATCCTCACTTCCCCACCTCCACTAAGTCTGGAAAGTTTACCTGTAGGTATCTGGATAATCAGACGAATGAAGCCTACTGCACATACTCAGCTTGAAAGTCTACTTCCGTCCAGATGGAGAAATACTACTGCAAGCCTTTGAGCAGGTTCCTCTCACTGTTTCTGGGTTAGAGTTATTAATTTATGACTTAGTGTCTCAACTTAATGAATTGTTGTGTTATAGTTAAACAGGTATTTTGCGATGGGCATAACTTCACATCCCAAAATGTTCTCCTGCCAATAAATATAAACTGCTAGATCACTGCAAACAGTGACAGGAGATGATCAAATTGACTGGCTTTGCTCTTTCCCTCACAGCTGCATGTGGTATCCATTCAAAAAGTAAACAAACAAGAGTACAAACAGGTTTGATTGAGTTACCTGTGATTGGAAGGATGTGCCTTTAACCATTATGGCTCGGTGTTGCCCAGCTGCTTTAATTGCAGCCAGTGGAAAAACTCCCTTTGATTTTAATGGGAACTAGCGTGATACTGATGCTGTGCAAATCTCATCCTAGATGTTGTAATATGGCGATTGCAAATCATCTAAGATCTGAAAATCCAATATGAAAGAGACTGCACTACATAAGACGGGCTTTCATGACACATGTTTACAATACCAAATACAAAGTATCAGTATTATATTTGCAGTCCAGGAGTTTCTGTTAACCTAAGTTATATGACATAAAATCATTATTTAGAAATCATACAGCAATTTGACACGGGTAGGAGGGGGCCCAGTGTCCGCCTAATGATCTCAAACAGCATGAACAAGGCTATATGAATAGGAATTGTTAGCTTATTATTTACACAGCATTTCTCAAAACACCAAGGAACTCTACCAAGTAAATGAAGAGCTCAAATTGTAACACAAGGAAAGGGGAAATAATGAGTTTTAAGAAGAAATTTAAATTATTCACAGAAATCTCAATCCTGCTGCCTGCAGAGAACACCAATTACTACTGTTTTACGTGCACACAGCACATGCGTTCCTGTCCTGAAACAAAACATGACTCCCTAAAACTTTGCCATCTTCCTCAGTTAATATCTTACTCTGTAACACCTCCGTATGTCCTCAAAATTATGGACACACTGAATTCCATTGCTGCGCAGGAATTCAGCCTTCAAAAGAGAGATTTAGCTCATACAATGATCTCAGTGCTCAGAAAGAAGCAGCATTCAGAAGAAGCAAGTCATGTCAATGATTTAAAAAAAAAATCTCTTTTTGCATAGTACATCCCCCCAAAATGAAACAGAGACATCTGAAATCAAAAAGAGGAACAGCATTATCTACCTGTTTTGGACTACAGCCTGCAGGTTTATAACACTAGATTGCAAGAAAAACATTTCCAGCTGTATGCAGGAGCTGTTGAGTCTTGGTGGAAAACTCAAAAAAAAAAGCCAGTCCCTGGGCCAGGCTGGCAGGGGACTGTCACAGCAGGGAGAAATGCAATTGCCCCACCTCCATCACAAGCAGCATAGGGACATCCAACTCACCACACCTCGGCTGCCTGACTGGATGTCTGTTTTCAGCTTCTTGCTACCCAACCCTCCACAGGCAGAAATGCAGGTTGTACTTGGGCCACTTCAGTACAACAACTAGGTAGCGTAGATGTCTTATCCTGGAATGCTTCATGGCAGGGCAGATGAACGCATAACCCTGATGCCGTATGTCAGAGGGAACAATGCTAAGAGGAAAGCCTGATAAGCAATTCAGCAGATACAGAAGTAAAGGATGGCGTCCCTACCAGAAAGAGGAGGTACCCAGCAGTGCCTCAGTGCTCCCACAGCAGGTACCTGGCCCTGAGGTGCAAGCCAGAATCCAAGTGAGAAGAGAAAGAAACAAGCAAAGCTATGACAGCTGCCCTCAACTCGACCAGTTTGCTGGTGCCTCCTAGCAAGGGCTCAGCTAGTAATTGATTTTTTTTGGTTCAGTAACTGGACTGGAAACCTCTGAAAATGTTGGTATGTGCAAGTGTGTGCAGAAAGATGCTGATCCTAAACAAAACTATTAGTTTTGCACTAAAAATATTTCTCCTCAATGGTTAATGCAAAAAGTAAGAAAATACTGAGCTTCATCCAAAACTTGCTTTGTTTACTTTTTAAATTTAAAAAAACAAAATTTGAAACCTTAAGCTGAAATCAAAATTTTTTGAAACATAATGGCACAACCTTTTGTTTTGAAAATATTCAAACTGTGTGGGGGTTTTTTTCAACTTATGTTTGCATTTCTGTTTCTGACAGTCCAGAAACACCATGTTTTTCAAAAAATAAACTACCTAAAATGGCTCATTTGGTTGTTTTAGTTCAGCTTCACACTTAATGAAGCATCAAGTACAACAGGCAGGTTGTGGGAGATGTCCCAAAGAGCCTGCGAGCTGAAGGGACACAGTGAGGGGCCCTCCAGGCTCCCTCAAGCCAAGACACCCCCCTGTGCCATACAGCTGCCATTCCCTAACTCCCAGTCCCTTCACTCATACTGCTTGCAGTAATGGCATCACTAATGCAGCAATAACAATGGCAAAGGAGATGTAACCCAGCCAGTATAGGGATGAATTTTAATTTCAGGTAAAATTTGGAGGGTCTAAATAAAGCTGAGCACGTGCTTTGTGTTTTCAGCCTTAACACAACTGCCATTCTGATTTATCATAAATAGCCTAAGCGCTTTCTTTCTCAGAAATGCATCAAAGACTGTAAAACGAGGTGCTAGAACACTTAACTGCCAGCACACAAGCAAACAGTATCATTACAGTGTATATAAAAGTCTCCTGGGGGATAGGTTGGGCATAAAAATTCAGCTGGATCATTAGGAGCCGATGATTTAACTGAGAAAGCAATATAAGTCTCCAAGTTGGCAACAGAAAGACATAAACTGAGTTGGAGGAATTATTTAATGACTAGCAGACCAATAAGGGAGGTATTTCATTGCAATGTAAGATACTCTGCATCATAGGAAAACTGCAATTTATTAAATATGAGTTGTTAGGGTTTTTCTACCCCTGCAGCTAATGCCTGTCATGTCAGTGACACTGGTGCTTTAAAAATCCCAAGACAAACAAGCATGAACACAAGTCAGAGGAGGCCAATAGCTCCTGGGATGAAAAATTTTGCCTTGACTCATGCAGATCAGAGTCCAATACCTCATTCACCTGCATCCCAGCACATCTGCTCCAACTTCTTGACGTGGTTTTCAGCAAAGTTGTATTGCATACATAACTCAGCAAGCTGGGCCCTGGGTCCGTGCCATGCAGACGTGCAGCCTGCGCTGTCACACCTCTTCCCCTGGGCTCCAGGAGACAGGAGGTCCCTCCACTCTTCTTCCTCAGCTTCCCCATTCCAATGCACAGAGACAACTGCCTCTGCTGCAGAGCACTGATGGGAGATGTGAAGGACATGCAGGCTATACCTAGTGCATCGCATTTTGTGTGTTTAATTAAGACAAAATAATAAAAGCTAGGTTTTTCTTAAACAGCTGCAATTAGAGTCTCAGCCAGCTCCCACTGTCTTTCAGGGAGAATGTAAGCCCAAATGTCACTACAAGCCTTTGAGAATGCCACCCCAGAAGCAAACAGGTATGGATATGAGGCACACAAAAAAACCCCAGGTTTTTTTCTACCTATCCATATATCTAAAATTGGCAAGAGATGGTAGTACTTTTAGATCCTGTCCTTTTTCTCTTTGGCCCAGAGGAGCAAAGCAAAGGACACAGACCCAGTGGCAGGAGTTCCGGGGTGGTAAGGCAGTGGGGAACTCCCTTGCTGCTCACACCACAGTATGAAAGAAGCATGCCACAAGAAATGAGATTGTGTTCAGTCATGAGAGCCATGTAGCCCAATTTGGCTACAAAAGAATCACACTGGAGCCCTTGGTTTTGGAGCTCACTGGAGCTCCACAGTGATTTCTTACTGTCAGTGATGCTGTTAGACTTCACCATGGCCCTTCTTGAGCCAGGTCATTCTCTACATGTACCTTCCTGACTTACAGCAATGGGAGACAGTTAAATGCATTGAGATAGTTAAACATCATCTAGCAGTGTCAGTGGGAAGTTTTAAAAATGGCCAGCATTGGTGCACTGAGTCCTGTTGAAGCTGGTTTGAATTTCAGAACCAACTTTTCAGTGAGATCAGTGAATGCAAAATGGGAAAATGGTACTCAGGGAGGAAACCTCAGATGCAAGACTGTCAGACTGCAATGAAGCAGAGTACCATCACTTCTAAGCTATGAGATTTTTTTCCCTGTTCTCATCAGGCAGGATTCTTGGAAAAGAATAAAATGTTCCTAAAAAACTTAATGGGAAAAAAACAAACAATTCTCTCTGCAAAACATGTTTGGTTCATACTCTTTCAGCCATGCAAACATTTAATGAGTTCTGTGAAATCTTCATTTCTGTCTCTCGAGGCTAGCAGATGCAGTCTTGGTAACTGAATTATGGTTTAGATTGCCAGAAATCTGTGTTGAAATGAGAAATGTGAGCACTAGAAAGACCAACAATGTGCATAAGTATACAGAGCACAAAATTCACTATCAAGATACTACCAGCAATAAGCATGTGACAAATATAGATCCTAGAAGACTGGATAGGAGCATCTCTATTGTTCATGAGAGGTATGGCACTGGCAAGTCTAAGTGGAAAGGCTCATTTCCAACATGGTCCTTTACATTAAATGTGTATGGTTTGCCATTTGGTCAGTACTTGCTCTTCCTAGAACTAAACTTTCTGATTTGTGAGCTTGAAACATCTCATCATTAATCACTGTGTAGTTTTCATTTCCTGCAGAGGACTGAGATTCTGCTTACTGCCATCCAAAACACAGATGAGCTAAAGCGAGAAAAACTGATGGGCATTTGATTTTTCAGTAACAATGAAGATCCTGATATGCGCCTATGTGAGAGACTGAAAGAGTTAATGAGTCAAACATTGTGGAGAGATGAGGCCTGATTTGCATGGCAATGGCAAGTCGGCTAGCATGGGATGGGGAGAGCTCTTCGGAGAAGAGACTAAAAGAGGTGTTGTCTTGTGAGACTCTGAAAGAGGTACTGTCTCACACACTGTAGCGAGATAAGGTGCAGCAAGTCGGCTAGCACGGGATGAGAAGAGCCCGTCGGAGGATGCGCAGTTACCATCTATGGCCAGAGGTCACACAGAGTTTTATATAAGGAATGGGCCTGCAACCACCCGAAACTTGGAATGAAACTCCTCACAACCACCCCCCTCCCCCAGCGCCTGTGAGCTTCTGAGGACCAGAACAACATAAGTCCTCCAGGGGCGTGACCCGAGGCAGGGATTAGAGTATAAAGAGACTCCTTCCCCAGGGAACGGTGCGCGCCCATCACCGGAGGACTGCCACGTCTGTCATCGTCATCGCGGGATCCAAGGGTGGTGATACCTTTCCTTTTCTTTATCCTCCTCTCTTCTCTTTTCCTTTTCTCACTTCTCTGTTCCTCTACTCTTCCACTATATATATATATCTCTGGGTATATGAGTTTTGGATGAATTGTGACGGGTTGCCTGGAAAATAGCTCCATTGCCAAATTGCCTCTGTTCGTTCGCTGAGCTTGCTAGTTCGTTAAGTTTGTCCGTTTGTCTAGTTTGCCAGTTAATAAAGTTGCTAGTCTGACTGTTCCTCTGAGTCACTGTCATGACTCTACCGACCACGCGGCTCTGCCGAGCGGAGATCGGCCTTTGTCGGTACACAAATCCCCAGGGAATCAAAAAGATTCACCCATCTCGCAACCCACCGAGTGGGACGAGACAGCCTACCTGACAAAAAATGTCCTTCTGGGATGGGGTTTTAGGATGTTTACAGCTTCAAGGGTGGGCATGCAGCTGTCCATCATTGATTCGAAGGTGCATTCTGCCAGGGAACTTCCCTGTTTAATGCAATGGAAATTGTTATTAATCAAAATATCTCCAGTTAAAATAAAGTAAAGTATTGAAAATTTTTCTTTTTAATATGCTTAAAGGAGGACAGGGAAAAAAGTAATATAGAAAAAAAATATTTTCTGTGAAAAATGTAGAGATTAACACTTATGTTTGTGTTCATTCAGAACATTCTAAACGGAAAAAAATTCATTTCTTTTTGCTTTAGAAAAACCGAGCAGAAAAATCAAAACATTATTAGTGTAGTCAATTCCTTCAGTGTAGCTATTACAGCTATCAAATATTTGCAATTCTGATAACAAATTGATGTTTTTACTGCAAGGAAAGATCAGGCCTTGCTGGAGTGAGATAGTTGTTGTTCCTGCAGCTGCTGCTACATGTTGATGCAGCGCTACTAGTGATTTTTTTAAATGAGGAGGAAAAATGGGCTTGGAGCTTTCCAGTGACCAGAATGAAAGGAGCACATGCAGAAACATTTTTACTATAATAGTATCTATAGATCCCAGTACAAATAAGGGTGTCATTATGCCAGAGGTTTGCTACCACAGTGAGAGAGCACTCCAGATCCAAAAAGCCAACAGGCCGAACAGAGGACACAGAAGGGGGAAGAAAAAGAGGTAGACATGCACGTGCTGGTGCCACAGAGTCACAGTGTGATGGGCCAGAAGCCGGTACACACTGCTGCCTTACAAATAAGGATGACTGTTTTCAGAGCTACTTCAATGAGCTGGGAGTCTATCCCCTGCTTGCAAGATGACACGAGCTATCATCTCACTGAAAAGCAATACCTTTGGCAGCACAGCAAATGCAAATAATGAGGGCAAAGAAGAGGAAATTCAAGCAGCTTTGTCCTCCTCTCAAAGTTAGCCTAGAGGAAGGAGAGGCCTCCAATGTCAGCAAACAGCCCTCAGGGCGAGACAGTGGCCGATGCTCTAGGCTTCCCTGTGGGCACAGGGATTTCCCAGAGCATCTGCAGCACTCAGAGCACTGTTCCTTTGACAGCACAAGGACTTGAGGGACAGTCCTCGGAGCTGGCTTGCACAGCAGATTCCTGGAGCTATCTGAAAACCTTGCTGATCCTTTGACCTTTTCACAGAGACAGCATAAAGCAGCCAGATCAAGGACAAGAGATCCAAGCAGTTAGAGCAAGTGGGAGAGCTGAAGGCATAGCTCAATAGTGCCTATATCTTACAATGACCAGGGGCCAGTTCCACCTATGTCAAACCAAAAGCCACTGAACCATCAGTCTGACTCAGTAACAGTATTTCTTACCTACATTATAATATAATGCATGCAGCACGTGAACTTGAAATGACAGCACAGACATCTTTCCTCCCTTAGTCTGTGAAACATATTCTATTATGGACTCATGCTTTTCACCATAATTTTAATCCAGGGCAATCTCTTTGCAACTGAGAAAAAAAACCAAAACAAACAAATACCCAATATATCCACAAAAAAACCCTTAAGCCTCCTGTGCGCTGTGTCTAACCTTGCCATGATGTCTGCCTTCCTCTACTGATGACAGATATCTCTGACCAAATCCAACAGGATACACACCATCCCCAGCTTCCTGTCATCTTCCATTATCAAATCACTTTACTCTCAGTCCAAATATTCCTCTCCATACTTGCACAAATCATAATCCATTTGCCCTGCTGGAATTTAAACATGCAATGCTGGCAGAAGTAAGAGAAAAAATATCTCAAGCAGTGTGACAGAAAGCATCATAACCACAACTGATGTGTAAAGAGGCCATCTCATGTTCTCCCATTCACATTTACCACAAGTTTCTTATGCCTGTCAATCTTGTTTTGATTAAAACAGCTTTCAGGGCACTCCCCATTGCATTTGTAAATGAATCCTTCAAATACACAAATATCTCACTGATGCCAGTAGCCCAGTTAAGCACTTCTTCTCTGTGGAATTCTCTGTAAGCTCTGAAACAACCAACAGCCATGGTAACACAGACAAAAAACACAAGACAGCTCTTTTTCAGACTGTTTTGGGACTAAACAAAGGATCAGATAGATTAATAACCTTTTAGAGAGTTAATGGAAAAACAGAACAGGAAGTGCCCCATCAGGGAAGATTAATTGGGTTATGTCCAGATTATACAGCTGATTGCTGGGGAGAAATGAATTGTGCTGGCACGTGCTGGGAATATTCCTCCTGTCCTGGCTTCTGCAACCAAACATAGGCAACTCTTAAAAATATTTCTGCGGGTTTCTACAGAGTTGGATCTACAGGGCTGAGTAGAAGGTGAGTGCCAGAAAAGAGTTGTTGAAAACAGAAAGAAAGTTTAGTAATCCAACTTCATGAAATTCTGTTCTGGAGCAGATCATAAAGATCATAAAGCCTTGAGAGACAGAGGTGATCACAACACATGGGAACAGAGGTGATCACAACACATGGGAAGTAGGAGACGTGGGACCTCACCTGGAACTACATCCAAGAAAGGACTTTGGCACCACGAAGGACTCAGCATAATTACCTAATTCTGTAACTTAGATTTAAATAAAATTAACTACTTGACTGGGGCTTAGTCCAGGAGATGCCTCAGTTCAGTTGCTGCCTACCTCTTCTGCCTGAAACCTGTCCCTGGCAGCTGAAGCTGTGCTGTTACAGACTCCCAGGGTAGTCCCAGCCAGCACAGGGAGGTACATGATTAGGTTTACAATCCCAAGGTAACCTGTTTATGCACCAGGATGTCATATAAATAACAAAAAACTGTGTCACCAAATTATTTCTCTTCAGGCAACCCAGGCACCTTGTTCATGGTTCTCAAATCCATTCCAAATGCCAGGCAGACTTTTAAGGCACTTACATCCCTCATTGGACATTGTTCCTGATGCACATTCTGGACTGATCTTGAAATACAAGGGAAAACTTGTCCCACATGTAAGCCTAGATATTCATATATCCATAAATCAGGCTGGAAGTTCTGAAACCACCAGATAGCCTCAACAATGTCACATTCCAATGACTTCTACATTTTCTACTAACATTGGTGCTAGGCATTTCATAAATACATAAGATGTATGTAGCCATACGCATACAGCTTATAAACTGCAGAGACAAAAAGCAGAAGAGGAAAACACCTCCTGTACCTCTGATCCAGTTCACCATTCACTGGGCTATTTTTGTCTTTAAGTATCTTTAATAATCCCAGCCTCGGTCTCTACCATAAAGTTCATGACTGATCAAAATCAAAGACTTCCAGGTAACCTGTAAGAACAGCATATAGGAAGAACAATGGAATATAAACAGTGACAGGACATGAAAAGCACATGTGACACACAAGTCTAAGAATGGATGGATTATTTGAACACATTCTTTTTCTCTGTAAAAACTAAAAATGAAATTGAGCATTTATGCTAAGCAACTGAGTAACCATGAAATTGTTACTATCCTAACAAAAAGGGCAGCTAAATGGCAGAAATTTAGGCTGCCTAGAGAGGAATATATTGCACTTCTTGTGATGTTTTAGAGGGAGCAATTAGCTTTCAGATTGGCTGAAAGCTTATTCTCCTAGAGGCTGAGAAAACACATGTAGCAAGTTATCCCCCAAAATGCAGTATTTACAAGTTTATACAGTAGCTTGACTAGAATGGGTAAATGATAGGAAATTGCAAACATGAGCTAGGGGAGAAAAGGCTTGTTTGGTACATTGAAATTCTGAGCACCATCAAACTTGCAACCCAAAGCATGTCATTGATGCAGACATACCAATCATGTAAGCAGCAACAAAACAATCCATGGAGATCTTGGGAAGGAAATCTGAAAAGACCAGGGTTTTTTTTTCAGTTTCCTTAAGCCTTCAGGTTACTGACAAAATATAATCACTTAATTAAATTAGATTAGGTGTTACAGCTAATTTGGAGAATACAATCATATTATTCTGTCACAAGCACAGGTTCTTATTGGTGGCCAGAGGACTCACAGTGAAGGAACCTTGCTTTGCTGGAGTCACACAGGGACTGAAAAGTGCCAACAGAGACCGTGTTTCAGATTTCAGTAGACCACAGCAGATGACAGACCCAGCACCATCTCCAGCACAAGTCTCTCATCCCACCACTGAATCTGCTAGTGGAACTTCAACTGGTCCAAAATCATGGCTGCTGATTCTCTGGAAACTGTTTTTTCCTCAAAATACTGTTTCAATTTCATTAACTCAAAGCCTAAAATGCAAAAAAAAAAATTGAGCAAAGTAGAAGCTCCCTAGGATCTTGCAATTGATTAGCAAAATGGATTTTCCTGTTCACACTAATTCCAATCACAAAACAAACACCAGGACTTTCCACTGAGTAGCTAAAAGAATATTGGATAGGGAGGAAGGTGTCCACAAATTCTTCCTGATATTGATTTTTGTCCAGACAAGGATTCTTTGCCAAAGGTCCAAGATCCTCAATTAATTGCTTTTGACTCATCAACGTTTCAGTGACTGCCAAACACTTCAAACGTAAGAAATCAACACTTTGCAATAAAACTTCATTTTGCTGGGGAGATTCTGGATCCTCAGAATCACAGAGATTCTTGTGAGAAAATTTTATGAAATGGCTCTTCAATGCTGATCAAAGAAAATCGATCGGTGGATATCTCTTACTGAGACCACTAACAGAAATACTATCAAAATCCATTCCAAGAGCTTCAGCCACAGCAGAGACCAAGAGCTAAATAACCAGCCCACAAGCTTCCCCATCTTTCTTTCACAGATTGCTGCATCGTATAGCAGTCGTGTTGTCCTCACTTGCACGATCCACCTTGTCTCTGTTGTTTGTATGAAAGCAGGGCTTGAGCCTGTAGGATTGTTGTTCCACAGTTTCCTCTGGGAAGAGGAAATTGACAATGCTGTGAAGTTAACGGTTGTGAGCTGTGTATTAATTTTATGTCTGCCATCTACACTCCACTCCTCTCAATTAAAAAAATTACTGACCTTGATAATTAAAATAACTTGTTGAGGGTAACACAGCTCAAGCAGTGGTCTCAAACAGTCAGCCTTGGTAAGATGTACTTCACATATACATTAGGACTAAAGGGGTAGAAAAATTAATGACATAAAAGCCCAAGTTGTCCCTTTTAAGCACCATTCCAAAATAGCACACATGCCTCAGAGATGTAGTGATTAGATTATCACTAGAGAATATGGTATTAGTTTGGGGAATTTTGCAGACATTATTATTTCTTTTATAACAGCAGTTAAAGAGCCCAAATCATGCACTGTGAGACTTGAGATGGTGATTATACAGAGAGAAGGAAGAAGAAAAATCCCCCCCCAAGGAGTTTACATTCTAAATGATAGTCAGGTACACTAATTATTAGGTTGCCTGACATTTAATCAATCGCTGAACAATTTAAATGCCTGACAGAAATGAAATATCTGTCTTTGATTTATGTATGAGCAGGTTTCTAGCAGCAAAAACTTAAAACCCTATAAACCAATTATTATTCCCATTACCTCATCCTGAGTGACTCTCTGGGATGATAAAGCCCATCTTATTTGGACTTATTGCTGAGAAATAGACTTCTAAGGCATAAAGTTCTCCAGATGGATGCTTTTTGGGAATTAGTTGAATAAGAGAGATTTAATCCATCCAAAAGTCAGTATACTTAAATACATGATGAACATAAAAAACTCATTGCTAATCCAAAGTGACAGGTACTAATAGGGTACTTAGTGGATTAATAGCTAGCATGCTATGTTGCTAGGACCATGCTGTTTATTTCAATCGTGTGCTTGAACGAGTGCAGAAAATAAACTCAGTCCCTCAGGCACATTTAATTCAAGTGGACAAAAATGCATGATTGTACATCTAAGCAGGCAATTGAACCTCTAAGTTTATCTTTAAGATGCCATATTCCTTCAAGCTCTTGAGAAAAAAAGTCATAAACCAGTTTTAGAAGAGCTTTCAAATGGCTACATGTGGGGGTTTTTGCTGGTTTTCATTGCAGTACCTTTTGGCAAAGTGAATTTTTCAGCTTTATAGCACTTTATCCCCAGGTCTTAATTAATACCACGCACAGGTGGCATGCAGGATAACCACAGTAAATCACACAAAGGGTTATGAGTCTCTGAAGAACTGTTATTAAAGATAGTCACATCATAAAACAATAGGCTAGAAGGGTGAAACCTACCCATTTCAGTTGGGGCTTTTCATGTCTGCAATCTTTCCTTCTACAGAAGGAATCAAATATATTTAGCCAGAGGCCCAACCCACTGAAAAAAATGGGAAGACAGACAAAAATGCGTGAAAAGACTCTGTGTCACTAACGCTTTCTGTGACTCGAGGTGCTGCAAACAGCGTACTTGATGAACAGATGATATACCTCAGACTCCTAGTGTATTTTTGCAATTGCTGTTTTGATGAAGGTAGCGTCAGGCTCCTAACAGCTAGCCTCTGAAATCCCCTGACTCTGTGGCACCAGAAGTTGCAAGGGCCTGGTGAGTAAAAAGTAGAAGGCAAAGTTACTCTCTGTGATTAACAAATAACCACCCCTTCTTTTCTCTGACTGTGCATTAGACAGGGTTTCCAAATCTAACCTTCATGACTTAGGTTGCATATTTCTCTATGGTCACACACTACAGAAAATATTCAGGATGATAATTTGTTCAAAACTGACAATTTGCTCACTACTAGCACTGTTACGTGACAGACTCCTCCAGAAAGGCAGACTGAGCCAGATATTGTGACATCTTCCATATTTAAAGGACTGATTTAGTCTTTAACTGAATAACCTGATTTAGGTTTCCCATATTGTTGGAAGAAGGATCGATAGGAGGATGCTCAGTGCATCTCACTGTGCACTTGGGAAGCTGCAAGGATCAGGCTCTCTAGGCTGCCCTGCTCCCTGGCAGGCTGCTCTGCTCAGCTCTACACGTCCTTGGGAAAAAAGGCAACAAATAACTTCATTTTAATTTTTTCTAAGTACCATTTCAGATTTTCTGTTCTCAAAGGATATTTTTCATTCTGCTAAGAAACTTTGTCCTTGAAATCAAACTAACAGACTTTCCATGCAGTGGGAATTCCTGTTTCAGCACACTCTAAGCAGTACTAATGCAGTAACACCAAAGGATGCACAGAAGACTGAAACATAGAAATGCCGATGATAATAATAACAACAACCAACAAACTCTGCCCTCAAAAGCTATCATTGTAAGCAGAAGCAACATTCATAGCAGCACACCAAAAATTCATCTGCCTCAGTTTTCTGTATCCAGCAGTGGCAAGCAGAAGATACACAGGAGGGAACTAGCAAGAGCACAAGCATACAGTGGTCCTTTTACCATTTACCTTTCCACATTCTAGCAATCAACTGATTATGGACTTCCTTAGACAGAGGCTGTACCTATGTCTAAAAGTTCTCAACAGATTTTTCTACCATGAATTTGTTTAATCATTCGAAATGTTTTACTTTGGACTGAAGAAACTGAAATGTAAGAAGTAAAGGCCACATCTACATTTGGATTGCTTCTACTTGTTTGATTCTGTACTCATGGTAACCACTTGTGCAACCATTGTATGCTGCCAATGCTACCTTTCTAAATCATAGAACTATTTAGGTTGGGAAAGGCCTTTAAGATAATCGAGTCCAAATGAATATGCTGAGGTGGAGCTTACAAAGTCTTCTGGAGCGGCACAATTTGATATAGCTACACGAGATGCTTCCTAAATATAGACAAGGTACATTTGATTTGCCAAGGTTCGTGCTGGAGATTTATGGTAGATTAAGGAATTAAACATTTTTTTCTTAAGTAATAGTATACTGCATTAACTGCCAAGCCATGTCTCCTTTTCACCTGTAATTGAAAAGTGAGGTACAGCACCATAAACAAAAACAGCAGAACATGATCACTCTGTCATGAAAAGGAGCATGAAGATGAAAACCTCTTGACTTCTGTCAACAGAAGCAAAACAACAGTAAGCAAACGAGAAAGCAAGGAACCATTAAGGAGTCAGGTATACTGCTTTCCTGGGTTTGAATTCCTCTGGGCTTGGAATATTTGGTTGTTTGTCAGTTATTTTTTGTTTGTTTTTAAACTAGACACTGCATACACTAAGAAAAACTCTGAATATCTGCTAACTTCATAATATGGAAGCAAACAATTCTCTTTGCTTACATTGAGAAAACTGAGAAGGTAAGTAAATGGACAGAAAAGACAATGTCATCAGAGTTCAGGTACAAGCAAGAGGAAAGAAAGCTCACTTCCTAGATGAGAAAAAAAAGGAATTTCTCACTATACAGAGGCATAGTGATGTAAAGATATTATAAAACACATCTGAGTTTTCTGTCAGCAGACATTAACATACCAGAAAAGAAAAGCAAAGCTACTCAGGAAAGCTTTTTTATCAGCTGGCCATACAGCTGATAGAAAGTAGCAAAAATTGCTAGTAAAAGGGAAAATAAACTGTCAAAAATCTCAAAGACAGGAAAGTCCTTTGATTGTGAGGGGAAACTACTGTTTATGATTTCATATTTTTTAGCAGATACCATATTTTAATCATCATTCCAAAAGAAAACCAAATTTCAGCAATCTGTACAGTAAGATTTTGGAGCAGAAACAAGCACACACACATACTGCTAAGGAGGTTTTAGCAGAACTGCACCCAGGTATTTATAATCAAAGGATTCAGCACTCTGGAAGCAAACTCTACCACTTCAAGTACTAGATGCAAAATCCCATCTCTACAATAGATTTCAATCTCCCTGTGCCTTGAGTGTTTCTCTTTACAATGAAGACAGTGATCACCCAACTCAGTGCTCAGTGTCTAAAAGCTGAGTTGTTGAAAGGCACCTTTCCTTGACCTGAAAGCTAAATAAGGCTGTTTTTTCAAGAAGTTTTGTATTTTCATCAGTAAAACTAGAGCCCCCCAAACAAAACATAATTGATTTACAGAATGTATTAACTGGAAGTTTCCAGGTAAAACTATAACAAATTCCTACCATGTACTTAAAAATTTAAAATTTTCTGCTGCCCCATGTTCTGGTGCAAATCATAGTACTAATCAAACACAAAAACCTAATTTTGTAATTCGTGGTTAATAAACAAAACCATCATATTCTAGCAAAAGTTTTCAGAGAAAATCCTCTACAGTGCTACTTGGGAATCCATTTCTTCTTATTACCCAGAGACTAGGTGACAGTTTTTACAATATTCCTGAAGCACATATTGCAAGCATCAGCGAATAGGAATACATTTTGGAAGTTGCTGACTGGTCACACCACAGAAACTCTGCACCCACTCAGCTAGGGCTTCACCAGTTGCAGGCAGACAGGATGGGGTGCGCAGAGGCCCAGGACAGTCCAACAAACAGAAAGGTTTGGATAAAACAGGAGAGTGCTGCTTGTTTTTCGGATACATAAAACAAGGGCAAGTTTTGCCAAAACTAAGGCAGCCTGTTTCTTGAATCACACCTTCTAAAGCCCGAAAT
Organism: Mycteria americana; assembly: GCF_035582795.1. NCBI lineage: Eukaryota > Metazoa > Chordata > Aves > Ciconiiformes > Ciconiidae > Mycteria > Mycteria americana. The sequence continues at coordinate 63,009,451 of NC_134368.1, forward strand.
GTGAATAGTCCTACTCCCCTGCCAATCCACCTACAGGCATTCACAAAAGGTTTGGAAGGGAAAAAATCTGCAGTTTGAACAGGCATCTATTTGCAAATCTAATCTTACTGCAGCTGTTTTGCAAGACTTTTCCGACTTTTTACCCTTGCTCCCTAAATGATCTCATAAAAGACGAGATATTCCTTTGCCTGCCTCACTGATACACCATCTTTTATTTATATAAACACATAAGAAACAAACACACCCCATTTGCTAGAAGACCAAACTCATCCTCTCCCTCCCAAAAAGCTATTTCATGAAGTGACACAGCATCAGTTGTACCATCACACCATCTGAGAAAGGAAATCTGCAGGTACAGCTGTTCCTCAATGATAATCTACTCGCACAAAGATTACACTCTAATTAGGAAGAGCTGAATAGGTTTCTAAAGGAACTTTGTCCAAACTGCCAATTAAATGCAGCCTGAGTTTATTATGATTTTCACAAAACTAGGGCAAGTTGGTTTCATCAGCTTTGTTCCCTCTCACAGTCCTTTTTCTGGTTTGAGTTCTGGCCAGGGATAACAAACAAAAACAGCAAAAATGCTGTAAAGGGGCAAAATGCTGTGCTTGATGAATTTATAATACACGAGTGTTCATTATCTCAGGCACTCTCATTCTCTAAAATGGTCTTTACCAGGCCATACTGACCTCCTAATTCTAATTTCTCTTAATTTAGGGAAAGCTCTGGGATATAGCACCAAACTATGGCTCCAAGGCTCCCTCTAAGAGGTTTTAAATGCAGGGACAAGGAAGAAAATTGTTCTAGTACTCCCTGATTGCTTTTTAAAGCAATTTAAAAGTATTGAACAGTATCTATTACTGATTCCCACAGAGAAGAGGAAAGCACTGGAGCTACAGCCTTACTTTCCCCTCTTTTGGTAAGGGAGCAGCTGTTGCCAGAGTGATTAGGTATCCCTCACCCTAAGGGCGTTAGGCAATGCTAACACCTCTCCTATGTAAAAAAGTGGAGCAACAGTCTGCTTAGAAAGCTGGGAGACCCAACATATCTTCACATTTCAAGGCTGTAGGGATCGTGAACTCAAGAGATCTACCATCTTGAGTAACATCATGGAATTTCACTCACTGAACCCGTAACTTATTAGTGAACCAAGAAATATGTCATTGCAAAACAAAAAACCTGACCTTGATTTGAGATGTTTTTCCAATGGAGAATCTTTTATCATCCTTCTGTTGTCCTTCTCTAAGTCCTTCTGTTGCTGAACACCCTCACTCCTCAAACTCGCTTCTTTTAGCTAACCTGGATTTCTCGAACATAAACTCCTAGTCTCTCCCTGGATACTGGCAGACCTGTGTCTTGACAGAGTTTTCATGTTTCATCTCCACAGTACAATTCCAGTCAGCAATGCTTTCAGGGGCACCAACTAGCCATGATCGCAGCTCTGCCAGCTGAATGTGATGCTGTTCTCTCCTGCTCTGTCTAGAAAAGCTAGTAATGGACCAGAAACTGGATTGATGCAGAGCACACTGAATTCCGGCATATGGAAATAGCAAACATTAATTAGATCACAATAACTTAAATGTTCCTTTTACCAGACTGTAAATTTGTTTATCATTTGATTTATTAGAGACAATTTGTTGAGGAAAAATTCAGTTGCTGAGTGTTCAATGAACCTTGGATGGTCAATTGTGATTTTCTGCTATTTCCCTTCATTGTTATCTGTTATAGTGTGTTTGAATTGTCTTCAAAATTAAATACCTCTAATAAAATATCTGTTTCTTAAAAAAAAAAAAAAAACACAAAAACCAAAACCAAACAAATAACAACCAAAAAAACAAATCCATGTTCTTAAGAGTGACTCTAAAATAGCCTGGAAATCACAGCTGCATGAATCCCATTATGGGATCTGAAGTTTAAGAATCATAAGGCACATGTTCAGGGATCTAGCTCCCCATCAGAACATATACACGACAGGATATAAGAAACTTGTTGATGGTCATATTCTGATGCTAAATGCAGCTACCCCCTTTACGGAAAACTGGAAGGAGCTGTAGGATCTCCAGATGTTTTCTTTAATGGGATCCACTTGTTTAATTGTTTGCAGTGCACTAGGAGCACTTGTTTCCTGGTTTAGAGGTTTTATGTGTGAAAGAAATTTTTAAAAAAATCCTTCTCAAAAGGAAAAAAATGGTGATATCATCATTATTCTGTGTATGTGGTAAATGATTGATGTCATGAATACATTTCCTAAACACGTTTCCTGTGCTTGAGTGCTGAATTTGTCAGGATTTGTCAAGAACTGAAACACATTTATAGATCTCTGATGAGTTCTAGGCTCATGCCCAGAAAATCAGAAACGTCCCACTGGCTAGAAAACAGGGTATTTTTGTTTGTTTCATGAAACATTTTACATTCCTAACAACAACCTTATGCAGACTCTCTGCAAGTCAAACAGCAACACTGTGAATTTAAATAGGCCTTGAAGGGATTATTACTTTTTTTTAATTGCCTTTTGTGACAGGTATGATCCCCGCCCCCCCGCCCCCGATAAAGATGGGGGCTTTTGGCATGGCGATCACCGGCTTCTCGCGCCTTTTGTGCTCTGCTGTGCCCCCGGCACATACACACCTCAGCACGGGGAGCAGGAGAGGCGGGGCCCCTTGGTCACCAGACGGGGTCCTCAGCCAGTGAGGCGCCTTGGCTCGGAGAAGCTTCTGGATCCCGACCAAATATGACCACAGCTCAGAGCCGACCCGGGGTATAAAGGGGGCGCCGCCGGAGATCTCCTTTGAGTTTGGTCTTCTTGGAGCAGTGGGCCTGTGTTTGGGACCTCTCCCCTTGGGCTGGGACGCTGCCTGAGGAAACTTCCCAGGACTGAGTGCCCTCACCTGCTTTGGTGAGTGATTTCTTCTGGATATGTCCTTGAGCGAGCGCACGCACACGGGGGTGAGCGATTATATCTTCCCGGTACCCACGAGAGAGAAAGCGAGAGAGCGTTTCCCCCTGTGTGAGTGAGTGTGTGTGCGCACTTTGGATCATCCATTCTTGTGTGGAATTCTTGCCGTGTAGTAACAATACCCCGACCAACACCTCGAACCTGTTATGTGTTAAATGTTACCGGAGTGTTGAATGGATTTGGTTTACCCGTTTCCCATTGGTTTCTGTGGTGTGGTTTTGGCTGTTTCATGGAATAAAGTTGTTTGCGCTTGTCCCTCGTTTGAGTTAGTTGTCGTGTAACTCCGTGACACTGTTCCACAGTTTGGAATCTTACCAAGGTCACCTTGGTTAAATTATACATGTGACTGATAAGAAAACCAGAAATAGCAAAGTACAATAACTCAAAAAAACTGAGTAACAGCTCAATCTACTTGAGACACTTAACAGAGACACGGGCTTCAGGATTTCAGAAGGCAGAAAAAAATATAGTCTGAAGGGAGAGACTCAACACAATGGAAACTGGCAGGTGATACCAGCTTCATTATAGAAAACTGCTAATTTGGATGCAACGGTGTCAATAAGAATTATACTAATGAAACTGTTCTGCAGAATGTCAGTCAGTAATTCCAGTAAGGTTTGTATACAATTTTCTAAGCTGGCTTAATGTTTGCAGTTTGATTCATTCAGACGTTCTACATTGTCTTTCTAACGATTCCCTTCTGTAAGAGCACACCATACAGAGACAGAAGCAGAAGAAAAAAATACAATGCAGAGTCTAACTGAACTTTTTTTTTCTGCACTGCATTTCCTTGGAGTACTGACAACAAGATGCTTGCAAGCACAAAAGAGATGTGAATGTACTACAGAAAACTAACATGTTATACCTGCACAGAAAAATAACTGATTTTTTCATATATTTTAAACTATATTCAAAACAGCACTGTTCAAAAAGCAATTCTTTAACAGCTGAAGGCTTGAAGGGCACAGAGAACAAAAATGATGTGCCCTCTTAGCACAGCTGTTGAGTGGCAGATCTGGAACTGCGTAACATGCGGTAACTCAGCATTCGTGTTTCAGAGAAGAGACCTACAATTTGGGCTCTACACAGCCCTGGATCTCACAACAGGAATTGTTTTAGACTCTCAGGATGCACATGGGTCTCCCCTTAAGCACGCCCTGAATTCAGTGCAAGTCTTTGCTCTTAGTTCAAAGGGACAGTGGGTAAGGCGGTGGGGCATATCTATTCATAAACAGTAATAGGACTCTGGTAGTAAGAATAAAACTTGAAAGCTCTTTTTTGATGGATAAAAGCATTTTAGGCATTTGCTAGTACAAACACTACACCATAGTTTTATACAATATCTCACTTTCCACTAGGATTACTATGTGATGATCATTATGAGGAAAATAAAGTCCCATCACTGAAATGGTTTCCAAGTGTCTGTTACCATGAATCTTCCACTGATGAGAGAATCAGGAAAAAGGTGAATCATTTCTTGGAACTCACATACTATATATCAGACAGGAACATATAAAAAATACATGTATTGTTGCTGTGAAGAATCCTTTGCTGTGTGCCATGGTTTGAAAAAAGAGCTAGTTTCATCCTGATCTAACTTCTTGCCTTCTCTCTTCAGGTTTGTCACTGACTTGAGCACAAGTCAAGATAGGGCCAGGCCTATCTTTGAATTAAGAGCAAAGACTTCCCTGTCTGAGAAGTCCTACTACTCCAGCACAGGTGTGCCTTGCTCACAGCACGTATATTCCGTTTGCATATCTTACTTGTTTATCTTACTCTCTGCTGTTTTGAGCCTTATTGCTCTCTGGGGATACCCAGTGTAATTCCAAAAGAAAACAAGTTTCCGCAAGAAAGGCAGCAGCAGCTCTGGGTTTCTAGGTCCCTGACAAAGAATCTAAACCTATCTGAATCAGATGTCCAGTGAATTTTGTAACGAATTGAGCGAAACTGTTCATGTTCATTCCTGCTGACATATGGGTCCCATTTAAGAATGGGATCAGCCTGATGCATGGATCATCAAGATTGCTTGGAAGAAGCCTCCCTTGCACTTCTCACTGCAAATCAAGGTTTGATTCCCCCCCTCCCCCCCCCCCCCAATTTTTTTTGTTTCCCTCTGAAAGTTACTTACAATCAAAACAATAAACAAGCAAAACTCCATTACTTTGGTCTCACTCTAAAAATCAGAGGGAAGAAAGGGAATGGGAAGCCCAGCTCTTTGGCTTGACTGAACACATTTCTAACCCCAATTTCTCAACAGTAACTGACAGCAAAAAACATGTATTCACTGACATTTGGAAAATAACAGGATTCAACTTCACAAACCAACCAGCTTTGCAGCCTACTTATTTAAAGCCTGTTGAAGCCAGTGGGATCCAGTTGGATTCCTGGAAGATACTCAAACCTCACATGAGATTAGGTTTGCTTATTTTGCAGTTCCATAAACACACAGGCAGAGACTTCTCTGATCCATGGAGCAGGCATGGCCTATAAAGGGGTGCTGGTCTCTTTTCCCAAGTAACAAGTGATACGGGGAGAGGAAACAGCCTCAGGTTGTGCCAGAGGAGGTTTAGACTGGATGTTAGGAAAATTTCTTCACCAAAAGGGTTGTCAAGCATTGGAACAGGCTGCCCAGGGAAGTGGTGGAGTCACCATCCCTGGAGGTATTTAAAAGATGTGTAGACATGGCACTTAGGGACATGGTTTAGTGGTGGACTTGTCAGAGTTAGGTTTATGGTTAGACTCGATCTTAAGGGTCTTTTCCAACTTAAATGATTCTATGACAAGAGGTTGAGCCAACTGCCTGACAATCCTTTTGCACTTATTTTTATGAGCGTTTTCATGGCTCAGACATCCTTCTGCAGGAGCTCTGCTAGTCAAAGGCAGTTTTCACAGATGGGGAGCACACTGAGGATGATGGCTTATTGTGCTGTCCATAGGCATGACCAGCACACCATCTCAGGCTGACTTCTCCCTGTGAAGCTCAGCTCCAGCCTGCTAAGGAGTACTGGGAGGTGCTTCCAGGATTTGGCACTGTCTCTGCTCTGGAAGCTAGGAACTCAGTGGCAGTATCTATGCCACTGAAGGGAAGAAAGAGAGCCCTAGCATACACACACAACCATCTAAATGGTGTAGCTGTTGAAATGATTTGGGCATGGATTTGGCCAGGCCAGTTAGGACTGTCTGAAATAGTATTAGGACACAACTAGGGAATTATCAAGACCTGTTCCCATTTGGTAGATTGGATGAAGCCATCAAATCTGCAGAGAGGAGGATTTAGCAAACTGGTTGTGAACTGAGCCATGCCACTCTGCTTTACCTTTATGGCTAGGGAACACACCCTGGCCTGTTTTTTTTAATAGCAGGGACAGCAAATTGGCATAGTCAGCTATTGCAAGGTTTAGCCCCTAGGCTCTAGGTCTGAGCAAAAGCCCACACAATATGCCCAAAGTCAGCCCTGCTGCAGCTGCTACTCACAATTCTGCACCCTTAGCAGCCCTTGCTGGTGCCAGGCTGGACCTAGCCATCCACAGATGTTGCTGTATAAGTGGGTTTTGTGACATTTTCCCATGGTCTGCTACAGACTTGAGAATACTGCACTCCCCCAGCACAGACACCCAGCTTCCTCATGCACTGGATCTTCATGCAGATTTGGGCAGCAATCTCGGGGAAGCTGTGTCCTGCCCTCACTGTCATATGATAGGGAGTAGCCAGCTGCAACCCAGAAGCCTCCCAACCCTGGTAGAGCCAAGGTCTGAGGCATTTCCTGAGGCAACTGGGAGGTCCGTGAACCACATTGAGACATTTCACTGCATCTGCCCACAGCCCTGAACCCTGCAATCTCAGTTCTGCAGCCAGTTCTAACTCATCTTGTCATCTTGCAAATAGTACTCTCAACCAGCACACTGCTGCAGGAATATCAGGGCCCAGGATCATTTCTGACCCATGTTCATTTTTCTTCAGGAAGATGCTGGAGCATAAACATCATTCAACAGGAGCAGCCTTTTCTTTCTTTTCCACAAAGAGGCATTTAGCTAGGCTTGGCGGAAGGAGGTAAGCCTCCGGGAAGACATTATCCTGACAGCAAACACTGGTGACTGGCTTTGTGTGTGTATGAATGTGAGTGTTTGGCAGGCTCTAGATGCTAAATAAATATGGGTTATTAATAAAGCACTAGCTGGAGATGGAAAATAAGATTGAATGCTTCATCTTCTCAGAGCTGTTTCAGGATCTTAGGGGGGAAATAAACAACAAAGACAATGGAAAATGGAGAGCCATAGGGGAAGGACTGGGGGGAAGGGAAGCCAATAAAGGAGGAAAATAGCAGCAAGGAGGCGGCAGTAAATTTCGTTGGCTGTAAAAGAGGCTCAAGCAAACAAAGGGTAACAAAATAGTACTGGTATAAACAAAACGCCAACCACTTCTTGCCCCGCTGAGATTCAAACCAAGATGTGAAAACGCACTACCTTGGCCAAGAACACTTGTGAGAGACTGAGAAGGAACAAGAGACAAGCAAATAATCTGAAAGGGAAAAAAGAAAAGGCAAGGAAACCAGGCATAACATGTGCCCAGAGAAGGAGCCCCATAGCACAGAGGGGCTTTAGAGTGCTGCAGGACTCTACAGAAACAACCAAGGGTCCCAGAGGGGCTCTGCTCCTGCCTTCACCCCCACTGACGTCCTACCCAGCACAGCCGTGGGTTTCACCTGCTCTTCTGTGCCCCAAGTGAAAGCCTGTGCTTGAGAGACAAGTGCCAGCAGATTTTCCTTTCACCTTGCCATTTTCATAACCTTTTCCAACTCACATACTACACATACCTTGGAACCACAATTTTGTATCCTCCCTTCTATGAACTAACCACATGCATAACTTCTGTGGCAGCGCTATACTGTCATACAGTGACACTATCATAACCTAAATTCACAAATGTCTTATCAAAGCATTTAGTACTACAACAATCTTTAAACTTAGGCTACATGTATTTTAGCCTAACAAGTCTTTACATTTTTATACTTCCCAATTAACAGAGGGCTACTTTTCTGGATCAAATGGCAAACTGCTATGTCTGTCTTTGCATACTTATAATTAATTTATTTTTGCCAAGCAACAAATCACCTCATTAGTTAGGTCTCTTGGGCCTAGTTCTCTTCTACTTGTGCTGCAATAGTCCTAAAGCTGTCATACAATTAATAAAGGCTACAGCTTAGAGTTACTATCATATTTTTGACCATGGCTATAGAGTACTTCAGATTTGGCTGCCTGGACTTAATGGTCCCAGGGAGCAGTCTGATTTTCAGAGACAGCACCCACAATTCCACTGGTTTTAATGGCAGGCTTGCAGACATAAGAGATTCAGAATTTGGATAATTTATATTCCTTTCATGTAGGAGTGGAGCCCCTTACCTATCAGGGCTCCTGAAGCCTGACCTGCAGCTGTTTCTTTAACTCTCTCTGATACACACCACCAAACAAAAACTTTTTTGAAAAAACACACCTTTGTTAGGTTTTGACTTAACTCATTGCCCTGGTTTCAGCTGAGATAGAGTTAATTTTCTTCATAGTAGCTGGTATGGGGCTATGTTTTGGATTTGTGCTGAGAACAGTGTTGATAACACAGAGATGTTTTGGTTGTTGCTAAGTAGTGCTTATACTAAATCAAGGTCTTTTCAGCTTCCCATGCTCTGCCAGGTGCACAGAAGTTGAGAGGGGACACAGCTGGGACAGCTGACCCCAACTGACCAAAGGGCTATTCCATACCATATGATGTCATACTCAGTACATAAAGCTGGGGAGGAAGAAGGAAGGGAGGGGCATTAGGAGTGATGGCGTTTGTCTTCCCAAGTAACCATTAGGCGTGATGGAGCCCTGCTCTCCTGGAGATGGCTGAACACCTGCCTGCCCATGGGAAGGAGTGAATGAATTCCTTGTTTTGCTTTGCACGTGTGTGCAGCTTTTGCTTTACCTATTAAACTGTCTTTATCTCAACCCATGAATTTTCTTACTTTTACCCTTCTGATTCTCTCCCCCATCCCACTGTGGGGGGAGTGAGTGAGCAGCTGTGTGGTGCTTAGTTGCCCGCTGGGCTTAATCCACAACACTCATCCAGGCTTTGATCTATCTCCCTTGTTCTCCAAGATGAGACAGAGAGTGAAACAGGACAATGGCATCGGAAAAAAACCACATCATAAAACAAACTTACTAGTTCCATACATTCTTTTTAACACATGACTCAATGCATACATTACATAGGTGGGCTTACTGCCTCATTTTGCAGAAATCCGGCCGTGCTGTTCAGCATATCCATGTGCACACAAAGCACATGCACGAGGCTGCTTCAGCAAAGCACGCTGGTCTAACAGTCCATGAAAAATTGATGTACACATGCACACAGAGGCCAGGACATGTGGGATGCATTGTTCTTGCTTCACAAACCCAGGTCAGCAATGTATGAGGAAGATGAGGCAAACCTATGTCAGCCATCAGAATACAAACTATTCACTGGCACCCAGCAAAGACTTAGGGGATAAAAACCCAAAAGGCAGGACAGCTGAAAACCTTCCTACTGCCAGCCTTACTCTGGACCACTATTACCAGCAGCAGCTTATTGAAAAACAGTTCACACTCCCAATAAGTGCTGTTCAGGCAGGGATAACATATGATTCCTTTGCCATCCCCCTCACAGCAGGAGTACATGACACCCCTGTAATGACAATGCAAAATGTTCAGTATGAGGCATCTTAAGGGGCTCTCAGCCTTAGATGTCAGTTTAGCAATCATTTCTACCCCCATTACTGATATTTTCTTCTACTCAGGTACTGGACCTTTACAAGAAAACACTTTGATTTAACTTCGCAAGCACTGTATGATACAGCAGTACTTCATGGGCCTTCAGACAGTTCTTAACTGAAAACATATGAATAGGTGCTTATGGTAGGGTTATACAAGTGGAGAAAAATGAGCTCATTTTACAGAATTATGTGACTTTGTGTATCTTTTCATAAGTGTGTCAACTGAAATAAACTATACTGATAAGACAAACAGTCATTATCCCCTGCCAGCTAATTAAGTGGAGGTCATTTGTATCTTCAACTAGTTGTGTATACTATGTGTCACTCAGAAATCAGTCTTATGCAACAGCTCTGTTTTGAAGGTGACATCAAAAGCCTGAAATCAAGGCACTGCTACACGCAGTGTGAAGACAACAATGACAATTTTGTTTTGTTTTATTATTCAAAGAAAGAATTTCCAAGAAAAACACCACTGGAGACTAAAACACTTTTAGAGATGTCTAGCATACAAAAAAGCTCAACTCAGTAGATGCTAAACAAGGGGCTCTGCAAAAATAACTGTTAGTTGCAGAGCTCATTTCAATCTTTCAGGCAAAACATTTGAAATACCTTCTCCACAAAAACCAAAACTGTTGTTGACAAAGGATCTCTTCTGCAAACTTTACACTCCTTTGGCCTTTTCCTTTGGCCTGCAAAAAGACAATTTCTCTCTGCAGCAGACAAGGGAAGAGTAGCTCAAAGCCCATGAAACTGCAAAAAACTTCCTCTCTTCTCAATTAACTGTGTATTTCAGCATCAGTATATATAAGCATTTTTGAGCCCCTCTAGTAAACAGCATGAAGCATTTCAGCTAGTGTTTGTGTAACAGCTTTCCTTTCCTTTTAGTCTCCTTCTCCCTAAGGTCATCTGGATTTCCTAAGGGAAAAATCGTTGCAGCTTACAGAGGCACATCAGCAGCTCACTCACTCACCGTGCTTCTGCAGGTGATTTTGCTTGGTGTCCCCCTCTTGTTTTCTAAGGCAGCATGGAGAGGACCATGTCTCCTGGTTTTCCCTGTTTCTGCCAGTTTGCTCTCCAGGAAGGGAAAGCAAGGGCCATTATGTCTTCTCCTCCACCCAGCACAGGCAGCAGAGCTGTGCTGTCCTGCAAGGTCCCTGCCACAGCACTCTGGGGCAACAAGGGTGAGGGTGGAGTTCTCTAACTCATGGCACTGCCAAGCTACGTGCTCTCCTAAACCAGAGCAAACACATGAAGTGAAGGACTGATCCAGGTAGGCAGTCGCTCCTGCTGGCAGGATAAACCCTGCTGCAACAAAGGGATTATTCAGATGAGTTATACGCTACTCCAGTGACAAAGAGCTTGCAAGATAAAGGTTGCAAAGGGAAGAACTGTGTGAAACCACTATGCATGCCATGTGCAACCATTCTCAATTACTCTCACTAAGAGTAACCTGAGGACATGATTCTACCATCACCAAAATCTGTTTTCACTTCAAGCATTTGATGTTACACTATCTGCCTGCCAAATGTTTCCTGCAGCCTAGGGATGGGAGAGGTACTTTCTTATCTTTTCTTTTTTTTTTTTAATTAATCTGGTTACTGGCAAAGGCACGCATATCCCACAGAGTGACATGCAAGGAAAAAGTTAAGAAGATCGCTGAAGAATCCCCTGAGACACCCTTCTTCCAGGTATTTCACCCTGCTCTTCTAGCCCAAGTTTTGGAAACCTTGGAACCTTGGATGCTGCCTGCAGTGGAGAGCAAACCTTCAGATGATTCATGGCTGGGGATTTCTAGCTGCGCTGCTTGTCACCATATTGCTCAGAGGAGCTTATACGCTTGCTGAAGGCAATAAATAGCTTCCTTCATATAGTTTATACTTTGATTTCATGAAACAATAGAATCTATAGTCAACAGAAACTAAACAGAATTTTCACTGCACTTTAACAAGTCTTTTTGCTGCTGGAATTGAAAATGTATACCACAAGGTGATAAAGCTTGGTAGTTGCTCACAGGGGTTCCCTGTCTTGAAGGGGTTGGATTTGTTTCTCAAATCCACGCTATCTAGCATGCTGTGGCCTAACACTGTTCTTACCCAGCAGTGTCGTTTCCTCATAATATGTCCTGACGTTAAGAATCTCTACCTACACTGCTCAAGGACCATGGCTAGGCAGAGAACAGCTTGTGACAGACTCATGGAAGGGGCATCATACATAGCACAGAAGCCCCAACCCAGCTAAACTTTAGGTCCAGACTCCCCAAAGTGCACCTATCACTATCTACAGGGATTACTCATGCAAGCAATACGCAGGAGACCAGGAATCAAGAGCACTAGCAGAAATGCAGTCACACTGAGTGACCCCCTTGATTGATGGCAGACCCTTTGAGAGGTGTCCATTGAAAAACAAAAAGCCCCTGGCCCCTGCTCCAGACAGCCATCAAGTACGTTGCTTTGCATGCCTCGGGAATCTGATCCAAAGCAACTGGGGCAGCAAGTAAACCAACTGCCTTTGGAAAGTAGTATTACTGCAGCCTCCTTGGGGAAAAATGTATTTATCCCCTGAGTACTGATCTCAATAGATAACTGCAAGTGCGGCTGTTTCTGTTTATTCCTCCCCACTGGTACAGATATACTGAAGCCTGTCCAAGCATCTGGCTCCTCTCTGTTGATGGGAATATTGATGTTATGAAACATATCTCATAAAACCAGGGTTGGACATGAGAGGCAGAGGAACAGCAGCACCTCAAAAACCTAATTCCTGGAAAAAAGATCACAGGCTGTATATAGGCTCTGCATAAAGCTGTCTCTCAGAGTAAAGAACATCTTGGGAATACAAAGACCATCTGTTTAAATCCAGTCAGAAGTTAGAGCAGACACAAAGGCCAGGCTTTCCTACCAGCACTGGAAAAACTCAGTCTATGTTCATGACTCTTTCAAATGCAAAAGATTCACTAAAACATCATAACAACATTGATCTTTCCACTTTCAACCAGCTAACAGATCCAAATTCTTTCACCCTCAGCCTTCTCTGTACTAAAATGATGGCCTCCCTTCCCTGTGGATACTGCTGCTCTTAAGCAGTCTCTGAGCCTGTGACAAACATCCCACAAGCACAGCCTCTCTCTACATGCTTCTCTCTGCTGTACTGCCTCAACTGGACTGGTGGGCTACAGGCTCCCAACCTTTCTTGCCCTGGGCCACAAAGCCAAAGACTTGTCAGGGCTAGCCCCCTGAACTCCCAAACATACCAATGCAGTTGCTTAAGCCTATATCTGTGTGCCACCTACCCTTCTGTTCTGACTGAGGAATTAGCTGCTCTAAGCCTCTGCTGGCGCTTGCGATGGCAAACATCTCACAAAAACAGTGCATTAGATCCCTGCAATAGCAATTTCCTGTGAGAATGGTCACCATAAAGGTGGGATGCAAAGTTACACCAAGTGATCTCTGAGACACAGTGCCTGTGCACTATTATCAGAAGGATGGTACTGCTGCTTATTGTGCCAGCAAATACACATCACGCAACAAAGACTCAGCGGAAGAGTCTGCCAAATCTACACACTCTCAGAGCAACAACACTAGTACTTTGTACAAGATATTAGATAAGTTGAAAAGAGTGCATTTACTGCACGCGCTTCCTATCTCAGTCTCTGGGCTTATATCTGCATTATCTGAATAAGTGACTGTTAAATAACCCAAGCTGACAATGTAGGCTCAGGAAAACTTTATCTTGATCTGGAAGTGTTGAAGTAATCTCCAAATATGAATTTTAACAATGAAGGGTATATGCCCAATACAAACATATGATTCAAGGCATAAATGGATCCCTGCACTACATCAGGCCTACTTACATCTGATAAATACCAGGGAAAAATGCTTCAGAGGAAGATGCAGCAAACTCACTCTTGCGAATTGCCTCTTGTTAGCAGTTCTTAAAGCAGTTAACAAAACGCAGTCCAGTCCATCCTACCAATGAGGGAAACTGAAGTATAAGAAAAGGGAAATGGTTTGTAAGCAGGAAAAGAAATTAGATCTTCTGAATCACCCATAGTCAGTTGCTTTCTCCAGCTACGGAGAGCATGTCTCTAAATGTCATGTCTTCTACCAGCATAAGCAGGGAGAGGAAAAATCCCCAAACCCTCTTTAAGAATATGAAAAATATCTTCTGAACATAAGTCAAAATATTCTTATTACCCATACAAGTGCAATCCCTTTTGAAAGAGCATGAAATGATAAAACAGTATTAAAATATTAATGGGGCACTAATCTGGTAAACAGTTTCTTTAGGTGAAAAGAGCATTCATGGAAAAAAAAATATTTGTCCTTATTGCTGCATCATGAAAGGAACTTGAAGCACAGCTAAGCAACTGGCTTTGGAAACATTTGCTCCATACCTAGCTCTAAGTCCCCGCCTGCGAAGACATGGGGAAGCATTTGTTCTGTTTGTGAAATGAGAGTGAGGCTTTTATCCACACATTTTGGCAATGGTCTCTGGTTTTATAATGATTTCCATATGTTTATCACATCTAAACAAGAGGAAAACAGTAGGGTACCAACTGGTTCTGTTTACATTATGATTTAGCCATGACATTTGTTTTTTGGAGAGGATGTTTGTCAGGGGCAACCAAATGCTTTTCAAAGTACCTTTCACTCTTTGACACTGAAATCAAAGACCCTGCCAGTAGGAAAGGGAAAAATTTGGATTCATTAAAAAAGGAGCAAGGTCAGAACAGCATGAAAAGAATGCTGGATAATATAGATGGAACTGGCAGTAACACCAACGTTTAAAGTTGTCTGACATGTCTCATTATAAGACCTTGTTTTCAATTACTTTCAGCTTTGCCAAATTAACTAGTTTGCCAGCAATTGCCTTTGCTAGGTGTCCATCTCAGGCTGGGGTTTTTTTGTTTTGTTTTTTGGGGGTGGGGCTTCAGAAAAAAAAAGTTAAATTGTTTCTGAAAATTAGAAACAGATTTTATTACAGAAAACACATTTTTTTTCCTCTTTTAAAAATAAATAAGCAAATCAGATTTGAACAACTTTCTTGCTGAGCGGCAATAATGTTGTAGAACTGGATCTCACAATTTTGCAGTGGTAGTTTTGAAGAGATGAAGTTTTCATTGACGTCACAGGAAAAAAATAATCCTGTGATGCAACATATTTGGTTGAGTCTTCTAGGAAATCACAGAATCACAGAATCATATAGGTTGGAAAAGACCTTTAAGATCATCGAGTGCAACCGTAAACCTAACACTACCAAGACCACCACTATACCATGTCCCTAAGCACCTCATCCAAACGTCCTTTAAATACCTCCAGGGATGGCGACTCAACCACTTCCCTGGGCAGCCTGTTCCAATGCTTGATAACCCTTTCAGTGAAGTAACATTTCCTAATATCCAGTCTAAACCTCACCTGGCGCAACCTGAGGCCATTTCCTCTTGTCCTATCACTTGTTACCTGGGAGAAGAGACCGACCCCCACCTCTCTACAACCTCCTTTCAGGTAGTTGTAGAGAGCGATAAGGTCTCCCCTCAGCCTCCTTTTCTCCAGGCTAAACAACCCCAGTTCCCTCAGCCGCTCCTCACAAGACTTCTGCTCCAGACCCTTCACCAGCTTCGTTGCCCTTCTCTGGACTCGCTCCAGCACCTCAATGTCTCCCTTGTAGTGGGGGGCCCAAAACTGAACACAGTATTCGAGGTGCGGCCTCACCAGTGCCGAGTACAGGGGCACGATCACTTCCCTAGTCCTGCTGGCCACGCTATTTTTGATACAAGCCAGGATGCCACTGGCTTTCTTTGCCACCTGGGCACACTGCTGGCTCATATTCAGGCGGCTGTCAACCAACACCCCCAGGTCCTTTTCCGCTGTGCAGCTTTCCAGCCACTCTTCCCCAAGCCTGTAGCGTTGCATGGGGTTGCTGTGGCCCAAGTGCAGGACCTTGCACTTGGCCTTGTTAAACCTCATACAATTGACCTCGGCCCATCGATCCAGCCTGGCCAGGTCCCTCTGCAGAGCCTGCCTACCCTCCAGCAGATCAACACTCCCACACAACAGTAGGCCCAGGAGCAGAGAAGTGTTTCTGTGCTATGGAGCTTAGATTTGGCCAGTGGTAACAGGGAGTATGCTCAGGAAACATGGCTATGTCAAAGCTAGAATTACTGTCAAGCAAGGAAAAGAAAAATAAAAAACAGGCATAGGACAAGAAGGATTGCCACAGTTACTGCAGACAACATTGGCATTGCCACTTCACCCAAGAGAGTCCTCAAAATATATTCTTTATATAAATCCACACAGTACAGGCTAGAGAACATACCCCCCACCACCCTAT
The DNA here is from genome assembly GCF_035582795.1 of Mycteria americana. NCBI lineage: Eukaryota > Metazoa > Chordata > Aves > Ciconiiformes > Ciconiidae > Mycteria > Mycteria americana. The sequence goes on from NC_134368.1 coordinate 63,025,518, forward strand.
AATAAACTTGAGATGCCCAACAAAACAGATCAACTTCCACAGAAATTATAAAACACTTTTTGCGGAAATCTGGTGCAACTAAAGATATCACCTATTTCCTAGGGCGAGGCAGCAGCAGTAGACTTCTGGCATGAAAATACCCAGTTGATCCTCTAATCATCTCAGGCTGACAGAGGCTTCAAGGAGCACTTAAAGGGCTGAATCAGGCGCAATGTGTGGAGAAGTTCAAAGCACTGCCATGTTTTCTTCAACTCCCACCCAGCTGGGATGGCCATAGCAGCAAGAGGCACTTTCCCCAAACTGAGCACATCTAGATGTGGAAGTAAGTAGCAGCAATCACACAGCTGCAAATGAACTCCCTACCTATGCTCTGCTCTGTTAACATCACTAGCAAAAATTTCTGGACAGGATTAGAAGTGTTTGCAAAATGTTTTACACCTATTGGCATGCTTCTCCTGCAGCAGCCCTTGAGCTACAGGAGGAGATAAACATTCAACCAAAATCCTGTTCATTAGTTCCCACAGCCTCTCTGAGAAAGCATTTTTCTAGTTTGAAAGGAGAAGATCATGTTGTCACTGGAAACACAATACACATATTTTCTGTTTTAAAGGGCAGCACACACTGCTAAGACAGTTCTCAGCACTTGCACGTAAAGGAACAGGCTGAATCCAGCATTGCTGTTGCTGGGAACTATGCAAACATTTAGGGTTTTTCATTTCTACCAAGCAAAAATAATTAATTATGGCAGCAGAGGTAATGAAGAAAAGAAAGCCCATTATCACAAGCCTGAAATTTACTCAACTGGGGTCCACACCTGCACTGGAAGATTTCCAGAGACCTGCAAATTGACAAGGCTGAAAAATCACGTCTAGAAAAAAACACCTGTGTAGAAAAAAAAAAAAAAATAGAGACAAGTCTCTCCAAAAGTTATTCACGTAAGTGAGAGCAGCCCTGTTCCAGTAGGTTGACCCGCCAAATGGATCTGGGTGATAGAGGGGAGAAGTGCTTTGCTGAAGGTAAGAGCACCAGCCAGTGGCAGAAGTGTGACCATATCTATCCTGGGGCTTTTGGTTCCCAAGTCAGCGATGCTTCCATTAAACCATACCCAGAGAAGAGGACTATAGTAAAAGTGTGGCTGTTTGTATATTCTAATGGAAAAGGTCTCACATGTTATACATGTTTGTAACATGCACATATACAACGAGTATGTCATATGGGGGTTTACTCAGGCCTCAGCAAACTGATGCAATTATCAGTAAAGATGCAGCTGAGAATCAAGTTTCCCAGCAAACCCTATCCCACTACACTAAAAGGAAGTCATGCATCATGTGGGATGGAGCCGGCTCCCTCTGGAAGCCTTGCTGCAGGGTAATCTCTAAAGCCTCCTGTGTCTCCCCATTGGCTTTCTAGGCATCACAGCGTATCAGTGCTAAACAATGCATCTAGCCAAGTCCAGCTCATGGGTACATAATTAAACCCTGGCAGGGCAGATGGCAGAGGTGACTGCTGTCTCTTGCTGGTGCAATGAAAGGTTTCCCACTGGGGATATGCATCACTACAAGTTCACACACTAATACTTCTATTTGAGGAGCAAGAAACCAAATGACCAACTCTGAACAACAGTTGTGGTGAGGTTATTAAAGTTCTTGCTTGAAGGCTTTAGTCATAAGAGAATATGAGGAGATGTATGTAAGAGCAGGTTATTCCACAGCTGCGTCCTGCAAAAGAACAGACACCTTCCCTTGACATATCTGGTGACAGCCATTGTCACAGCCAACAACCCAGACTAGACAGGCCTCAGGTCTCATTTGCTCCACTCATATCTATGCTCCAACTTTGCAATAGATGCTATTTTTATCCTTACTCTTTTGTTTTCTCTACGCCATTCACTGATATTCTTTGGCTAAGCATATAAAACTGGCTTTATATAGCAAGAAGTGAACAAGAAACCAGCTTCAATCCTTCCTGGTCGTTGCTCCAAAGAGAAAGAGCCTGCTAAGATCATCACTGAAGCCAGCATCTTGCTTTGCTTGGTTCTGACTTCAGGGAGCTTCCTCAGAAGGTTACTGCCTTCACAAGAGTTCTGGACAAAAAACATGCTTTATGTCTAGGAGCTCAGAGACAGCCAGAAAGTCCTGAAAGGCAAAAATGTCAGCCTATGAGCTGGACTAGAAATCTCTGCCATATCATTCAGCAAGATCCCAAAATCCTGCTCAATGTCTGTAAAGATTTTTTTTCTGAACTTTTAAATTTATGGTCAATCAAACAATGAGTAGAACATGAAACTCTGGCCTCATCTCCCCATAGAACTCTTGCAGCGTGCAGAAACAGTAATATTCAACATCACATCAAATAAGAACAGTATCCAGAAAACTGCAGGAAAAACTTTTATAATCACTAACATTTGTTTATTCACTCATTTTCTTTTAGAAATCATCTTCTGAGGAGAAAATTTGCAGTCATTTTTATGTGGAATGAATTACTTGTACCTTCTAAAACGATAAAATCCATCACTACACTGCTCAGATTCCTGTTGATTCAGAAGGTTCTATCTGAACATCAGGAAACACTTTTTTACTGTGAAGGTGACTAAGCCCTGCCACATGTTGCCCAGAGAGGCTGTGGTGTCTCCAACCTTGGAGATATTCAAAAGCCATCTGGACATGGTCCTGGGCAACTGGCTCTAGATGGCCCTGATTGGGCAGGGGGGGTTGGACCAGATGACCTCCAGAGGTCCTTTCTGACCTCAACCATTATGTGATCCCACTAGAATACTTACTTTCACATTTATTTTCCACAAAGGAGAATTTATCTTCGTAATTCCACTCACCAGCACATGAAAATACTGCTAAGTTCTACCAAAATAACAAGATAACACACAACTACATGACAAGACCAAACAAAATCACATGTTGACAGCTGATGCCCTCAATACAGGTCCTTTCATTTCATTTCAGGGCTCAGTAGTTGCATGCTAAAAATAAAAAGCAAATGAGAGACCTAGTTGCCACATCTCACCTGTTGATAAAAGATGCATTTAACCCTCTGAGGGAGTGTAGGGCTAGTGGCAAACCCTGGCCAGCCAGGAGACGTGCACAGGGGATCTGCTGAACTGAACCTCTACTAAAGCATGGTCTTCTCTGTGAAGTTAACCAGAAATTAAATTTTGAGTTTCGTTATATCTGATATTTTTACACCCTGATTTTAGGCTATTTAATTCCCAATGAGGTGCAATTATTCCCAGTCTAATAATAAAAATAAGTGGAGAAACCAAGCAAGATATGAACAGGCAAAGCTGGGGAACAATCATGGTCACAGGTATACCATGTTTAAATAAGAACCAAAACAGCTCAACCAAAGCATCATGAGTAAAGATGGATGCGAGGACTTCAGTGGGAGCCATGTCCTGATGATAATGCATTCCTATACATATCAATGCATATAATGAAAATTTCATTTTGGAAGAAATCTGACGCAGAGAGAGAAAAAAGGCAAGAAATAGTGAGACTCAACTGTTCCCCGTGCTCAGAACTTTCCTTCCCAACCAAACTCCAGTGGCAAGTACTTGAAGAAACCCTTTGCCAGCTAGAGAGGAAGCCTAGCTCTGCTACACCCACCCCTCATTCCAAGCCTGCAAACTCTTTTTCTGCATTTCCCAGAGCCCTCAGTATTGCACTCTCCACTACTTCGACCACTGTCTGACAATACTGAGTCGCACTGTTCAAAGTTAGATATTCTGCTACTTACTTACTTAGCTAGTCTCTGTAAGTCCCTCCTATAAAGAACCCATAAAGACCGAAGATCAGCTTCTCCTGGAGGCAGTTGTGAGCAATTCAGAGTCTATCCCAAGGTGCTTTGGAATGTCCCTGTAAAAATCTCAATTGAGTATAACTTAGGAAGATTAGTTTTTCTAGGCTAAAAGTAGTGCCATTTTAAGCTAAATATAGCCTAACTAGCCTCTGTGGGCTCTACCATTCCCCCTTTCATATTTAAGGTTATAAATAGCTTTGATTTATAGAAGAAAATGCAGCATTTTATAAAGACATACAGTTAGGCATCTAGCTGATTTAGTTTAAATTCAATAGAAAAATAAGCAAAAAAGCAGTAAAGGCTTTCAACTTTGTAAAAGTCCATTTTAAGAAATGAACAAAACAGACCAGTGACGTCAACTAGATTGACAAGCACAAGGATTGAAATGTGAAGAAATTCATCTCCATTAAGACGCCTCTCACGCAAGGCAGAAAATCTGTAGAACTAGGGTGCAGACCTGAGCAGATTTAAGCGTATTAAAAGTAAGCAGTGAGCCTACAAAAAGAGGAAAAGAGACTGACAAGCAAAGTGTGGGGCTTATGTGAATATTACCAAGACTCAAGTCACACTAGATCTTGAACAGATATTGAAAAATTTGTAAAAGTATATCAAGCTGTAGAAAGCAAGAAAAAGGGAGAAAAGTGCTTTTGTCCAGAGAAGACTGAGTCAAGATTAAACATCTCTCCCCAAACTAAACAGTGGCCCAGTTTTCAGTAAGAACAGTGATACTGAATAAAGAAAAGAAGATGGTGAGGACAGAAACTATAAGGAAATCTCTAACCATTAAACCTGGGAAACTTTTCAACAGTAGGAGTAATGGGAACAAGAAACAACACTGGTTTCTAAATGGATTTAAACATATCTGGGAGCAAGCTGCTGTGACCTCTTTCCTTATAGCAGTGAAAATCTAGACTCCAAGGCCCAGAAAGTTACCTTCAGTCCCTCTTGCCTAAATTTCTTTATTTACTGTTTCCTTAGTCAGGTGCATAAATGCTTATTTAATTAATGCAGAATGGCACCTTTAAAAATAAATTTCCTTTGCCCTTTTATTCTCTTTTTAGGCTGCAGAAGCATCTTCCCATAGAACAAACACTGCATATCATTTGAGACCTCAGAAAACCACTAACAGAGCAGAAAAGATGGGAACTTTACTGCAGATGATAATTATTAGTACAGGAGGGCCAACAATCACAATACAGCTATATAAGGTTGCCTTACTATATTACAGCATGAAATAAGAGGAATTGCGCTTTGCCCATTTAACTACAGCATTCATCTTTCTTTACAAAGCTGAAGCGTCATGAATAATCTACATAACCTTTGCATGGGGCATAATCTTTATCCGTGGGCTGGAAACAAGGGCTACAGGTCTGATTCAGCAAGCCAAGGCAGGTTTTGGATTTTTCTAAACAGAACTTTGGTGCCTAGCAACAGAGACCAGCACCTCTTGAGATGGGATCTTACGATAGGATGAACTGGTTCATCTTTAACATCTAAGTATGCTTAAAAATCTGGCCCTCCAACTAAATGCAGCAAAGGAACTGCACACCTCCCTGATTAAAATTAAGCACATGATTTACTTAAGGGGAGCGAGGATGCTGGAACAGGTTAATACACAGCCTTCAGTAGTCTGAGTGGTGTGACTCCTCAGCTGCAAATGCAGGTGGCAGATACCTACCTCTGCGTACAGTCAGCTCAAAGTACGTTCAGTGTATCTGAAAACCCTCAAGTCCCTACAGGGTTACTGCACAGGTCAAGCCCAGCTTTATGAATGAACATAAAATCTGCAGGTTTTCCATGAATCTTTAAACATCAGGCTTTAAAGCCCTGTGCTTTTTATCACTTTGTTAGAACCATAAAATAACCACAATTAGGCAACACAGACATGGACAGCTAAATAGCACCATTCCAGGTGAAAAGAAATACACAGATTTGATGGAAGTAGTAAAGCCTGAATCACTGGTACTTGAGAACTACTGCTGCATCCCTACAAGGGGGGGGAAAACAGAACCTTTCCTTTTGTAGTAGGTGAGAGAGATGGACCTCAAAACCCAGAAGTTTACTGGGAACTGGGAGAAACTGCATTCACTTGTGTGTCCTGGAAAGGTCAGGGGCCCTGGCAGGGACTTGTGGTGCTGCTGAGGTCCCTTCTGATATGATGCTTTATTTGACTGTACTTTAGACAGTATTTATTTAGACATTGGTTGACAACGGCAAGGGAACGATCAGCTGGGCTTGCCTTGTCTTACACAGCGGAAGAGTACGGTCTCCTATGGAGATTTTGAGGGGCTTTCCTGTATTATTCCTTATTCCTACACTTCCAAATTATCCTGCCGCAAATGTGCCAGGCTCTTAAATTAAGCCTTTTAAGGAGATTATGGAGATGGGAAGTACACTCAGACCCTTGCCCTTTTTCAGAAACCTAAATTAAATGGATGAAACTTCCTTCCCTCTCATCTGTGATGGCAACAGCAGGGAATTTTAGACTATTAGTTCAACATTTCAAAACCTTTTAAAACCTTTTCCTTTTTTTTTAAATGCAGATACTTATTTATTATCACAAAATCATGGATAACTGTAAAAAGTCACTGCATTTTTCTACCATGGTTGAAGAGAAGCAATTTTGAATAAAAATGTGCATTTAAAAAAAACTCCCAGTTTTTAATATCCAGAAAACTTGACATTAAGAGGAGAAAGCCGAAAAAGTCTGTATCTGCCAGAGCATGAAAACAGTGTTAAGGTTTCCCTCCTTAACACTGGTGCACATGAAAATAAAACCAACAAGTGAAGATTTCCTGACCAATTTGGAATATATTCTATGAATACCATTTTTTTCTTTTATGAAAACAGGTTACTTTTCTCCCCAGTGTTTGGAGGACTTACATAGATGATGCATTATTAAATTGTTTTATGAACAATATTCAGCATTTTTAGGGCTTCTGGTAAGAAACAGACCAAGACTTAACATTCCATAGAGACTCCTCTACTTTGAAACTATCCATGGTTTTTAGTTCCATATAATTAATGTTCCTTCATTTCGAGCCAGTTACTAATATGAAAGGTGATTTGTGAAATTAGGTAGCCCATTAAAAGGACTGTTTTTTCTTATCTCTCCCAGGATATCAAGACTAAATTCACAGTCAAATGTTCTTTCCTTTGTACTTTGGTAACTCTATTTAGACTCATAGATAATTCTGGAAGAACTATGTAGTAGCAGTTCAGGTTGATGCTACTTTTTGTGTTAATGTTCTGCTTTCCTAAACAAACTTATAAAAAAAATATACACATTGAAAAAATTTTTCAGTAGGGCACAGAATAGAAGATCACTTCAGTTTTACATGAACAAAGATAATTATACAAAAATAAATTCTGGGGTTTTTCCAGTTCAGTGAAAAAGAGGTATTTTCCATAAAACATTCCTTTTGTTACGTGCGGTTCTCACCAGTGTGGAGTATGTGAGTGACAGGGAAAATACTGCAGACATCCCAGAGCTCCAGAGAAACAAATCAATAGTCCCATCCCCAGCCAACATAATACCCACGTGCCTCAGGTAGCAGTACTGAATTCTCCAAATTAGGACAGACCTGCAATTTCCTGTAAGAGGTTCATGGGCTTAAAGCACCAGGGCTCTACATAGCATTTCTGAAGCAGAACACTGTCATGGTGAAAGACATGGTATTTCAACTCTCGGTTTCTTCCCAGCCAGGACACATCTTTGCATAACTATTTCTGATTTTCCGATTTATAGATGAAATTGTGGATAGTATCTTAGCACACTTGAAAAACCTGTACTTTTCAAGTAAAGCATTTGGCCTTCAGTTACTCATTTTCTTCATGTAAATCAAGATTTCAGTCTTAGAAGCGCCCAGTAATTTTTAGGTTTACAGAACATTTTTCACATGAGCAAACTGAGAGATGATTTAAAAACCCTGACTGTATTCTGAACCCTGCTCACCCTAAGGTCTGCTGTGCCTGAGGGGACTCTTTGGCATCTGCCTTCACCACTAATTACTAGGTTTCTGTATACTGCCTTATAAACTGACCAAACCAGGCATGAGAAAGAGCACTTGCTGACATATAATGACTAATTTTCACACTTGGTTATTTGCAAGCAAATTCTTCACTGAAGATTTAAGCAGATTGATGGTTGAGTCCATTAATTGCAATAAGGTGTATTATAGGAATTTCAACAAAATTTAGTTAATAAGCTTGCACCTAATATCATCTCCCTTGTTGTTTTGAAAGATTGCATATTGGATCAGCCCTGGCATTAATGATAAAGCTACCTTTATAAAACTTGACAAGACAACAATGATTTGGGAAAGAAAATTCCATTTTCAGGAATTACTTCAAATAACCTTTCAAGGTAAATTTAAGCATAGTAATGTAAGTAAAACATCTAATAAGGTTTTTTCCAAAGATGCAAAGAGCCAAAATAAAAAGTTTGCAAGCCTAAGACCAATGTTTAGGCATCCCTGAAATGCTCAAAAAACGTTGTTCAGCTTCCACATTTCTCTACAGAAAACTGCTCAAAGATCTTCAGTGTCATTTTCCACCCAAACTGGCAGTATATCAAGAACAGTCCCAGAAAGTTCTTTCCTACTCCAGCATTATCCAATGCCATTGCTGACAGCCTGGACAATAGGATACAAAGTACTCTTCTCAAATTCCACACAATTCCACAGAAAATCATTATCAGTAACGTAATATGATTCCCAACTAGCTCTAAATAAGTCAAAATATAGGAACTGTCACAAATAAGGCAAATGCTACCTACAGCAGGAGATGTAAAAAGAGAGTACCTGAATAGGTAGAGTGCTCCTAGTCTCAACAGCAGCAAGGCCACCACAGAAACAGCACAGTTTGGCGCTTTAGAAAGGATATGAACAAAGCAGGAGAAGGCCAGAGGACAGCAAAAAATAACTATGAAACAGGTAAGGAAGGACTGGAAGGCTGGATATAAACTGTAAGGCCACTGCTAAAAGTTTGTTAAATAAAGGGTTGCTGCAAAGGGAACAATCTATTCACCACATCCATGGGAGAAAGGTCAAAAAACCACCACTGCATAGATACATCAAGCCCTACGGAAAATACAACGTCAACAAGTAAATTAAAACTACTTAATAGCCAGACTTTCAACTCGGGGTGTTTAGAAAGATGGGTTAGGCATACATACGTGCATGATGACAGAGACAGTACTTAAGGGACCGGAAAAAAAAGAGAGAGCATGCATGCAAGAGAGACCCAAAGGCCTGTTGAGCCAGTAGTGCAAGGAGGCAGGCAAATTGGGCCCAGACTCTTGTTCTGTAAGTTTTACTGTATGTAAAAAGAAGCACAGCTTAAACAAGAAAGTTTTCATGATATTGTGTAAGTGAATCCACTCAAAAATCAAACCACAAAAAAATGTATGAAACTCTTTTACGTGGCACCGTCCCTACACTAATACAAATGAGATCAGCAGTCCTACTGAGCATCCCTCATTATACAAAGGGTTTCTGAGTTGTGACCGAAGCCTCAGTTTGTTCTGTTAATATTTAACCTTTGACAGCATTAAACTGCAGGATCCTTTTAAGTTTCTCAAGTTCAGAGTGAAATTGAATTATTCTGGAGAAACACAAATAACCAGCTGGGAAGAAGCTATCACAGAGAATGCACAGTCCTGTTTGCTATGCCTTATTTGAGTGGCCACCTAATTTAACAAGATTATATATGGCATATCCTAGTTATAAGTACTGTTTTCTGTCATATGCAACATTTCAGTACTAGTCACTCCATTATTACGTACGGTCCTGTGACTTTCCTGCTTGCACACTTTATTGTAGTTCCACTGTTCAACCGTGCTGTTAATATATTTTCTCTGTTATGTTGTCTTCCTGGTTAGATTCTGCTGTTGATCAGTAATTTTCCTGAACTCCTGTACTGTAAATAAAGTAGTAAAGTGTCCATTAAACATGTCTGACATTGTTATTTTCCATCTTTTCTTTGACAAATGTTCCATTTTTTGCTAACGCAATCTGGCTAGGATTAGGAAATGAAGGCATGAGTTGCAATCTATGGTCCTTGCTGTCAGGCTCCACTGAAGAAGCCTGATTTGTGACAATGAGCTCTTTGTTATGACTTGGTAAATTCAAACCAAAGGACCTGCCTGGATAAGATGATGAAAGCATTCAACTGCCAAACACATATGGAACCAGTGCAATGTGGACAAAAGAACGTGGATGCAGAAGCATATATTTGGGTTTTTCATGATGAAAATACTGCCCTGTATCTGTTAAGAGAAGTGGGGCATTAGACTGTGCTGAAGTAATCAAGATACAGCCTTGAATGGGAATACAGCACCTTCTGATATATGCACTGAGAGAAACCAGCACTTATTTTAGAGAATATAGTTTAAACATCTAGTTATTAGTTCTGTCAGCCAAAGCCCTGAGACAGCCAAACCACTAAGTATATAAACCTGAGTTAAAATTCAATAGCTCATGCCCAGTGACCACAGTTCTTTTTCCTTTCCACCCCCACATTCCCACCAGGGGCAACATTCCCACCACGGGTAACAAACACAAGGCTTACTTGTCCCAGTGGCCTGAGATGCTTAAGCATGTGCTTTTAAACCATTCAGTATCATTATCATAAGTTAAAGAAGAATCACCAGATGATGTAGGGAAGACAAGAAGCCCTGATGAACATTTGTGAAAGGCTGCACGCTTATGGAGAACCTGGTAAAGATCAGAATCTCCCATCTGTTGTTCTGTCTCAGAAATATAACATCCTCCTCATTTCTTTGCCTACAAACATACAATGGATTCCTTGGAGAAACTTACACACTTTCCATATATACAAAACTATATTTCCTTGCTTCTTTGTATCACAAGAATAAGTGCAGGGCTTGTTCCAGGATTACTGCTTCCTTCTGCATCTGTGGTTTGCATCAGCTTACTAGCCAGGGACCAAATGTCCACCTCTGAGCATGCAGTAACTCTGTTTCCCAGTTCAGACAGCACCTGCTTAGTTAACCTCATCTCCTTCACACTTCATTTTGCTAATGAGGACCCAGCCCTTTCCAAGGCATGCAGCAATTGAAAATATTAGTACACAAATGAATAATACTGGCATACACAAAACATAGGGCAGAACATAGGGCATAAATTCTGGCAAGCTAATAAATATATACTGTAATTTTAGCTAGATGACATATGAGCATTTCAGACTCTAGTTTTCAGCGATGGTAGTGCTATACACAGTGATATGATTGATGTATTATTTCCCAGATACTGAGAAATCCAGAAAGACTAAGGAGTAATTCAAGCAATGCTCTGAATCATGGTCAAGACAGACATAGGGATCATTCTTTCATTATATAGAACCTCCTCCCTAAATAAAAGGTTTCCAAGCTTAGCCTGCTGAGAGACACAAAAGTGCATCCAGGCAGATGCCACTAACATGGTATTTGCCAGATACAGGAAACAGAAAATATCAGGGAGTTCAGGTCATCCATAGCTTCTTTTGCTGGAGCAATGTAAACTGCAGTGACAGGGTGTGGTAGGGCAGTCAGAGACAACTTACTCAAGGCACAGATCCTCGTGCTTGACAATGCATGTAGCTTCTTCCATCCCTGGTGTGAACTCCTCTCCTTGTCCACCGAACTCTTTGCATTAGGGTAGGATTTGGCGAAAGTACCAGTTAGGATAATTCAGATTTTGGATCAAAGTATTTTTCACAAAAGTGTTATTTGTAAGTGTTCAAAACCTCTAAAAAAGAAGGTTGGCCTATTTAGAAAGTATGAGTAAGTCATTAGAATCCAAATTGGGGGATGTTATTCAGAGCCTACCTAAGTTTCTAGAAAGGTTGCTGTAGGCCGGCTCTAGGCTGCTTTCTGTTTGGTACCTTATTTAAATCCTCAGAATCACTCCTTTGAAACCTAAAAGGGCAGCAACCTTCCTTCACTGATCATGCAAAGGTAATCAGACTACCTAAGTATGGTCCCCGGCTTTCAAACCCTGGCATTCTTTCTCACTTGGTGATGAGAAAAAAGGATATAGCAAAAACTCAGGAGCTCCGTGTAACATCCAATGTGATACCTAAAGGTAATTTTTCATTTCTTTGCTTGCTCTTAAAAATATGTCTTTCAGTGAATGAAGAGCTACAGTTACAATCCAGATATATTCTCTTTAGTAGCATCAGATTTTACCCAGTGAGATATACATTAAAAAACACTGGGTTTTACTTCCAGCTGTTATTTTTCCTTACACAAAAGCATGCCTGGAGAAACAGTCCAAATCACTGCATCATTGTATAGGGGTACTACCTTTATTAAGAGATTTCTCAGAAGTCTAGTAGCATTTATTGTTTAAGGGTCATTCCTTTACATACAACAGGTATTAATCGCCTGCTTCAACTTCATCGTGTTCAGAAAAATCACAGCTGGGTAAGCCCTCAGCTGCTAAAGCTCTTCTATAACAAGATGTTAATTACTTTACTTTGTTGAGGGGTGAAAGCTTAATTATTACGGATTTGTAACCCCCTGTTTGGCACTTTGGAACAGAATTTGTACTATTTCTTTCAATAATCGGGATGTCAGGCTGCGTCATACACAAGGGGGTAGTACAGCCCAAAGGCATAATCCTAGTTATATCATATTGTAAGGCATGCAGAAGTAGAAGAGCAGTGCAGAAAGATTTGGAGTGGTTTCAGGATTCCTTTCCTCCCTCTCAAAAAAAACCCCATATAAAATCTGGATACGCATTTTGGATTACACTCTCCATAGATGTAAATCAGCTTGTTTTCACTGACTTTTAAGGGAGTTGTGCCGACTTACATCCACTGCATCTCTGAGCCAAATGAGAGTATCAAATGCTGTCTGTATTTGCCCATTGTACGATGTTCTCCCTTCACCTATCTAAACATCCTCTAAGCAAACAGATCAGGAAACTACCTCATTTCAAAAATGTAACTCCTTTACTTCTTTTGCAGTAATCTCTTAACAGTTCCGCTAGTGGTCAAGCAGTAGTTACCTGTTACTAGCCAGTGGGCCTCAGTGGAAGATTGTTCTATGTGATCATTCCATATATAAATCCTGACAAATGAACTCTGGATGAAGCCATGGCAACTTCCTTACTGGATTTACTATAATCTTTATATTGTCTTCTTCATGTGTTTAGTATAAAACTCACCTTCCAACCTGAGGAGATTAGAGTTAGAAGGCAAAAAAAAAGCACAGCAGATAAGATAATGTTGCTCTTTGGATTCCAAATGAGGAATTTCCATGCAAGGCACGCATCTCAAGAGGAAAAGAAAAAAAAAAAAATCCTTACTGGCCATACTGCTTGTGGCTTTGCTCCAGTCTTTTCCTGCACACCCTCAAGATCCTCAAGCTGGTTCCCCAACTGACCACGAAACTTAAGGCATGGCCAACATGGCAAACACTGCTGGTTCAAAGTCCTGTGGAACATGCATCAAAGAATACAGCTGTGCTACATCCAGGCAGCCTGGCAATGCCAGAAATACTTATTTTCACCTTGGACGCCTGCTAATTGTGTTTGCAGAATCTGTAATAATTTTTGTCATCTTCAATGCTAAACTGCCTATGTGTAATCTTACTTTAATTTGCTGCTTTACAGCCTTTAAGGGCTTCTGTTCCTCCACATGGGAAAACTATGTTATACTTTAAAATGATGATGGGAGACAGAATACAGATACCACTCCACACGGATGGGGTAGAATTATTTCCTGTTATCTGCTGCTGGAGCTGCACAAGTTCAGCCCCTAAAGGAGTCCTTGGTATGAAGAGAAGGCAGGAGGTTTTTTCTTTACATACTGAATTGACTCCAGCGAATGGGGCAAATGATACTGAAAGAAGAGAAAGCAGCACTGACCGAATGCCTTCCTCGTTTCTAGCCTAAAGGATTTAACACAGGGTTCCTATCATTCCCTGGAGAGACTAATGAACCTCATTGTTAGGAAATCTTACTTGACATTTTCTTTAATTCTCTTTCAGTCTATTTCTCTGAGTTACTTTGCTTCAGCACAGCCCAAAAAGCAATTCTTGACCTTTCCTCCACATTAAACTCTTGAATTTCATTTTAGAAACACTTTTTCAGAGGAAACTTGACCTCTGGCAAACATACACACACAAGATCAAACTTAAAATCCAAACACAAATCATTTCAGGTGAAAGCATAGTGTGTGCCTGACTGTAGCCTCAGATCGCCAAGCCTCCATCCTCACCAACAGCTCAGATTCCTTGAGGTACCACGACCCTTCCTCACCCAAGGTCCTGGCAGCACACTGAGGTGTGTCACTGCACTGGGGGATTTGCGGGGGAGATTTACAGAAGAAAACAGGGGGGTAAGTCACCTGCACAGCAACATCCATTGCAATAGATGTATGAATAACCTGTTCAGGACTGCAATAAGATACACACACAAATCCTTTGAAAACAGGCTACTTAACCATACAAAATATATTTTGTTTGAGAAATTAGTTAGATGGAAAAACTCAGAACAGCTATAATGAACAGAACAGCTTGTAGCTCAGAACTACACATCTAGGTTATTTAGCAAAAAGGCAGCTGTACAGAATCATGAATGCAGAGAGCCTGATCAGAATAGCTGTGTCATCTCAACTAGCATGGGAAGAACTAACACCTACAAAATGAGAGAGTCAGTCCCTTTCATTTTATGGGTTACTTTTCCTCAAGCCTTTTGTCCTTTCTTTGCAAGAGACAATTTATCAGGTTTGTTTCATGCCAAATAGGGCATTATAATCTATATCATGAGACAGTAAGTGCAGCACAACAACTACTTCTGAGCATGACCTTTCTCATACAGGTACAATTTATAATGTATATACAATTTACAAAGTTTTCTGGAACTCATGCTTCACAAAGCAAAAGTGAAAAGCATTACCATTGCTAGCAGCTCTGTTATTTTTAAAGGGTATATTTCCTGTGATAGATATATTCCACCCTAACTGAACCCTGTACAAGCTCCAGTTTTACCAAGAAGTCCACATGTTCATTTCATTGAAAAAAAAAAAAGTTCCTTAAAAAATATCCTTCTTTCCCTGGTACTCTCCCCTTGAACCATCAAGGTTTTAGGATGGATGGAGACTGTCATTGTGTCATATATTTAAATATAGCGACTGCTAAAAGGCATCCTTGTCACAAGTCTCCTAAACAGTATAATAATACAAGCAGTGAAAAGCCTCATACTTCACATTACTACACATACTTCACATACTTACTACACATACACTACATACACACATACTACATACTACATACACTACATACTACATACTATACACTACATACTACATACTTCACATACACTACACATTACTACACATACTTCACAATACTACCAAGGTAGTATTCCTTGGTCCCATACTTAGACATAGCACCTGCTTTGAGACAGTCTCTGAAAATTCCCTTTTAATGAGCTTTCTCATTTCTGTTTAAAAGCCAAACACTAGATTGGTGAAATTTTTTTTGTTAGTTTGTGAGTAGGTTTTTTCCGTGGAAAAATGGCCACTGCATGATGCTGCCTCCAAGTACACATTATGAGCACTATTGCAAGATAAAGTTCTGGCAGTTTATAATTTGAAGTAGATTC
The DNA here is from genome assembly GCF_035582795.1 of Mycteria americana. Lineage (NCBI taxonomy): Eukaryota > Metazoa > Chordata > Aves > Ciconiiformes > Ciconiidae > Mycteria > Mycteria americana. The sequence goes on from NC_134368.1 coordinate 63,040,940, forward strand.
TGTGCCTTACATGGGGCTGTAGCAAGAGTTTTCTCCCTTCACATCCAGCAGAATAGTTGCTTCATATAGTTATTAACGGAGTCTAAAAATGCTGTCTTGCTATCATTCCCCATGTATCCCATGTAGGTTCCCATTACCATGGTATTTCTTCCCTCACAGACTATTTGATCTATGTATCTCACAGCCACTCTGACTAGCTGATACAAAGGCTTTACAAGGATTTCTCTCCACTCTCAAAGAGAATTTTAATCCATAAAGATATTTATTGATAGCTTGCTTCCTGCACTGCATGCTTTCCTTAGCATGTAACTTCACTTCCAAAGAATTACCTGCTCTATCATTTCTATAGACCTTATAGCTAAAGATAGCAGCATCCCATTTTTTAAACATTTCACCAAGTTTCTAAAACAGCTGTCATATCAGCATCTTCAATTATAACAGATATTCCCGTTTGTCCTGGCTCCTTCCTAGTCTTTTCAGGAAGGCTGCACATATTTGGGGTCAGGCTGGTTGTGTCTCCATGTCCTGATAAATTGATACTTCACTTTTTCAAACTCTTTTTTTGTTATTCCCTCTCTCAGTCTTACCAACTTGTGTCCTAGTTTTGTCTAGAATTATAATTTCTTAATGTCTCCCTGAAAAGATGTTCCTCCCGTCAACATCTCCCCTCAACATATCTACATTTCTTAGCTTTCCTCTGCCTTTGGTTTTAAAACCCTCTCAGATTATTTTTTTATTTCAATTTCAAGCACTGCCTGGCTGGTTCCACATCGGTTCTCTCTCCCCATACAGCCTCCATCCATTCCAATTTTTCCCCAGTTTTCTAATGGATATGACGTCCTTCCCCCATGCTATTTTCTTTTGAGCCATGACCTGAGATGCCCCAACTCCATCTGCCCCAGCACGTGACACTGGCAGCATGTCAGAGAATGCTATCACATAGACTCTTGTCTCAAATCTACTACCTAAGACCTTCCTATTACATTCAATGATTTGTCTTTTTCCCTTCCATGCAATGGGTACATGCATGCAGAAAGCACAACTAGCAGCTCCACTACAACATGACATAAAGGCTGTGCCTGTCATGCTCACACACATATCAGGTTGGTCCTTGCACAGCTCACACTGGCATCAAACACCCTGATATCTGCATCCCTTATAGCCAAATTCTCAGTTCAATAGCCGATCTCCTTCCAACAGCTCAGATGTATGTCCCTGAGTGTGCGTCCACATTACATGGTTATATTAGACCATCATCCCACGCAGAGAGAAGGAGACAGCAGTGGTTACTCGTGCAGTCTTTCTCCCCATTCACATTGCTGCCTTCTTGTCAGATTTTATTCAGTCCCACCAACACAGGACCTGACAGTCATACATGATGCCTTCAAGTCTCACATGATGCCTTCAAGTCTCCTCCACAGGTTTTTCTATTTCTCTGAGTTTCTCTTGTTCATCCCAGCTGAATCAGTTGAGACACTGTAATACTCTGAAGGCCATGAGCTGCTAAGCACTGACTTAATGTAAATCCCATCTACCAACAAGGCAAGTGCCACTCAGGATTGTGGCAGTCACCCAATGCCCTGGATGAACCAAATCCATAACTATTTCTTTATAAAGTAGCTTCACTGGAAATAGGTAGATGGAAAAACACAATTCTCCCACTTTATCTGTCATTAGATGTCTTTGCCAGGTCCTGGTACTTCTCCACATGCCATCAGCCCTGTTCCCCCCTCACAGGATTTTGTTCCTGTGAGGATGCTGCCTTTCCTAAGACCATCACTCTGTAGGGATGTCACACGGCCTTGAAAACAGAAATGAAGTGAAAATTTCTGAGCTACATACATTTGTGGTCTCCACAGCAACAGAGCAATCAAATCTGTGCCCCCTGCTGTATTTCGAAAGGACATAAATACTGCTTGAATAATATAAGGCTGTAGAAGCAACCACCACACATCCATTTAGTTTGAAATCAATAGTCCCTTTACCCTCTTTCTTCAAAATAATTAGTCTTACCAATGGTGATACCAAAAACTAGACCTCCTTCAGCTTTGCCTCTTCTTTGGTTTAACAACTTCTCTATTCAGACTCTCAGGCATGAATGCAATTCTTCTGTAAAACATAACATGCTCAAGTAATGAAAACCCCTCTTAAATCTGTCAGGACTCTCCAAAGAAGAGAGAGCTTTTGAAGTTTGGCTCATCTCCACTAATGTTTTCAAATATACAAATACAATAAGATTAGAAATTAAATTAGAAATCACATAATGAATCAGGTTAACATTAAAAGATGAACTTTGGAGAGGGGCGTGGGGTGGGATTCTTATGACAGACAAACATTTGTTTCACCAGAGAGGTGTTTGATGAAATTTTGACCTAATCTTCCTTATCCACTAAAAGAGTAGAATTAACTATTTTGCAGTAAGACTGAGCATAACAAAAAAATATACACAATTATGAAACGTGAGATAGTAGCTAAAGTGGTGGATGGAATCAGAACATATAGGGCTTAAAAAAGAATAGCCTTCAGATGGATAGATGCAATTGATCTAATTTTCCTAAAGGGGGCACTCAGTTTTCAGAAATTTGGGATCATTGTCTTTATGGTTTCTCAGGTTGGCCAATCAAAAAAAATAAAGGGACTCAAAATCAATAATCCCTCTAGCAATGCAGATTTTAAACACCAAAGCCATGTCAATAGTAGGAGAGCAGGCATAGTGTGCAAGTAAGCTGGCTGATTTAAAAGTTAATAGACACAAAAAGTCTTTGCATGCAAGGAGGAACACTTCTAAATTACCCCTTTCAGACATCAATAGCACTACTGCAGGGCCTTGCTAATCTCTCCTTCCTAAAATCACAGTCACTTACTTTAGATCACTGCAATTAGCACTGGCACCAGATGTTCATTTACACCTTCAGAGATCCAGGTTTGTAAACTGAACACTGTGTTATGCTAATGTGATTTTAACACCCTCAACAGGCTTCTGGTTTCCTTCTCCTCCCTATCTTGAAATCTACTGATAATTTTAATCTAAGAATATTACACCCAGAGCTTTAGAATAAACTTCAGTCTTAGTGTCATTTGGTGGGGTGACCCAGGTTCCTTAAGGTGGGTGTTTGCCATCACAGCATGCCCTAGGTACGGTACCAAGAACATCTACACAGAGCTGACAATTATAACACAGAACCTATGGGAGACATGCACCTTTCTGGATAACAAAGCCTATTCAGATAACACAAACTATCTCTGTTACATGTCTCAAACACTCCTCTAGAATCTTTGATAACCATAAGGCTGAACCATATTAATTTCTCAACTGACAAGTAAGAAGCTGAAACCTTAGTACAAAGCCAGGAGCACGTTTTGCAGCAGAACACATGAGTATTAGGATTTCCAAAGTTCCTACAGGCTGCGTGCTCCAGCACTTCTGAACATTTTAGGTTAACCTACTTCTTTCTGTAGGTGCCTGTTCTACCCTGTTTTTAAAATATAGGCACTGTAATGCTTGACCAATGTCCATAACTTTTGTCCTTTCCAATTAAGTCATTCCTAGAAGGGTATTGCCTGCGTGCCTTGAAGTCCATCACATTCTATTGATGAGTCAGTTCTAGAGTCAAACACATTTATCCAAAAACCTATGAGCTCTTCTATCAGCAAGAGGTTTCTAGGATGAGCATTTCAGTTTACCGCTACCAGAAACTGAGGATGTTGTCTCATACTACCTCAGGAGGTGTTTGCACATAATCTCTTTCATAAACCCATTAAGACACTTCTTGGTTGTTTTGTTTTGTTTTTAAAGTTAAGTTTTTACCCTTCACTTTTTAGAAGTCTTTTCCAAAAGCTCATTTTCCCTACCCCTTCAGACATTCTGTGACACAGAAAGCCCCCAGCTACTCAGCTGTTTCGTAGGTTAACTCTGCATAGGTTACCGTCGAGCAGCACAGAGTGGACACAAGCCCTTTAGCTCACTGTCAAGGCAAAAGCTAAGTTCTTCAGTAGAGGCCTAGAGGAACAGTTCATCATGACACACACTTCTCAAATCAACATGTAAAATGACAAACATTTTAATGAAAGCTTTAGGACATAAGAGGCAACCGTCCTGACCTTACAAAAATCAGCAACTGGAAGCTTCACAACATATGCCAAGTACCTCATATATCGAAGAGGAGTTTCTAGAACTGTTTGCAAACAGGCATGACAAGTCTCCCTCATGCTTTGCATTGAGAGCTGTGACCAGGGTGGACATTAAGATAAGCCTGAGGACATCGCAGTACGCAGAGCATTCACCTCCCTTGTTTTGATTCAAACTACCTCTGTAAGAATCAGAAGCAACTTCACTCAAGCATGGATAGGAAATAAACCATTCCTGAAAAATGAGCAAGCTGAAGGAGTTCTCAGAAGAGCCCCAGGAGTTACCAACCTGGAAAGACAGTCACCAAATAAGATGCTCATAGAACTGAGCACTTCCAACTTAAAAAGGAAAGACAAAAATACAAAAGGAGGAGAGGGATGATAATCCACAGCACTCATTGAAAGGTATGAATGCCAGATAGCTAAAGGAATGGTTTGGCGTAACATAAAGGCTTTCACTACAAATAACAGGTGATATTATGGTAGTGAAAAGGTAAGCTGAATATCACAGTTGAAAATTAATGCTGTGCAATAATTTCACAAAGGAAACAAGTTTCCTGACGGACACGTCTAAAATTAGACCAGATCAAACTTTACAAAGGATCAGCTCTTCAAACAAGCTCAGTACCCAACAGCTCCCAGCTGATCTCCTGGAAAGCCACAAAAGCCAAGACTGAAAATTCTGTCACTATTTACTCAGCACTCTCAGCAGGAACTGCAGTGCGGAGACCTGGCCCCAAATTTACATCATCCAGCCCACATAAGACTCACTTCTCCACCCAGCGTTTTACCCCTAACACTATTAAAAAGAAAAACAAAACATTCAGTGAGTTGTGTGATGGCATTTTTTCTTTTTTCCTGTCAAGATATTGACTAAGGTTGGTTAAGAAGAATTGAAATGAGTGTGATGGAGAAAAACAGCTGCTGTTGTTCTACATTGGCTTTACAAAAACCTGTTCAGCCTGAACATGATGATGATGAATTAGATAATTAAATTGCACTGAAAGTATTATTATTATTGGAAATATCTTTTCTGTTACAGCCATCCTTGTGAGTACGTATACCTGTTCTTTTATGGTTTAAACTGATGGCAATCACTAAGATGGACCTTCTCAGCAAGCTGTTCAGATGTGTCAGACATTGTCCTTGTGGCTATACATGCAGAGGCAAAGGGACACAGAATGGAATATTATTATAGCCAACATGTCTCAAAGGCTTTGGTAAAAATATCAGGAGTGGGTTAAACCATGAGCACTGAGTGTCATACCCAACCTCTGACAGCAGCTAATGCCAGGTACCTTAGAACAAGATGCAAGGAAGACTTTTGGACCGAGGTACAGGATGGCATCCTCCCAACTACGAATACACAGATGGTGATTCCTGGTGTAGAAGTTCTTTTACCTCTTCCAAAAGCCTCCTTTGTTTAGTATTTTCTCTTGCCAGTACACAATCTAGTTACCCCTGTAATATCTCAGTTTATCTTTAATTCTGTTAAGATTTTCACCTGACAGCTTTTTGAGGAATTTAGTTTCATAGGTGAAGAGAATGCAGAAGAAAGAAAAAATACTGCCTTTACACAGGTTTTTACCATGTTTGTTATAATGGTTCTCTTTGTCCAAAATTCTGCTGGCCTACCCACAGCTTTATGACATAGAAGAAAAATCTTTCCTGGGGTGGGGTAAACCCTCTCTGGAGAGATCCTGGAGGCGTTTCAGCAGTCAGCTGTTAGGCTGCCACATTTTGTCTTCCTGGTGCAATGACAAGCCTATGAAAAGAAGAATACTCATTTTGATACTCATTTTGGGGGCCTTTTGACCTTGGAAGAAGCTGAGACTGAGCAGTTTCTGAATTCACCAGGCTTTTTTGAGGGAGATTTTTTCCAAAGATGGGGAAGCAAGGTGTTTTCATGCATAACCAACCCTGTGATGCTGGACCATGAAAAGGTTGTAACAGCTTGCTAATTTGCATTTCTTAGGAGCACCTTTATCACACATGTACTAATAAAAAAAAAAAAGAAAAAGCAGAAAGGCCGTGCATTCTTCAGATAAATAGTTAGTCATTTCAAATAACAAACCAAAGAAACAATTAAAAGGCTTTGGCAATAAAAGCTTAACAGATGATGCACTGACAAACCACTACAATTACAAAACATATTTTCAGCTAATATGGTTAGCATAATGTACTCCGCAAGCATTAATGTATTATCAAGGTGGCTGTAAATCACTTTTATCAATTATTGAACTGCAATAAAATATTTATAAGTGGGCCCTTAATATCAAATGCAACTGTGATACTTTTAAACCATGGCAAATGTAAGAGAATGTGCTTATCTTTTCATTAACAGAAACTTGTGGAGTGTTAATAAATGGCTTTGCTTAACTCATGCTTTGCCTGCTTTGCATCTTCAGTAGTTCTGGTTTAATGGAATAATACAACTGAACAGTGTCTCTGTTTTGCCACAGGCTGTGCAATAAAACAACACATTTATGAGAGCACTTGGATATTGCTATGAGTTAGAGCCATCATGGGTAGAGAGTCTACCTAGTTTAAGAGGTTCCTTCCATGAAGACTACTGGGACTGAGTACATGAGGTAAAATTGTCAGGTGATCTTCTATGAACTCTTTTTGGACTTCTTACTGTAAGAACTGGTTTGAAACCATTGCATTTTTCATTTAATGTTGGGGTAATCAGCAGAATGTATAAGAACATTCAGTTAAATATGTGTTTCCAGAAAAGCAAGAAGTTTGGCAAATACCACCCTGAAAAGCCTGTGGACATCCAGCGTGCTTCCCTCAGCCCACCCAATCACTATCTGACAAAAAAACAAAAAAAGACTACAAAATACCCAGAGTAAAATCTAGACTTTCATTCCAAAAAGGGAAATTTGGCCAGAAGTCTGTCTCCCAAAAAGCCTTTTCAAAGGTTCTGCTTAAATTCCAGTGAAAAAGGAAATAGTTGTTGAAGCCTCAAGAGTCAGCACCACTGTCCAGCTACAGAAAAAAGGATTATCAAGTGAAAATTATAATAGTAACAGATAATCAGGTGTCTCGTGAGTTCTTGAATGGAAATCACATACTTGCTTTTTAATGTTACAAGGTTAAAATTTTGAGGATATTCTTTCATAGCAAAATTGGAAGAAAGTAGTGAGGCTACGATTATATGGCCCTTGATGCTGCTGCTAACAGGACAAAAGTGAACTAAATTACTGAGTGGTGTTCTTCCAAGCAAGAAATTACTAACTGCATTTTTTAGTAGGAATTTGCTGGTGTTTTCAGCACAGGGGGAATGACAGGGCTTTACTCATCATGCTCTCAGGCCAAGAAATCTATTTTGGTTGACAAAGAGGGTATGCAAGAAAAGAGGACTCGACTGCCAAGTGAGTAACAAGAGCCATTATACAGATGCAGGTCTGACAAACACCCACAGTCACTGATAGACTGTACCAAAGCATACAGCCAGATGCAGAAATTCTTCCTTCAAGTTCTTTGGCCAAAGTTCAGATACTCATTGTAAGGTCACACTGTCAGAAAAGGAGTTGCTGAGAACTACCTTTGCTGCTGTTGCTACAGCCACAAAATCGCATCTGTCAGAGTGATTCTGAACTGTAAACCATCTAATGACAGTCTGATTGCACAGTCCAAACATCATCTAGAAACACTGAAGTGCTGCAGAGAGCATCGTTACACTTCATAGAACAAATTGCTAAATATGGGTATACTTGATGGGGTAAAACCACTACACTGCAAAAGTCTGTGTTAAACTCCTCCTGCCCTCCCAAATGCCAAATGAAAAACATAGTCTTATCTCACAAGGCAGGCTCAGGAAGCTCTCTGAAACATTGGGCATATGCTGTTACTAATTTATGCCCATTTGGCTCATCAAAACCAGAGATCAGTAATTTTGCTGAGTGCTGGTAGGAATTTTCAATGTTTCCTTCAAAGAAGAAAACCTTAGAAAATCACAGTTGATATAAAAAGATATATCTGAGGTTGATCTCAATCTAGTTCTCTATTGCAGAGAAACGCTGCTTTTGAGCTACTGACAGCCAGGTTCCTATAATGCATTGCATCAGCAGCCACATCACAGTGCCTGCCAATTGAGCTTCAGCTGAGGAAGGGACACAACAAGAGACATAGCAGTGAGAAGGAAAGCTCCCTCTGGAAGAGGACAGGAGGCTGTCAGCAGTCTCCAAGCCAGCTGACACAAAGTGTTAGGGACCTGCATATGTCCCACAGCCACAGCAGCCCATTCAGCACAAGTACAACTGGGAGCCTCTCTCCAACACAGGTGTGCCAAATGCTTCTTTTCTGAAGGCCTTCCCTGGTTCATCTTGCCATGACCTACCTGAGCAAAAGCCTTGGTGTGGGGGAGATGAGACCCTGCTGACCACACTGTCACTGTAAGCTCTTTCCTGCAGGGACAGCAGCAGCATATCACAAAGCCTGCAGGAGACAAGCACTTGGATGAAGGGCAGCCTATTCATGCCCAACCAGAACAGCATGATCCTGGCAGAATCCCCTGGACCATTTTGCCTGCCAGCTTCTGGAAGGGTGTCCCATCAACTGGGTATATCTTGCATCTGGAAGTGCACAGACCTTATGAATAGATCAAGCCTCCCAGTATTTTGGACTCTGGAAAGGTTTCTCCTAATCTTTTTTAAGGGAGATAAGCAAGGGAAGGATAGAAAATACATTTATGGCCACTTCATTTGGTTTCTTGAATACTTGGGCTGACATTTTTTGATGCTGGACAACAGAATGTTTTTCAGAACACCCCCCTCATCCTGATCAAATGACGTGGGTGAGAGAACTAACCATGTTCCTAGGTAAGTTGTTCCAACAGTTAGGTACCTTTGCACATAACATTTCTAACTGTATTTAGCATCTAGCCACTGAACTGTCGTATTTAGACAGCATTTTCAAAACATGCAGTAATGAATTAACTTTGTTTCCACTGAAATTAATCCTGAGCCAGTAAGACTACACCGCTATGTCCCTCACACACCTGCGGTACAAATACACATCATAAGTTACACACTCCCCAACACTGTGCTGACTGCTTTACTGCATGCAAAAAGTACCAGCTTAAACAGACTTTAGTTCACCATGAAAAGTATTTCAGGTTTCTTAGCTTCCCTTTACAATATAAAAAATACACAACCACAGCAAATTTAGCAAGAGTGACAGAGTGTTAGATGCTAGTGATGGCTGGAACAGTTGTTGCCCTTCCTCCCAGAAAATGCTGCTTCCAGAAATTACTGGGCTGCCTATGTAGAAGCTCCACAGTGGTTTGCAGCCCAGCGTATTGTGGTAAACCAGTGTCAGTGTTGATTTGCTTTAATGAACTAAATGGTAAAATCCAACCTTTTCAGGTAGCTTCACAAGAGCTGCAGCTTCTCTGCAGTGGCACAGCAACCTCAAGGTGAGAGGCATAATAGCCAGGGACAGCAAGACAAGTATAATACCTGTACATTGCAAGTCCAGATGTGCCCTGCCAGTCTGCATAACAACTTTCACTCAAGCAACCTGATAGCCCAGCAGTTCTAAAAACAGTCCAATTCAGCCATGTACAATGCCTGCCCGGTTGCAATAAATGGGCTGAAGACATTGAAATGTCAGTGTCATTCTGCACACAAAAGATCTACAGCTGAACCAGATGCTTCCAAGACATGTTTTCAGTTACTGCTATCTCCCTTGTCATTGTTTGCCCTAGTCAACACAGGGTGTTTGGGAGAAGGGTTGATACCCATCTGAGTCAATGGCATGCTGATCATAAGCTCCAGTAAGAGCTTGACCCACTCCATATTCTTTTGATAGCTAAGTTGCTACTCCAGTGTCTTCAGGCTTGTTGTGAAAAAAAACCAGGATGGGCAGGGAGTATACTGCCTACACTACAAGGCCAGCATCCGTGCAGGCTTTCTCTTGCAACAAGGAGGAGATTCCCTCTAGAAGCTGAAGAGTTGGAAAATGACTACCCTTGCAATTCATCTCCTTTTAATTTATTTTTTAATTAAACCTCTAGTCTGAGATCCACTTCTTTTTCTAATAGGCTATTATTGTTTCACCAGCATCACAAAAGTAACTGTCTGCAATTTCCTAAGTGGAACAAAGGGTTCTTTTATTTTCCTTTAGCCACTTCTGCAACCTTTGTTAAAGAACTCATTACAGAAACACTTCTGAATGAATGACAGCACCTAATGATATTCTTCTTATGGCAGCAATACACAAGTGGGACTATTTTACTTATTTTTTCTGCAATTGTAAAACACCCCTGCCACAAAGTTATGCTAACTCAGGCTGCTCTCCTCTTCCCTAGTTATTACAATGACACTTAAAATGCAGATCTTAAATAGACCCAGCAATTATCTGGGGTTTACCTAACAATGACTACATGATAGTTATGCTACACAGCAAAGATTTTCCATCCTTTACATTGCAGAACAGCCTCTACCTCACTAGACAATAAGTTGGAAAAGGGGCCTTGTGTACTTCATGAAAGTACAAGGAAAAAAAAACCTGATCAAGCTTAGTATTAAAATTATCCCAGCCTAATAACTTTTCATTTTCTGGTTTTACTTTTACTTTTTTCCTAGCAGCTAAAACCAGAAATTTTATTTTTATTGAAAATATTTTTGAAAATTAAAGTGTTATTGCCTTGCCTTAAGTGCCTGAAATTTAGAGAAAAACACCAACAAAATGCATAAGTTTAAAAATAAGTCCTTTGGAAATCATTGGTATTTTAAACCAGTTTTAAGTCACAACCTGGGAGGTAGTGCCATGGTCATCTTACATTCTCTATAAGACCTGTGCAAAGATGTTCTGAAATAGAGAGCTACTGATGAGGGAGGTATGTGGCAGTGCAAGCAAGTGCAAGGGTTCTGCTGTACCCAAACTGATCCTGGCACAGTGATGCTTAAATCCAATGTTTCAGCTAAAAAATTGACATGCTGTTGAAAACAAAGCATTCCACTTCATAAACAATATACTTTTTGACAAAACATACTTCCCATACTTTAAATATCTCAGTAATTTTTTAAGTCCATAAACACAAACCTTTTTAAACTCCCAGTACTGAAAGCACGCTCTTCTTACTCAGAGCAATCCCATTTATTGTCTGCAAGTATTGTCATAAGTCTAGACTAACTGCCCTAGGTTAGGAATTCACTGTGCCGTCTCTATAAGCCTTGGGTTGAAAAGACTATATAAGCCTTTAAAAAGGTAATTTCATAATATTTACAAGTTACTACATAATGTGAAAGAAGCTTTAATTTCTCAACCTTCTTTTTCAACCTTTCCCAGAATACCATTATCTCCTCATTAACAACTTTTTATCCAGTTCATCTCACCTTCTGACCTTGATACATTCCTCCTGCTTCATTAGGTATCTGCTGCTTTCATGTTTTACAAGATAAGGACCCAAAACAACACTTCACAGAGGGACAGAAAAAGTACTTCCGTGAATAAACAAACAAAAATAGGTATCTATAGCATCCCAATATCCCATACAAATAACAAGAGGCTGTGCACTTTGAGTGTTAACCAACCTAAATATCTCCACCCTGAGTGGCATTTTTTTTTTTTACTATCACTTACGTACATGTATGATGTCACATTCATTAAAAACACAGTGTGACTGATGTTCAGCAACTGATAGCACAGTCACAGGATAGATCAATTATTCAGATATTCAGACCCTGAGATGGAATGGAAACAGCTAGCTCATTAAACCTGAGCTAGCAAAGTTGTTGCCTGTCTTCTATTTTCCACCTACTGCTGAAGAATACATTGCAAATTTGCACTGATATCTCAAGTCTCCTGTTTTGCTGCAGTTTAGATCTGTATTTCTGCTCAGTTGTAATGCTCCTATCCAAGATGAAAGGGCGTCTTTATGCCTTTTGAAGGAAAGGTCTGATCTCTATTCAGATTACAACACATCTCAAACACTCACCTGTGCAACCACTAGAACAGGAATGGACAGAGTGGGCTGGAAGCAAGCACATGCTTCATATCTTCAGTGTCACAGCCAGGACCAGTGGGCTGGTGCTTCATGGATCCAACAAAATGGCTCCAGGATATCTCCTTCCCCAAAAGCAAAACACGTTGCACTCATACCCAATAGCTGGTACTACCTTGGGACAAAGAGCTGGAGCACATGAAGTTGTGAACCATATTAAGAGCACAACATATAACAACAAGCCATGCTCTTACATTCTCTGTGAACCTTTCTGCCGACAAAGGCTCTGGATTCATATGCATAATGCTCGTACCTCAATGTGTAGAAATGAAGCGCTTAGCTAAATTCACTAAAGCTGATGCTTACATAAAAGAGTGTATTCAAAATATTCACCGTTTCTTGTGGGTCACACTCATGGAAGTTATCCATGTCCAAGCTCCTCTACTGTCCCTAAGTTGACTGATCACTAGACCCTTACATCAGGTCTCATCGAATCTCTGAAATGCCAAGCAAGTTCTTTTATAAACCTAGCTTTATGACTTGAACTACCACCAGCATTTGGAGATCAGAGAAGCTATAACATAAGTAAATGTACACTAAAAGTGTTATTATATTCAAATACTTTATTAATAAAGCTTCCCAGTACATTCCAAAAGCTTCAGATCTCACAAGAAGACTATTCTGAGTTCCTCAAGACACCCCTCAGCAATGCCGCCACTCTAATGTGTTAGATGTGTTCCAAATATACAATGTGTAATTGTCAACAATCAAAACAGTTATTAAATTGGCTTATGAAGAAAGGAACTTTGAGAACCTGCAGCTTTGGTTTAGTGTTAAAAACAGGTCTGCATGAATACAGAATTCTTCATAGAAAACAGCATGCTACTGGAAAGGAAGCAAACAGCTGACACACCATGAGGAATCATACCCATTTTCCGTGTTTGGATTGTGTCTCACAGCTGGAGAGAAGTCTTGTGCAATAAAGATTATTGCCCACCAGCAAAGAAATAAGACATATACAGGCAACCTCCACTAGCCCTAAATAAATAACTGTTGACTTCCCTTTCTCTCACCATGCAAAACCAGAATATAATTTGGTGATTCATTTGTGAATTCAGAGAAGGTGCCAGAGAAGGAGAGAAGGCAGGACTGGATGGAAAGCCATGGACATATTAACATATTAACCTTTCAAAATTCAAGCTGCTTTTGTTTTTAAAAAGCAGTGAACTCTGAACACAGGTTATTAGAAGTAAAACAGTGCCAGCTCAAGTGGAGGCAAATTTATCCCGTGGTCATTTCGGGGTCATTTTCTCACACTCTAAAATAAACAGTCTGCTTCTACGTGCTCACTTGTTACACCACAACCTGCCCCAGCCTAAGGCACAGAGAGACTTGGGAATGTACAGTCCTGGACACATGCAGGTCAGCTTGGGACAGCGGGGACAGAGGAGTCTGTGCATCTTAGGGCTGGGATGCTATTAGAGGTTACAAAAGCTGAGTCCAAAGAAAGCTCATCCAAGGAAACCCAGAAAAACATGACATTTAAGAGAAAAAAAAAATCTTCTCTCATAAAAGCCATGTAGACTATTTTTAAGTATTTCAGTAAAAGCTCATTGCAATATGGGCATTGTCACTGTCTGAGTTTGTTCTTAACATTTAGCCTGTTCTGATCAGGCAAAGGACATAAATATAGACAGCAGAGAAGGAAGATAAACATCTGGACTCCCTTTAGGACATTTTTACTCAGGATGCATAGCCATTTCTTATGCTGCAAGACTTTTGTGATCTCAGCTTTAAAGTGCTATTTAGTTTTTCTAGCTACATGCTCCTAATCACCAGAGAACCTGAGCACTCTACAGTCACTAAAGCAGATATAGTTCCAATACTCTTTTAAAGCAGAGAATTATAAATATCCTTCTAGAGTAATTGCCACATCATATCTTTCATTGTGGCAGGAGACCCCACCTCCCTTGAGATCACCTCCAGAGAAAGTAAAGACTGTCTTGCTGACATCATGAATAATATCTGTGCTTTGCAAGATGCTTCAATGCTGCTATTCCCAAGCCTGTGTAAATCTCTAGGTCTCTTTTCTGGAGATGCAGATCTTACCCCAGACATCAGGACCTAAAGGCTTCAGTTTTGTACTGGCTCTTTCCACCATCCTTTCAAAGAAGGGTTTGAAATCCAAATGAAATGGATTCCTCTGTGTTATACATTGACCACCACAGCAGTACTTCAGAATCCCTTTTAAATCTATTTAGTGTAAAAGGCTGATAAAGTAGTTTGATTTATCTTGATTTATGGGGTGGTGCAAGACAGAAGAACTCCAACTTAAGAGACACTCTGAGCTCCCATGGAATGAAACAAACACAGGTCAGTCATTCGAGCTATACCAAGGTACTCAGTGGCACACACTCGCCTGAGCCACTTGGCCCAAAATCACGTAAGACAGCTGCACTGGACACAAGTATGGCTCCAGACCTTCCAGGTGGCCGCTCCTGTCTGGAGACGCAAAAGCATGAGATGGAAGCATTCTCTCCAGGAGTCATCCTTCTCTTTTGTGCAGCTCTGGTCTCCCAGGCAGTTTAGAGTGTCTCTATAATATAGACAAAGCTGACGAGGTCACCCAGGCCTTGATGTGAATCCTGTAATGAGGCACAGGGATGCCAGTATGTTTTCTTAAGGCTGTTTAAGAAATGGAGGCTGTAACCAATTATCATCAGCTCTGGAAATGAGACTGATACAGAAGGTGAAAGAAAACTGCTGGAAAAGCACAAAGATCCCCACTACACTGTTTTTAAAAAATCTTTGAAAAAAGTTTTATTGGAACTTTTTTTTTTTAAGTCGCATAACAACGCTGAAATTCCAGAGACTACTTCTTTAAAGGCAAGTTGACAAAATTCAATAGGAGATCAGTTTGGACACTCAGAAGGAAGGATAGTTACCAGCAACCAAAACCAAAACAGCAACTTTCCACAGCAAGATGGGAATAAAAGAAAGGGCTGCAGACAACTGGGTATTTCTAAGGCATAAAGAAAATTTCCTGCCACATCTCTGAGCTAAAATCCCAAGAAAAAAACAATCCCAAGAGAAACCATCTTTAAATTCTTTCAAAGTATACACAAGAAAGCAAAAACAGCTTAATCAAGGAAGGAAAAATTCCAGGGGTGGTTCCAATAGGACTAGACACCAGGTACTCATCCTCTTTCTGGTATAATATTTCTTTCTTCTTGTTGTGGTTAAGTAAAAATGGAGTTTAATTAAAAAAAAAAAAAAAAAAGAAAAAACCACCAGAGATTTCATTTCACTTGCAAAGCTCTCTTTAAGCTGGCCTGTGATCTTACAGCAAGTTTATTTTACGTGTGACGATGCAAAGGTATTTATTTCTGAATGGTTTCCAGAACTGTTTTGCAGTGAAAACAAATAACAAACAAGAAAAAAAATCCTATTGTTCTGCTACAAATCCGTGAGCTAGATTGTCATTTAAGATTAACAGACATAAATTTACCAAGGCAGTGGAGCTGAACCCACTTACACTGCCTGATACTGAGTTCCTTATATACACCTTAACCATGTGCAATTTAAAATGCATGCTTCAAAGTGGTACTTAGGAGGAAACACATTTCTGTGGTAAAGCCAGATTTGCTAAGGCAGTAATATTCCTGACTAACCCTCCTTTGAAAGAGATGCTGAGGACTCCCAGATGATGTCGAGGATGCAAGCTGACATTTATAAATTAGGCCAACCCTTTTCCTGAAGCATAAACATTGCAGGGAATCAAGGAACTCAGGGCATTAGGAAGTTGGGTTTATAGATTTTTAAGCACCAAGGGTTACAGAAGTTACTAAACAGAAATATTTGCAACAAAGGAATTACGTGGGGAAAACACAGGAAACAGAGAGCTATGAGATCCACCAAATTACCTTGTACATGCTGAACTGGGGAAACTGTACCAGGATGGTAGGCTGTAGCAAGTGCAAGATAAAACAACACAGCTTCATCCTCTTGATGGTGAAGGCAAGACACTGGGCTGCACTTCCTATGGTCTAAGCACATAATTGCCACAGCATGATGAGAAGCCTGAATCTTTAATTGTTGACCCAATTGGCTGAATGTGGGGGCATTTTATTTCCTGAATCTTTTGGAAAGAAGCAGACTGTAAGCAACTCTGGTCACTGTTCTGCGCTGCCAATCAAAACCTCCTGTGATGCCCTGCTCAGTAATGATAACGTCCGTTTTGGAGGCAAAACTAGTGTTTATTTTATCTGCCGTGCCAACACATCTGTCTTGCAAAGTAATCCCCTTTGGACTGAGCTAGCTGAGCTCAGCACTATGGACAATAATGCCTCAGGATGAACAACAAGGAGAAAGTCAGACAGATGTGCCATGTTTGAGGAAAAGAAAAATCTCTTTAAAACTTTTGAAAGTTCTTGATCATAAGTACCCTATTTTTACTGCTCTCCAATGGCCATTGGGCACTTAATTCCCTTAGGTTCCTCAAAAAATTCCAGCACGCATTGCTTTAACGAGATCAATTGGCATATCTTGCTGTAATATTGTAGCTCTGCTGAAATCCTTATCCTATTCTTTTATTCCTTAGAGTGCGAGAAGCACCGTGATTGCAACTGGGCAAAACAGAAAGTCTAGGCCTGCAGAAACTGGCAATTCCTCCCTGCTAGCCGCAAAACTGTCTGAACTGGAAGTTCTTCAACAAACTGCAAAACGCACTGGGAACACAGGGTGACTGTGTGTGTGGTTAGCCCAGACTGATCCTGTGCCATCATCTCTACTTTGACGCAACCAGACCCTTCATAGCTACTTTAGCTTCACCAGACTAGAGTGGCTAAAACCTAGGCATTCACTGTGTTTTAATGCACAAGGTTTCAAGAACAAAACTATAAACACAGCACAGAGTTCCTTTATTTTGGGGTGCCCTAACAAACGAACAAGATTTCCTTTCGGAACATCTTTCCATAGGGAGAAGAAAGTTACAATACATCAGCAAAACCTGTAAAACTGAGAAAGAAACATTCCTTGTTTACTGTAATAAGAAACAGGATTAATCTGTTCTAACTCATAGCATCAAAAGGGAAAATTCATAATTCATAAATTCTCATAAAAAATTATCATCCCATGATAGCTGTTAGCTTACAGATGACAAGCCTTATTGCTCAAAACCCTCCTGAAATGAGCCATTAAGTTGATATTTAGATCCAAATCTGTCCTGCTTTGCATGCACTGTTTTATACATTAAATAACTAGATTTGCTGCCACTCTCCTCCCAGGGATGGTCTTTGCTCTTCACAGAATGTCACACCTTTCTTTTTATATAAATACCATGTAATTTTTATTTACTTCTGTTCTCAGAGACTTTCTATTCTTGGTTAGAGCTTCTATGCGATATACACCCAAGTCTTTCCTGTTAGATCAATCAATATTTTATTTACAAGGAAAATGCCTTATTTATATTGTGGCAGAAGCAAGACGTTTGCTGAAACATTGGTGCATAAATAAAATGCTGAAGAAGCCACCTGAATAGGAATTTTTTCTCTAAAGAACACTGTCCCACGTAGAGTGCAACTGGTAGCTTGAGTTAACAAAAAAATCACTGGACGAGCATTACATCACATTATAACGTCTGCTTTAGGGACCTCACAGACAGCAGCCTGTATCGGGAGTAGTGAAATCTGGCTACTCTAGCTACAGTGCAACAACCAGCATGAAGAGCTACCTTGGCATTTTCTCTACAGCTATGCAGGAAACAGCTTCCCTACCTTGGGACCCTCTTGACTTTAGGGATCTTCTGTCCTGTATCTAGATGGCATGGATATTTTTGAAAGGGTGCTTTTGTTTTGGGAAAAATTGTTTTTGCGAGAATGTGTTATTGGTGGCAAAGGGGAGGGGGAAGGTCAAGATAGAAAAGGAGAAGGAGAAAATAAAAGGGAAAAAGAAAGGGGGAAAAGAGCTATTTCCCAGAGCAGCGGGTAGCTCAGCTGATAACACGCTCCCTTTCATAAGGTAGTAGGAAAACTCCTATGAATTTTGTGCTATGACAGCACATAACTTTGCTTTTCACACCCCACACAATTACATTTCTTCTATTGGCCCTCCTGAAGACTCACTAGTTTTGGTTTGAAACTCTATTTGGAGCTTGAGAAACTTTTCCCCTCAAAAGTATTTTCAAAACTGGTACCTTCTGGTTTCAATTCAAAACCATCTCATCGGAAAATTCCCAGTCAGTTGTAATTCTACCACCTAATGGTCCTGGGATGACATGATGTAGATATTACTGAGATAAATTCTGTGAGATTAAAGAGTCCTCTTACTGCCTGGTTTCTTCTTCCCATAAAGGTCCTTCAACTGCAATCAGGTCACCTCCAAATCTTTTTTGTAAGCTGAACAGATGGAGTCCTTTAAATCTCTCACCACCAGGCATTTTCTCCAGCCCTCAGTCCATTTTTTGTGGTTGTTCCTGCATCTTCTCCAATTTTTCACCAATTTTCATATTACATATTTAAGTACCTAAATAAGAACTTAAAAGCCTACCTTCCACAAATCTCTTATTAGAGGAATTGAACAAGGTCCATCTTCAGGTGATTACAATTAATGAAAAACCTTGCACTATGTACAGCTCAAATTAAGGCTTCCAACATGTACTGCACTGCAGTGCATTTCTCGCCCTACAAGTATATCTCTACATTTTTCAACATTTACTCACTGTGTTTTATTAGCTCGCACAGGAGCTCTTGACAATGTTTTTTAGACACAGCTTTGAGTAATGTGAATGCTTTACATTCTCATGATCCACTTCCTCCAGATTTTAACTTGTTTGGTTTTTAAGTCGTGTTCTATTTTTTTTCAAATGTAACATCTTCACACTTGCGTTCAGAGTAAATACTGGGAGCTCCAGTTTTAAATGTTTTTTCAGGCACGGTGACATAAAGAACAAACTATGCTTTGTTTCTTAAACCAGTGCCCGCCTACTCCATAGCCTTGGTTTTCACATCAGGACCAGACTTTTTCTAGAAGACACACTTTCTCTAATTGTTTGATTCTGTTTGCAAGTAACTGGATGAACAGGATTATAATGAAATATTTGAGGAACCATAAAAGTGCTGTTGAATAGTGCCATTTTCCCTGGTGAACTAGTACAGGCAAACAGAGTTTTGGAGGCACAGGTTCCCCTGCTCTTGGAGGGCAGCAGGTCAGGAGCGGGAACAAGGATGGGTTTCCTACACTTACCATGACAGGAAAGCTCCCTGGATCCTCTGGTTGTTTTGTATAATGGCATAAAAATCCAGCATTTCTTTCCAATGTCTCAGCTTATCTTAGAAGGGAGTAATTAAACAAGGAATGGTGTTACTGTCTACTTCATAAAATATTTCCTGATATCAAGGGGCAAGACACAATTGGATAATGAACTGTATTAGATATAGCGTGGCACCAGTGCAATTCTGTAGCCTGGTCTCCAAGAACTAACTTCTGTTTTGTTCAAGAAATCAGTAAATAATGAACAACAAAGAACAAGTGAAGGATGGTTTTGTTGCTCATATTCTGCAGTCAACTGAGCTGGCAGCATCTTAAAGTAGCCAACTGTCAATCCCATTGGCTCTGCTCCCCAGATCCCAGCCAGAACAGTAAGAGGAGTTTGCGGAGGTAACCTCATTTCACTTGCTAAAAATATTTGCAAAATAAGGGTTTGCAAAAATACTGTCTGAAATTTTTCATTGCTTTAGGTTCCTACTTCTGCTTCTCCACTACAAGCAATATGTTTCCCTTCTCAGTGCTTTGATAAAAGACAGTCATCCTGGTGGGAGTTTCAGATTTGCCAATGGAAAGGAATATTCATACAGGCAGTTCTGTTATTCCAGTTGGCCGCCCTGTCTTTGCTATGTTCTGTGAATATTGTGCAAGATCTCGGGAAGTGATCTAACAGCAGCTTGTCTGTGGAAGCCGTAATCTCATTACAGATTTTGATCATTAGGGTGCCAAATATTTTTTTAGGCAATTTTGAATGATCCCTATGCCAACAGGTAAAATGAGCACTGCTCAGTAGAACGTATATTTTGCAAGAAATATAAACCTGACTGATAACAGAGAGAGTGACTAGGACTTGGGAGGGAAGGGCACAGGACTCTGCAAGGTGGTGCACAGAAGGCCAGCAGAGTGCAAGGACTGTGTAAGCAGCCTGTGCAGAGGTCACATGAAAAGGGAGGACACTCAGACCTGGGCTTGTCCCATATAACTTCAGGTGCTTAGTTAAAAACGCTTAAATGAGAATCAATGCAGAGAGAGAGAAAAAAAGGTGTGCTGAATCACCCTCTGGAGGGGCCAGAGATTTGAATTGCTTTTCATGTCCTGTTTCTCTCTGTCAACAGAAGGATGAGAGGAGCAATGCAGAAGCACTCCCACTGCTAGCTAAAGCACTCCCAGTTAAGTATGCAGCAGTGGACGGGATAAGCCTCAGCTCACTGCCCGATCCTCCACGGGCACCCCAGTAAGAGATAATGCACTGCTGTAGTCTGGCTACCTCAAAGCATCTACGTCAAATTTACCACATAGGCACAGACGACTTTAGCAGCAGGGTCTATATAGCTCAAAAGCATCGGCCTTAGAGCTCAGGGGAAAAATAAAGGATCAAGATATTCGTGGAAAGACTTACATTCTTAGACTAACCTCAGAATATGATGGAGGCTCAACGTATTTTTCTTTTCCACAACTCAGGAGCGGAGACTCAGGGAAGGATTCCATTAAGACAATCCCTTCTCACTTTCTCCACTGCTGCAGTAAATGGCTGCGAAAAAATAAGTACAAATGGTAAGTTTCTCTTCAGGGCTTACTCTGTGGAAGGCCATATCTCCTTATGAAAAGGGAGCTTCTCTTTGACATCTGCAGCCAGAAGCGTTAGCATCTTTTTCTCTCATTCACAAGATAAAGAGCCCTGTAACCTTTAAATGGGTTGCAAATGGACTCCACTGTTTACGCCTTATCTTTATGCCTGGAGGAGAATGCAGGCCACAGCATCATGGTGAAATGACCTTTAAAATCATCTTATGCCGCAGTGGAAATAGGCATGATGCCCCAGAGCAAAGCTGAGAATCCTCTGGCTCAACCTCTGAAAGTTCACTGTGGCAGAGGGAATAGAGGGGAAAAAAGAATGTAGAAATTTGTGGGGAAGCTGGGACAAACAACTGATGTGTCAGGATGTTTGAGGTGGACTCCCCACCACAATACAAAAAAATTGGGGGAAATATTTTGAGTGGGCTTGGGTGGAGAGTATAACTTCCTTCACAGAAGGTGAAGAAACTTCAGACAGAGCAGTTTATTCATCAAGGCATTTTCCGGAGTGGCCAAACCAGGGATTTAAATCCCCCTCAAGCTGAGGAAGGATTGACTAGGTCTCCCAGTTGCGTAGCAAGTGCTATGCACATGAAACCCTAAGGGAAGTTAGAAAGAATCTAAGAGGGCTGAGTGTGAAGCAACGACAGTTACTTGAACTGGGTCAGTCCTGGACATGAGTCCCAGCTACACTTCCCTGAAGGCCTTAGGGGAAAAGAAAGACAATGCTTAAAGAGGCAACACCTTTGGTGCTTGCATATAGCTGGCAGTTTTTTCTAATGACGTTTTTGGGCTCTGATCCCTGAATTGCTATGAAGTTCTGCTTTCAGCACCTAAACATATTAAGAGGCTATTTCTGTGACGCAAGGCAGCTCAAGGCTCCATGAAGGACATCAGGACTTCAGAGTGCTTGGTGCAGAAATGCCTTTTCAAAATAGGACACAGGCTTCTAAATAGCCCTGGGAAATCAGAAAGCTTTAGCCACTACATATGTTCTGTATACTAAGTCCTCAGCAAAGGTTTCAATCAGCAGAAACCAAGGTTCAATGAAGGGTTGAACCAAAGGCCTAGCCCTTTAAACAGTCAATTTAGTGCGACAAAAGATGACATTTATTGAACTCCTATTTCCATCCAAGCAATCCGATGGTGCTTGAATCTTAATCCATTTCTCAACGGCTGATTGGAGCAAACATAAAATAAAATGTTTGAATAAAACAGAAATATCAGTCATCAAATCTGCCGTCAAGCTTTCTGGCAGCCAGTGCAACCACAATAAAGCAGAGGGTTATGTGAAAGTACACTGGAAATTTGCTGCAGCCAAGCCAGTTGTAAGCAGTCTTCTCTAACAGGACTTCAGCAGGGATACATATGCAGGGTTTTTTTCACCTCACAGAGGACAGTTTCAGAGCATTATTGCAGTAAGGTAGTCTTTGTTCCTTTTCTCACTGTAAAGCCCCATTTGTAACAGGCAAGCTTACACACTGTTAGACCATTTTCTACTGAGAATTGTCTGGTGCTTTCAGTTTCCTACTGAGATGTGATCAAACCAACAGAAGCTGTCTATAGTATCTATTACTCCAAGTGGCTCCGGGAGGGCTCCAAAAAAGATCTAATACACAACAGCTATGGCACAAAAAGATCAGTCACAGGAATTTAAGGGGTTCTGCTGCAGCATTCAGCAGCCTCTCAACTACAGCACATCTGCATTATCTGTTGTACAGAGGCATTGTATGTTCTTTATACTGTACTTGCCACCCAGCTTTAGGGTCATTTCATGGGTTATTCATGCAACCCCACCAGAAGCACAGACCCATAAAGCTGTCAGAGTGGGAGAGATTTCTAGAGATGTCTTTCTACCTCTTTCATTGAGGTAAAACAAGGTAAATTTACATCCCTTTCAGTTCCTCTACATATTACACTCTCAAAAACTTCCAGGAGTGGTGTATTCCCATTCAGCACCATCAATGCTGTTAACAAGACAACAGCACCCAGAAGCCAAGCCCCAGAGAAGCAATATACTCTGCTAGCTTTGAGAGTAATACAGACCAAAACACAGTCTCTGTGCCTCTACTGCTTGGGGCAGACACCATCGGGTACTGAATATGATTACCTACAGTAAAGCAGTGGATTCTCTTCTAAAAATGAGTAGGGAGGGATTTAGCTGTGATACTGAAGCCACATTCAAGAAACCTTTGCAAAAACAGCTGGAGCTTCCAGCTGACGCTTGTTTGCAAGTACACGGGGATCTAAGCATTCTCTCATACAGGAGTTTTGGCGGCCACAATCTCCATCCAAGTGGAACAAATGGTAGCTAATGGCATTAGCATTGTAAAAGGACTATGAGGCAAGGAGTTTCCCAAACTCTGCAGGGTCCCTGGAAAGTCATGCCCCAATTGCTGTCTCTGTAGACGCCAGGAATTAGCACCTGTGAGTTAAGACTCCATTTGTGATGGAGGGGGCCAGAAGCAGCTGAGAGATGGGGCCAAATACTATGTCTTTTTTTCTCATCGGGAGCCAAAGAGAGACTGTCGTCAGGATGTTCATTGCAGCCTACCGTAATGCTGCACAGACTTGTGCAAATCAAACTCAGGTGACCCACCCCTGTATCTTGAGATCTAATCCAGACCCACTGAGGTTAAAAGCAAAATGTGAACACATCTGATGAAACTAGCAGTGCCAGCTAAACCTGTGACAGGCATGCATTCAGGCATAGTTGTTAAGAGAAGTGCCATTGCTACATCCTCCTACCCCACCACAGCATATGCTCCCAAATCACAGCATACCAAAGCAAGCATTTCTTGCATGCAAATAATCAAATGTCCCTGCCTGAGCTAATAGCCTCGTATAAAGACAGAGCCTTCTGAGATAACCCTTACCACTGAACAGTAAAACTTTCTTGTCTCTTTGGGACCACCCAAGCAAATGAATGCTTTGAAACTTTGTACTTGGGAGTGATCTAGCAAAGCCAAATCTTCCCTTGTGCCATTTCAGCGCCCAAAGAAGAGTCCTGAAGAGAACAACAACTGCACAAGAGACTGTATACTCTGGTACCAAAAGGATGCCATAGACCTGCCGTACTGCTAGTACAACATGTACTCCTCCAGAACTGGAGAGGAACCAGACCCAGCAGCAACTACCAGTCTGGACAAGCCCAGTAGAAGTAACTGCCTGACCAACATACAAAATGGCACATACCCATCTTTCTCAGCTGTGCAGCAAGATAAGAAGGTAATGATCTCATTTCAGGAATGCCAACAGCAGTTATCCATTTGACATCAGTGGCATATCAGACTCCTGAATTTTAAAGGCAGTACCAATTACACAACCCTATCGTGTATCATTAACAACCTGGAAGCTATTCATCTACTTAATTGCAATAGCAGCTTTGTGTCTGAGGACAGGACTTCGATCGTTATTATTTGACAAGCACAGATTTGTCAATTATTATGTTTTGGAGTTAAATGGAAGTGTTGCGAATTGACAGGCAAGTCTTGAGCTATCTCCTCCTTTGCCTAAGAGAGCTCTTTTTCACCATCCATAATAGCCTATCTCCTGTTTCTTATCCTGGAACAGCACCCCTGTACTAATCTAGTAAATTCCAGTACAATGTAGATTTGTATTAATGAAGAATTAGTTAATAGGAAAACTGTAAAGTGGTCAATTTTGAGTGGGTGCTCACAGGATCAACCAGCCTTATATAGAACTAATGGAAAAGGTCACAAAAGACCAGCAATGAACACCCTGTAGCCTGTCAGGTTCATTCAGAAATCTGAAGCAGCAAAAAAGGATCATAGACCAGGAAAACCTACAAAAGTACTTTTGAACTCTCTGAGTAGGCAGTTCTAACAGGGGAAGAACAAGCTCGGTTTGATTTTCTGAGGAACAAACAATTTTCATATAGGATTGAGGAAGTTTTCATTCCAAATAAGAGAAACAACATGGAGATCTGAAGCTATATTGCAAAAGTCAGCAGTAGAACCAGGACCCAAATCTTAAGGCAGTATTAACAAAAGTCCTCCCTTTTCCAGTAACTGTCACAAGACCACAAGAGGTGGTACAACTATGATTTTTATCTTCTTTCTTTTAATGTAATGGCCACCTGACTTCCAAGTTGCTTGAAAGAACCATTACTTTCTGCATTTATTATCCTTTTATTATTTTACCGCACCACACGGCTGCACACATAATTAAGGATTTAAGTAATGAATAGATATTAGCATTATGTAAATCATCATAATTTTCCATTAATGGGAACTGGTGGTAACTGCCTGTGAATCACAAGTATTAGAAGTCACACAGGCTTATACATTTTTAAATTTAAACTATATGCCTGTTATAAATTACAATCAAAGCAGCTCTTTTGACTACTGTTAGATTGTTCCCAACTCATCTGTTTCACATCTGTTAGCAAAACTTTATGTCCAAGGCCCCTAAGAGTATATGAAATATATCAGTATCTTCAATTAAGACAGCATGGAGTGCCCAAACCGTGATTACCCCAACCAAAATTAAATCCTCCAAGTTAACATTATGCATGTCTATTCAAATTGCATTTAGCTAAGGTCAGTTATGAAAAACAATTGCCATCTCACCACTTACTGCTCTCATCCATCTTTTTTAATAAACTCATTACTGAGCTATAATTGGAGAGGTTCACTTAGGCCAGGACTGGAAAGCATTGCTTTTCTTAATTCTTCTTGTCTTCTTGCTCTGTCTATTTCCACTGTGGCTTGGGGCTTAATCCACCAACACCCCAAATAATGAGTTCAACAAACAGGCAAGACAGCAAAGTCTATTCTAAACAGTACACTGCACAGTTCTCTTGTTCTACATAAACATGTTTTAATACCAATTTCAATGAAAGATACTGAATCAGCAGCAAAGACTAATGGGACACCCTTCTACGTCACTCTGGAGTGCTCAAGAGTCAGCGATGAGGTTCGCTATGCTAACTTTGCAGCTATCCATATGCTGGCTATATTAATGATGAATGAGATCCTTAATCTACATTTCTTGTAACACAACATCTTTTCACAGGTCATGCAAAGAGACCAGAAAATCTAGTGCTAACAAGACTAGACTGTTGATGAAGAGAGGATTTAGAGAACAGGGTCTAGAACTGGAATCTAGGCACTTAATCTTCTCTGTCTCTTCAGCTTCCCCCAGCACAACAAAAAATAGGAGCTCTCCTGTTCTGTAGCGTAAGACTGGCTATGGAGAACTCTGTTGGGAGAAGTTCCATGTACCAGCTACATGTGCATATAGACCCCGTGATGACCACTAGTGGCTGCTCAGAGTTCGTTCATGTTCCTCGGAACATTTTGTCCTTGCCACATTTACTTTAACCATCCTCCCTGTTATTCAGAGTAGTTTTTCCACATCAAAACCCAGTATCTGTATCTTTCCCAAAATGCACATTTCCTGTATGTGAGATTACGAAGTTAATTTATTTTATTTTAAAAAAATCAATCAACAAATACACTAGTAGGACTTAGAAAACAGCAATAGACTTGAATAACCTGTGTTTTACTGAGAAATCAGAGAGAAAATAAGTGGTAGCTTGGAGTGCTATGGCAAAGGTAACTCAGCTGTATTGCCCATGGTACGCATTGCCTGGTAGAAGACTGATATTAAAAGAGAATTGAGATAATATAATTAGCTGTTCAACTGCATCTGGATGCTCAGTGCCGCTTCCCCCCCCCCTTTTTTTTTCAAATAACCCCCACTCAAAAATCCCAGACTACATGTGTAAAAGACCTTAAACATAATGAAGTTGGGATGTTTGAATATAAGAATGTCCAGATTCCACCTAGCACAGTAACTTTTCTCCCATATCAGATGGAGGGGGATGCCTACAGAGGAGAAGGAACAGGACAATCACAGATACATTCCCGCAAATACTTCCTCAGCCTTCAGTTGGTTTTGGTTTGGTGTACCTCCTGGCTGATTCATTCTGGAAACTTGGTAATAATCAAAGGTTCAGGTTTTTTCAAACACTCATCCAGTTTCCCCAGCCCTTGTGAACTTCTTGCACCCACAACATCCTTTGTCAAGAAATTCAAAAGTTCTATGCACTGCACAAAGAACCTCCTCTTATTTGGTTTGTCTGAACCTAGGCCTTACCAGCTCTATTTGACAGACACCATTCTTCCAGTGGAAGAAGCAATGAAGAACATCTGTATCCACCCTTAAGCTAAGATTAGGTAGCTCTCCTGTATACTCTGAGAATTTTTGTTTTCCACACAGGTTAGTAAGCCATTTCTTACTCAGAATCCTGTATGTAGCTCTGATTTCTGCTGTCTTTCTCTGTAACTTTCCTAGCTCTCAAAAATAATTTCTGAGACAAGGGGACAAAAACACATGCATTTCTCGAGGTGGAGCGTGATGCTATCTGTGTTGCTCTTCATATCTTTCCTCATAGTGTCCAAGTGCTCCTGCCCTTGCACCACTTAGCAGCTCTGAGTCGGTGTTTTCACGTAACTATCTTCCATAGCTGCAAGACTGCTGCTTGGCAGCAACGGTTCACTCAGAGGCCATTACTGTATATAAGGCACTGGATTTTCCCAGTGCGTCATTTTGCTCTTGTCTGCACTGAATTTCATCTGCCATTTTAATGCCCATTCACTCAGTTTTATAGATCATTCTGTAGACTTTCGGTCAAGTCTTTGTAAACCCAAATAACTTCATACCTCAGCCAGCTTTATCACTTTAATGCTCACCATCTTTTCCAAGTTGTTTATGAACATACCGAACATTGCAGGACCTAGCAGAGAGTCCAAAGACTGCTAACATTTCCCTAAAAGAACCAAGCATTTACTGGTTTACCTGGTCTGCACATACATGTGCACAGACTGCATGCTAAGAATTAATCCCAAATTGACAGGCATGCAGTTGATTTCTGTGACAAAGCCCTAACACCAATATTTTGCGTAAGGTGAGAGTTTCAATTACAGTGACTTAAAATGTTTGTAGTTAATATTCACAGATCCTCACTCAAGGAATGGTAGCCTGCTTGGCAAGTGGTATTTGGTGAAACTTCTTCATTGGTCTCTGCATGTTTCTCAGAGTGGTCTTTAAGCACTCAGGTACAAAGATCCACTTCTGCCAGTTTCCTAAGCAGAAATAACAGCATGTGCATTGCCAGTGGACCCAGCCTATCCAAACTATATAATAACTATTCTTCACGTAGATATTCCAGATTCACATTCAGCAATCTCAAATTGGGATGGAAAATAGGAGGATCGGGTTTTCTTCACATCCACTGGAAAGCTGATCTGCATAGGCACAGTGGCCACTTCTGTGCAACTTTGAAGAGGCAGTAGTCGATTTAAAGCAACTGCCTGGCCTGGACTGCTCAGCTTCCAGAAGCACTAGGCAAATACCCTAAGTTCTCTCCTGCCCAACTTACACAAAATTTCTGGGGGAGACAGAAAAAATGTTTGCAGAAAACTAGACACAGTGTAGCACTACACTGAAATGGCAACCCTCCAAATTACTATATGCTAGTCCCACGAGGTCTTGTCTTTTCTCAGGTCTGGGATAGAATGCTTTAGTAAAGCAGGGCAACATTTTGTAATGAAACCCATGAGAATTGATAAAATAGTACTGAATGTTGTCTGTATTACATGCTTGTAAAGAAACTCCTTGCCCATCAACCCAGTAACCCAATGCTACTACTGGTAGTATTACAAGTTGGCTTTACACCTCTGCTAGATGAACTTGACTACATGACATCAGAAAAAGAAAAAATGCCCAGAGAAATTATCAGGTTGGGCTAATGAAAGGCAGACATTAGACATTGGCTTTCAATTCAGACTGCTTCTTTTCCTGGCAAAACTCCCATACATGATGCACAACAAAACACCAGAGGGAAGTTATGCGATCATGCTCCAAATGTTACACAGGGTTGACTGCCAATAATATGCTAATTCTAATTAGGAATATCAAAACAAACATTTGCAAAACGTCATTCAATGAGCCAGTACTCCATAAGCCCCTGCTGGTATTTATGAGCTATAGAGTTAAAGTCAAGCCTTTCCTACTCACAGTTTAGTTTGTCCTGCTTAGGTGTAATTGCCACATTAGTGACTTTCAGCACACAAGAAAAGCAGACAAGTTGTGATCAATAACTTTAGATGTTTTTAAAACAACCACAAGTATCTACTGACTTTTTCAAAACATAGATAAACCACTTGAGTTATTAAAACAGGGAAGGTATGTTTGAAGGACAATCTATAGTGTCGTCTGCCATGTTTCCCAGATTCCACCCTGAGAGGCTTATCTTTTTTTCTCCCTTTTGTAAATCCTTCTGGTTTTTGTCCTTAAGAGCAGTGGGAGTGAGCAGCGTCTGTGTAACGTTTCCCTTTCCCAGCACATAAATACCCACTATTGATGGTAGAACATATCTGCTCTGTATTGATCACTTCCAGAAAGAACATCCAAAATAGTCTCTGCTGGTCCAGAAAAACAAGTGCCCTCTAGGGATGGGACACCTCTGCCCGTTTTATTTCAGAAACAGACTTTTCTCAAGTGATTTTTCACTGAACAGGAATTCTGCTAAGATAATGACTGCAGTCCTTACTTGTCTGCAAAATTACAGAGTGAGAAAAAAGCATGCCTTTGGTTTCCACAAGATGCAAGTGACTGAAATGTCACTGAATCCCTGCCAGAATACAGCTCCACACTGGCCTTGCTCTGCAAGAGCAGCAAGATCAGTAAGTGGCCAGTCCTTTCAAAAGAGTCCTCTTGGGATCGGCCATTGCCCTTGGCACTGCTCCCAAATGAAAAAGAGAATAATCTCTCTCCAAAACAAATCTGAAGGCCACTTCAGCTGCAGAGAAAAGCTCGTTACCAGGATGGTCAGACACACACAGGCAGTATGGAAAGTTCCAGTTCTCCTAGAGAAGAGCTAAGGGATCTGCCCTGGAGGTCTCCTGAGGGAAGAGCTCTCATGAGCACCAGTAATACTCACAGCCATATCACCTCACTCAGAGGGTTCCAGGACTTCTGCTTCTGGACCTGGAAGGAACCCAGGACAGCAGAATTGGAAAAAGCAATGTTAGGAAAGCTGTCATCAATACAAAGAGATGCATTACTGAGCCCACAGCAGCAGCAATGGCCATCCTTCCCAGCATCATGAAACAAACTTGCAACCTTTCCACACATACAAACAAGGCCTCAAAAACTACAGCACGCAGCAGAAAGAGAGCAAAAGAGGTCAAAACTATCCACTGATGTTAAGATCTCCGAAGTAGCAGGGGAGTTGTTAAATGAAAATGCTCGAGCAATCTTGACAAGCAGACTCAGATACCACTATACAGGGGAAAGAAAGTTTGGACTGGTATTCAGCTGAGACATTACCAATATTGAATGGGACTAATAATTTTCTGTATGAGTTTTTATTATTCCCTCTGAGTCATGGAAAGAATAAATATGAGCTTTCATTTCACTTTAATGATTTTCAGAATGAGGCTCTGAAGATAAACTCAGAAAATAAAAGAACTGTTTAGATATCTCTTTTAGTTTGCTCTATCATACTGCCTCTAATCCCCAGGCCTGGATGAGGAGCTCTGTGAGCTAAATCATCAGCTTGGAGACAGAGAGGGCCCACCCCACGTGTAATCTGTTAGGTAGGAAATGGACAGGCAACAAAACACAAGGAAACAAACTTGTCAGCAATATCTGGTGGATTGAGCACACCAAGGGGAATACTTACGCTACTTTATTTTTAAGTGCTTAGTTAAGACCCCTGGCTAAGTACAGTGGGAAAGGTAATGGTATTTAAGTGCTTCAGAGCAATAAAATTAGGATATAACTAGACCAGAATTTTCCTTCCACTGCTCAGGCACTGCAAAACTACTAAAATAAGCCTATGTACAGATTGTAACAGAAATATTAACTTCCTGGTTTTAAATACATGTATCATGACTACTGATGAGGTCTAAACCTAGGTCAGAAAATTCTTAGTGATGGATGAATGCTTATCACACACATCCCTAGACAGCATACAATCAGGTAAACATTTGATCCCAGTCCACTCTGTTGAATATGTACCAGTGGTGGGTAAAGAACTCACAGTAAAGAACTTAAGCCCCTTAACCACTGTGAGATGAACCTCAGCTGCTGGCAGCAGACGGCACCAGTCAATGCCAAGCAGAATCTTTCAGATTTAGGCCAGCTCAAAGTCGGGGCCTTTGAAGCTGAACAAGTGGATTCGAAGTCAAGCATTACTTAATTTCACAAAGCATTACTTGGGTTACTGTTCCTCTGATGTCACTGAGTCCAAAGGCTGAGTCATTGCTCAGAGCGCAGGAATCCCTGGGACCATTTTTGGACCCTGACAGATCATGGACAGTGGAGGATATGGTAGAATAGGGAGGAAGTGAAAATGAGAATATTGCTCTCTTCCCTTTTCAGCTCCCTCCTCTCCCCTGCCATTCCCTCTGATGAGGAGAGGAAAACAGCGAGTGTGGCACATGTAACACTCAAGGAAAGGTCAGTGCACTAATGGCTGCCATTTCCACAAGTCAGCCACATGGAATTTGATCTGATGATGCAATACATGTATGGAGGGTTTATTTTTTTAACTGAGTTGACAGGAACAAAAGAACAGGTCATGTATTTAATCTCTCAGACAACATAGGATTGCTTCATTTACTATAAAGATCAGAAACAGTGACCCGGTTAAGGGCTAAGAGTCTTTTTAAAGGTGAAACACTGATGAAAGCAAAACATAATTTATTTTTAATTAGCTACCAGGATGGTATTTGAGTCTTTTCCAAGCACAGCACAAGAACAGTGTTCTTCTTGTACCTGCTTAGGTCTAGCAAAAAGGTATCACTGTCTTTGAATAGAAATCTAGTGATCTGGAAACTGTTCTGCAAGAAATAGGCTGAGCAGCTCTGCAGAGCTGCTGCTGATGGAGGAGCCCATCATCATCTTCCTGAAGGTCTGAATTCCCCAGGGTGAGCCAGGCACAAGAATTGCAACAAAAGAGATTCCAGTTGCTTAACTGAAATTTTTCCCAGCTCTGATCTGCGGCCATCTCTGTGACAGCTGTATGTGAGATGGGGCCAAGTGGCTGAGGCCTCTTCCCATCAGGGGGAGAGGCTGCCAGGCTCCCACATCCCAGCTGGATGGATGCTCTACCACTAAATACAAAGCCAGGCCCCATAAGGCAGTGATTTGGAGTTGTCCAACATGGATCAACTCTGACAAGAAATACCAAAAGACTTGTATTTAAAATAGCCAGCTGCCCAGTGCTTCAGGGACTCAGCGTAGGATGGGTACATCCCAGGCTCAGTCTCCTGTTATGCCTGATTCAAAGTTTGGGTCTCTCTAATCCCAGACCAGTCTGACATTCTGCAGCTGGCTGAAGTTTGACAGCCCTAAATTTCAGAAACCTTCATCCTTCAAAAACATCACCAAAGTCGGCAAACTAATGAAACAAAGTATCATTTTGGGCAGTATTTTTTATTGCACAAAAAACACCCCAGACTGCCCAAACTGTGAGATTATCTTCAACTGCTGCTTACATCTCCTTTGGAGAAAGATCTCTTAGTATTCCTCTCATGTGGCACCAGATTGTGACTTGGACCTTTAAACTCCGCAGCAGGGCTGCAAAACACAGATATTTAATCTGGATACATAGACATAGGCATATGCACAAAGCTCTGCCTGAAACTCAAACTCAACCAGGTAATGCTCAAAATAACTTTTTCTAAGTTTATGCATTAGAGAAGAAAAGAGGCAATTCACTGCATTATATTGAATTTTAGCCACAATGCTGATTGATAAAAATCACAATGCCTTCTAAAAAGGGGCCATCTTCCCTTTGTTCTTAGCATTCTCACAAAGAAACCTTATATACAGATTCTGATCCACATCCCACCTAAAACCAGCTGTAGCTTGCTATTCTTTTTTATTAAGAAAACATTTTGCTTAAGCCTGGCATTCTTAAAACAGACTATAAATTTTTGAGAAGCACAATGTCTTGAGATCTCACAGAACCTTCCCATCCATAAGCATGAAGCAAGGGAAATTTCATGTCCCATGACGCATGAGAGAACAATCTTATCTGGATAGCTACTACTTCTGTGACAATTTGCTTGCATTCAGACAAGATTATTTCCCTGATCTTGTCAGGCCACACAAATACATGAAATAAGCTAAGACAACAGTTCACATAAAAATTGTAGTCACAAATCTGCAATTAAAGATGTGTTAGACACATCTTTGTCATTGCCTGCATTCCATTTTAGACATTTTTCCCCTAAACAAACCTCGTTTCCTCTTCTCTCTCCCCTTTTTTAATTAAAGCTTCTCTTTTAAGATCATCTTCAGATGATCTGAGGAGTATTCCCCTATGACATTTTACTGTCGAGCAATGAACTGCTCTTGGTGGTTTCCCAGATCTCTTGCCAATGTAACCATGGAGACCTTGCCAGCTGCTACATCATCCTGAGGAGTTTTCTCTCTCTCTCTCACTAGCTTCCCCAATGACAAAATCATTATCCAAAAATGGAGTCACAACGGCTGCAGGATTTTCTTCGTTTTTGCAACACTCACTAGATTACATTCTTATGCCAACTGTTGAATTTATTGCTCATTATTAAATAATAGTAATTGCTGTTTACATAAGAATACTGTGCATGGAAAGTGTACAGAGGTTATTGGGTAAATGCCTACACTGTAAACTGTCCAAGGGATAAGACTCCAACCCAACCCATGACATGAAATAGTACATAAAAGTGAAAATGCTCAATTAGCTGAAACAAAAAGCTATATGCATCCACCTTCAGATGGTGTTAGAGCACAACTACTGAATGAGAACAGCATGGACTCTCAAGTCAAAGGATCTAGAAGCATATGCCAAACCTACACTTAACTGGTGAACCTACAACTATAGAAACAGGTTCTGTTTACCATCACCTCTTTCCAGCATCTTTCATATGGAACAGGTCAGAAGGAAAATTCAAGCAGGATGCCAAGAAGAAATAAAGGGGAGGAAGGGAGAAAAAGCACAATATCCACCATTTTCTTAGACCTTAATTGTCATGCTTCCACTCCTTCTGTTATGGATGCCTCACTGAGGTTCTGATCTCATAACAAAGCAGAGAAAGAGATACTTCTCTTCTAGGTTCTCTCATTCCCCCTTCATTTCTTCTCTTACTTCTCACTCTCCTCTTTCCTTTGCACATTAAGGGCATGGCCTGTCCCAACAAGGCAGAACCTTTTGCAGCATTTCTATAAACCAGCAACTAAAAGCACAGTGAAAAGCAAAGCTTTAAACATCCCAGAACAGACTAGTGCAAGCTAGGCAGATCTTTGGATGATGGACAATGAACTCTGCCCATTTCTACAGTACCGAAGTTACTGGTTACAGCAAACACCAGGTGCAGAAACTCTGTTTATTTTGCTGTTGTTATCTTAGCCCTTTAAGAGGCATTTACTTCTATTTCCTTTCAAGGAAACATGATCACACTTCAAGAACAAGAACTCCAGCAGTTTTAGTCCATCTTGCCTATTTTATGCTCTTTTTCAATCTTTAGTTCGAACAAAGGCTTCAAAAGCATCATTTTTTAGCTTTTCCTATTGCATTTATAAATAAAAGGTAGCAACTATTTCTAACAGGCATTGTTGCCAATGCACCAAGCGAGTTCAGGTATCTGTACAGAACCCGTATCTCTGACCCATTTATTCCATTGAAATTAATTCACCACTGCCGTGTTCACAAACAGCAATAGACAGCCTCCGTCACAAACAGCTTACACAGGCTAGAGACACACAGACAAGGCTGACGGAGAAAAAGCATCTGCCCCAAAACTCACTATAAAACTGTCTCACCTACATCTCACAGCATCAGTCCATGGCTTGGCATGTTTGCAAACATGGTCTGCGGCGATTAATCCCACTGGCCTGCGGTGTGAGATCCAAGAGAATACTGAAATCTTCAGACCAGTTTAAACCATGTCAGAGAGACAGTGTCAGGAAAGGGATGGGGCATTACAAACACCGTGAACCTGTCTGTGGTCAATGGCCAACCTGGCTGGCATTGCTGTGCCCATGGATATTGATGGAAAGCAAGGGAAGAGGAGGGTTGCATGGACTGTAAGGAGAAGCCCTGTGATGAGGTGCTGAGAGCACCAGGATATTTTCCTGTTTGGAAAAGCAGGAGGCAAGTCTGCTCAAGTGAGACCAACAGCAACCAGTTTTCCACCGGCAGCTCCAGTGGGCTATATCAGAGAATCTACTGGAACTGCAAAACACAATTGCTAGTTTGAGATACTCCAGCTTTTACATATTGATTCTTGCTAGACTTTCCCCCATTCCCACATGGTTTGAGAAGGAGTAGGAGGTGCACAGCTCCTGGGACCTTTATAGCAAAGAAGAGTTTTTCCTATACTATGCTGTCCAGTGACAGGCACTGCCTCTTCGCAGCCCAAAAAGAAAGGGCTTGGTATCTTTTACAGGTAGCAGAGCATTGCTGGAGCCCTAACTTTACTTTCAAAGTACGTGAAGATACCCAGTTACTGCCAGTTTTATGCAATAAGTTAAGAATCTATTCTAATACGAGTTATATAGTGTTCATGCTGTACTAACATGCTGCACTGATGTAGAGCTGTCCAACTTAAAGCAACTCTTTGTTGCTTTAAGCAACTCTTGTTCTACTTCAAAGCTCTCAAAGGAAGCTGAAGTATACCTGTTAAGTGCACAGCAGCTTGTTAAGCATGGGCAATCTTTGCTGAAGTAGCTCTCTACCTGCATTTTATTAAGATATATGTGTCAGTCAAGAAGGAAGAAAGGGGATGCTAGGCCTTTTTTAAAGCTCATAAGAAGATGCTAAGTAACAGCAGCTCAGAAAGTTCCATATCTCTACTATCCAAGCATATGATCAATTTATTAGTGAAAAGTTTTGACAATGGTGGTGTGAGCAGGCCCCTCGCGCAAATTGGTCAATGGGCTCTACAGCAGTAGCCCTCAAATTTTGAGTTAGTTCTTCCCTCCCCTGAATCCTCCCCATTCCAGCCTAAGAGCTATCAGAGGGAATGGTCACATTCAGAAGCCATGAGTGAGCCTCACATACCATAAACATTAGATAAAATGAAGTTGTTTATTTACTTTGATGAGAATCACAAATTTTAGGGTAGGGAAAGACTTCATACACATGGCTTTACAAGTGGAACAGAGCAGGCAAACACCTTCCTAATGTTATCCCACAAGTGTGAGGTCATTTGCCTGCCGTTCGAGATGCCAATATACACACAGGGCAGAGGTATTTTATTTCATGTCTGCGCAGAGATGGGTGCTAGGTGGTCAATCCACAAACCTAGCACCAAGTTTGGTCATGTAGGTACAAATTTATATGGTCTAGTTATACATATACATAAGTAATTACACAAAGCAGTTTTCTATTGGTCTACATTTCTCTTATTTCAACTTAAAGCTACAGTGCTACTTTAATATTCTGCACATGCTTGCAGGAAGTGGGGCAGTAGCTTTCTTTGGTCTTTAATTGAGTTGGTGGTCTTGATCTCCCCCAGCCATCTTTACCTTTCCTCTAATTTCAGTAAATCTTGTTGACTTCATGTAGTGCTGTATCCTCTCAGCCCAGCAATCTCCCTTACAACAAGATGTTTCCTTTATCAGTCCTTGAAGTTCCTCATCTTATTTCTTCTTCAAAGGCTGGTGATTAACGAGGCCTGCATGTTCCCCTTTTATCAGTCTCTTAGTTTTTCTTCAAGGGCACAGTCATTAGCAAGGCATGTGTTGTTTATACAAAAAGTGTCTTGTTTCATAAGGCCTCTATGGCCCTTACATCACTAATAGTTCAGTCATGTCTAGGATGTGTGTATATCAGGGCAACCAGGGCAGTAGGTCACCCTGCCAGGGAAAAGGAAACTTAGTAACAGAGAAGGGAGAGAGAAGTCAAAAGTATGTGCTGAGAAATGATCAATAATCTGGAGTAGAAGATGATAAATTGAACAAACCCCTACTTGAGCCCCTCGAGCATATTCTCCTGCTCTAGCAAAGCATCTTTGCTGCAGAGAGAAGACAGAGCATGAAGTACAAGCAAGCTTCCTGCCCTAGGTAGTCTGGCATTAGCTGCGGTTTGCCAAGTGGGTACAGGGAGAGTCAGAGATTTACCACAAGAGCCTTTCAAAGGTGATCTTACAGTAAGTGAAGTAAGCATATTCTTTCTTTTCCTTTTCTTCGCTTTTGTCACTATAAAAATCATTTGCATTGACTTTGTCTATTTTGCATTTCATTAATAGACTCACATTTTCTTTAGACTTTAACTTGACCTGAGCTAAAAGTGCTATGAAGGTAATCACCTTCTTCTGTGTGTAGTGACCCTTCAGAGCAGATATTCAAAGAAGAAACATCTTCTGGTGAGACATATTAGCTGGGAAAGCTCTCTGACAGACATTGGCAGTAGAAAACCTGAAAACTGAGAGTCCAGGGGGAGCATATAACCACTTAAAATCATGAACTTGTTTTTAGCCTAAAGGCCAAAAGCCATACTTGCACTTTAAAAGCAAACAAACCCCCCCAGAAAAACAAACCCAGGTCCTCTGAACTCCAGACAGTTAGCTTATATTTAAAAGGAAGGCAAAGCAATCTGCAATTTTCATAAATGTTAACCCTGAAGGTAAACTCTTCATTTTTAACTCACCCTGCTGATCCATGAGAAGATTAAAAACTGCTCTGGCATGACTAAGATTTTAACTGAAGTTCATTAGCTTGAATTAAGAACATCCTTTCTTCTCCAGAGTACCGCCTGCCTTCACCCCACACGGTGGTAGCAATGGAAAGCAGGTGTAAATGGGCTTCTCAAAGTGCTCATCAGCAGCCTGCCAGGGCTTCTAATCTCAACAACTTCAGTGACAGGAACCAAGCCCAAGGCCAGCCACTTCTGAAAATCTTGCCTGGCCCAAGTAGATACAAAATTGTTCATTATGATTAAGATAAACCAGCACCTTTCATATTGCACTCACCTCTCAGGAGTGGCCCCTACCACTCAGAATTTTAGTACAACCTGGGAACTTTTTCTCCTCAGTTCACATAAACCGCAGAGTACAGCGTGAGCTAGAATAATTAAATCAGTATTAGGTTAACGTGTTAAACCTTATTTTTTTTTCATTGTGAAAGTGTCAATTGGGTGATGTAAAAAAATTTAGAAATGTGTTTGAGCAAAAGATGAACAGAAAAGAATTTTGAGGAATTTGAAATAACTTATGTTTTCAACGGCTTTTCATTTCAAACGTCCTTTCATTTTAATTTTTAATAGCTTAAAAAATATAAATGAAATAATTTAATTTTAGGTTGTCCTAACACAAAATGTAATTTGTCCTGAAAACAATACCCCCCCTTCCATTCAGTTCAAACCTTTGTTGATGGGTACAGATATGGCAATTAAAGAAACTGTCCGGGTTTTTTCCCAGCATCCGTAGGAAGAGAATGTGTCAGTATGCCAAGGCCGTCTGAGCTTTCTTTAGTTAAACAGCAGCTATGTAAAACATATTCACAACATACAAGATTTTTTTTTGCAACAAATGATGAAGTATTAATCAGACTTCAAGAGGAAAATGCAGAGATGAATTCCAGATCAAAAGTGTGGATACCACTGGAAAATATATCCTGAAAGAATTAGCACACTTTCCTTCAGCAAACTACTGATTTTAGATCACTTTGGACCACGTAGCCTCCAGGTGATTATCACTGGATTCACAGCAAATGAACCCCTCATATGTTCTGTTCAATTTCCAATCCTATTTTCCACCTGTAGGCTTTCCCCCAGTGACTGCTGGCTCTAAACACTACAGCACTTGAGTTTAATGGCACTCTAGCTTAACAAAACTCTTCATGGTCATTAAGAGAAAATGATTGAATTAATTCAGGAACTCAAGAGCATTCAGTTGAACTGATATTAAACCTCAAAAATACATGAGCCAAAGTCCATTTAGGAAAAAGGAAGGTAAAAATGGATAATAAGAAATAGGCACAATTCAGTTTTAATAGAACTAAAGCATCTTAAGAAGAAAACACTCTAATGAAGCACTTAATGACTATGTAAAATTATTTTAACAACTGATGACTTCAGAGAGAATTTAAAAGATAATTTCCCATCAAAAAGCCTTATGCAAAGTCACACCACCACCCATTACGTCCAAGAGCTTGGGCTGAGCAACTCTGCATAGCCACGTCATAGAGAAAGGACATGCATGTTTTCTAGGCAGAGATGGTATTCTGTGTTTTATGTATTTATGCACACGCAACGCACAAACAGGATTAGTTTCACAGGAGCATAAACTCATCAGACCTAAGACATCAAGCCCAGTTCTTCACAAGCATCTGCATAATATTTACCAAGTTGAACAGAGCCCATAGTAGAGCCCACAGAGCCCATCAGTCTGGACTCCCCCTCCTGCCCATCTAAGTCTCACAAGCCAGAAAAATTCTCTCAACATGATATATAAAAATTTTAAGTCCTTCAGTATGAAACACACCAAGACCTCAAAAATTAGAATGTGGCATAGAATGAAGAAGGATCAGGAATCCCTAAAATTCTTGTAATACCACAGACTTTGTCAGATGGAAATACTAAAGTAATTCTAGAAATGAACCAGGCTCCATGTTACACAGAAATCTTGCAACCAATTTAAATTTAAGCTTGTAGCATCCTGGGGCTTTCTGAGCATGCATAAGAGCACTAGAGTGTCCGTCCTGCCTTTTCCAGGTGGTGTCAATATGCAATTCTTCCCAGGAGGTGGGGGAGTGAAAAAAAACCTACAGAGCTTTAATGATACTTCATATAGGAGGCTGTAGCACACTCAAAATAATCAGTCCATTTGTGCAAATAAACTCACCCTTTCATTCTGACCTGAGCCCTGGGTAGCAATATCGTATTTACTACCTTCTCCTACACACATTTTATTCTCTCCCGTTCCTCCAGTAGCTTAAAAAGCTAAAATGAAGAGAAGTCAAAGGTCTACCCACATCTACTTGGTCCACTGGGTTAGCAAACATATCTGTTTCCATAGCAATGGCACAAACAGGAGAAATCTGACCAGCATTTCAGCTCATCTTCGATCCCCTACCCCAAATGCCTTGCTACTCATTTACAGCTAGATCAGCTGCAGGTGGTTTTCAGCAGGAGCAAAGGTCAAAGTCATCTGAGGTCCTCAGCAAGGGGCACTGCCCCACCAGAGCCTATGAGATTGCAAGTCCCACACAACTGCTCCAGATTTCTCCCTGTCAGCCTAAAGGAAGGACAACTTGCTCCTCAGGCCCAACCCTCACCTTTTTTTCCACACTGCAATCTATTCTCTTTCGTGTTCCTCCTAACAGTCAGACAGCCCCACCAATGCTCAAGTACAAAGACCCTCCTCCTTCTGACTCTTGTGATGTTACAAAGAGTGTAAGTCGTCTTCTTAATAACCACAGGGCTTGGAGTTTTGCTGCATGTGGTAAGCTCAGCTCAGCTCTGCTTAGGCAAGCATCCAAGAATCTGGACTCTAGGTATCATAAAGTTGGCCCTCAGCTAATGTGTTTGCATTAGAACTATGTTATATTACTTCACAGTATGAGAAATGCAGCTCAGCAATTCAGCTTTTCATCTAAGCTAGTCATGTACTAAAGTAGCAATTCTTATACCTGATTCTCAGCAAGATAATTCCTTTACAGATGTTTTCATGGCAGACTGATTTCCCTCGTGTTTCACTGTAGTTACAGTCAGCACTGTTAATTTATTTTTCCTTCTACAAGGCAATAAACTGTTGCACGTTTTCCCTGGTAGGGAGAGATTTTAATGATTTATGTTGCATAACAGGGGAGTCTGATACCAACAATTGATACAGATGAGCAAAGACCATTGCAGAATCTTGATGGAATCAACACAACAAACTGCAAAATATCACTAGCTTAGCAGGTGACAATAGTATCTTCTGCCTTAACATTTATCTTCACTATCTTCAGAGCAATTTCCTTGTACTATATAACCACTTAAGATGTATCTTTAGAGAAATCATGATGCTTAATGTTTCATGATTGCCAACTGTCTGGAATCCAGATTGAAAATATCCAGGTTACAGCAGCTATTCATAGCACAGTTCCATGAGAAGTAGGATTTGGCATGGTCACAGCATATGAATGCCAAGAAGGACATGTATAGCACTGGCATAGAGGAAATCCTCTCTCAGGCAAGGCTTCCCAGGGTCTTGAAAGACAACAGGAAAAGATGATCTTCCAGAGGACCTTTCACTTCAGACAAGCCAGACTGCACAGAGGAGTCACTCTTCACTGACTGTCTCAAAAAGCCTAGAGAAGGCTCTATTTAAAGCTCAGACATCTCTGGTATCTCACAGAATAGTACGATTCCTCATCCCCTCCATTAACACACCATGTTTAGTTTAGATACTGGCCAGATGAGGTAATAGGAGCAACTGAAGAGGAAGAGGGACTGATTTAAATTGCACTTGCTGCTGAGACAGGGTCCCTTCTCAACAGTAGTCAGGCCATTTAATTCCTATGTGGAGTTGCTGTTCT
This sequence comes from Mycteria americana, assembly GCF_035582795.1. NCBI lineage: Eukaryota > Metazoa > Chordata > Aves > Ciconiiformes > Ciconiidae > Mycteria > Mycteria americana. The sequence goes on from NC_134368.1 coordinate 63,082,407, forward strand.
AGAACAGCGCACAGAACTAAAGACGTGGGACCAGTCCATATACTCTGAGGGAGAGAGTCACTTGAAATGTTTGTAATGTGATGACACGGTGTAATTCTCTGCATTCACAGCTTCATTGTAGGCCTGCTAGGAAGCAGTCAAGAAGGAAATACAACAGCTCCAGATAAAATACCTCCCAATAGGCATGGCAGGAGGCTAGTAAACAAAGCCTGCAGTCAGACAGTTGAAGAGAGTGCTTTCCCATTTCCCCTCAGAGTCGCACTGCTCTTATGCCAAGCTTAGGAAAGAACAGACCAACTGGACCTGGCTTATTGGGACAGGGACCTCACCTGCATAAGCAGGGAGACTGAAACAGGTCAGCAGATTGCTGCTCAGGACTAAGACACCACTACCGGTTTCCCTAAGTTTCCAGGAGATAGCAAGCCTTAGAACAGATAAAGGTACCTGCGTAGGCTGGTTTCTGCAGTTCCCTCTGTCAGGCTTCGCTGTTCCCCTTGCTATGGAGATTTCACAATGCTTTGGTTCAGCAACGCTATCTGGTTACAGTCAACAGCAGTTGCAGCTCTCTTGGGAAAACCTGCCCACTGCCCACTGAGCAGTCACTGCTGATCCACACAACATGCTGCTCTAGGGAAAGCTCCACCACAGGTCTTTACCCTTGGCTAAGGGATAGTAAAGAGCTTCTCTCCTGTGTGCCTGCACCCAGAGAGCAGGCACTCAACACAGAAGCAGCTTGCTGTGCCTTGCTTTGCAGATAAAAAAACCATATGGGATGGGGAGGATATGAGCAACATCTAATTATTAGACCAGTTACAAATGTTTAAAGTATTTCTTTGAATATAAGTCAGAAAGATGTTTCTTCACACACACACACAAAAAAAAAAAAAAAAAAAGAAAAACGAGACAGAAAAGATTACTGTTTCGGAATATAATACAACAAAGACTATTTCTTCCAGACTTTCCCCTTTTGATTATTTTCATTCCAAAAACGAAGTAACAACAGCAAGAAAAGCAAGAGCAGAGAGAACAGATGACTGAATCCAAAACATTAATCTGCCAACATTTACAGCTTTGTCAAACTATTTTTTTTAAAAAGTCTAACAGAAAAGTCCAGTGCCTCACAAATTTAACTTCCAAGAGAACTGATTTTTCAAATAGAGTGCCTCACCACTAAACCAAGATGTTGTATTCTGCAGAAGACGGCCAAATTGAAATAGCCTATCTGCTCGAACAGAGATTGTATAGTTATAGTGTAGAATTCAGTGCCTGAAAACAGTAAGTAAGCAAACAGAGGCCTGAACGCTGAATTCGTCTGGAAAATTCACTCAAACTCAACTGAAAGGTGCTTACACCTCCTTAGACCTTCCATTCAAGAAGTCAGCTAGGGTGCAATTCGTCCAAGAGCTCTGACACTCAGTCTGCTTCTTGTCCACGTAATGCCAGAGTCATAGTATCCCATGCACGTCCCCTGGGGCTTCAGTAGAATTAGAAAAATTATCATAAAAATGTGTGCACCTTAGGAATTAAAGTCACTAACACCAGCACGTCATAAAAGAAGGAGGCAAATAACAAATTTGCCTTATTTCCCTCTACAGTTTTATAACAGAAATACTTCAAAAATATTTTTGTAAAGGTACCATTACAAATGTGTACCGTTTGTACACACTGAGCCAAAGAAGTTGATCGATCTCATTATAATGTATTATTTTTTGGTCCATGTCCTAAGGATTAGAGAAGTATACAATCACAGTATCTGTCCCTACTACCCTAAATAACTTCTCAGCCCATAGGATGTATTAAACAAGATCTGAGAGAGGTTTCAGAGAGAAACAGATTTTCAAGGTCTGTGAGCAAAGGCATGCCTAGAGAAGAGAAAGCCAGGACTAATGGTTCCACAGAGGAAAGGCTAGTAAATTCATGCCAGGGAATCCACAAAGATAAGAGCAATAGGAAAGTAGGTTCCACTTGTTCTGCCGCTCCTAGAGTAGCTGGCTGGTCATGCAGTAGCATCTACATTTGAACTTGCAGAGGTTTTTCTGTGCCCAGAAAGCACTGCCTTCATAAGAACTTGATGGCTAGCTCTTGGGCATTTATTTGGGTTTGTAGTTTTGAGGTTTTGAATTATTTAAGCAATATGGATGCACCTCTCCTGAATATGCAGCTTCCACTTAAGATACCTAGAAGACAGGTGACATCCCTTGAAGTTGAATTCTACCCCAGACCAAGGACACTATGAACATAAAAATCTGGCCCACAGTGTCCCCAGACAGATTAAGGATTTCGCATTATCAGCATTTCAAAAATCAGTATTGAAGGAGGGGGGAAGTAACATCTAGGTCTATAAATTTCCCTGGTTAAAGAGGAATATGGAAGTAGAAAAGAACAAGGTAAGTGAGCAAGCTCAGAGATTTAGTGGTGGAAGAGGGCAGAAGTTCTGTGTTCCCTACCATGGAAACCACATACCAGGTATGTACCAGAGCCATCACTGGATGTTATCATCTCTATGAAAACTGTTATGGGAATGGCTTGTCCACAGAATACCTTAGAGAAGTAAAATTTTGTGCAAAAGAAGTGGACGAGATCTTCCAGATGCCCGTGAATTGCATTTAAGGTGACTTTTCATTGCAGTTAAACATTTGCCCAGATAATTTCTTTTCTCTATGGAAACTATGATAACTTGGAGTTCACTGAATTTTTATGAGCCCACAGCTGAGCCAAGAGAAGAAGTTTACAGAGCAGTAGGAACAGGTTCAAGCAGTTATTAGTAGTCTCGGAGAAAACTTGATCAATAAGAAGTTAGGAGATTGGGAGGATTCCCTCTGTTCTGTTCCACTGTTCATTGTTCACCTGATCCACCACCATTTTACATCGCTACTTCCCCAGCAGTGCTGTTTCCACTTGTTCAATATACCATTTAAGCCACCTGCAGTACTTTCAAAGATCTGACTGTTGTATGTATTTTCTGAGAGTGCCCAGTAAAAATAAACAAAAAACAAGTCTACAGTCCTTCTGCTATCATAGGCTCTAATGAAACCAGAATCAGCTTTAACAAACTCTATGAAAGGCAACCAGCAGGCTCAGTAACTCATAACCAAGTAAAACAGAAAGGACATTTTCCACCAAGTAACAGTTTCCCTTATAAAATAAAACCTACATTTTCCACCAAGTAACACAGTTTCCCTTCTAATAATAATATTTTTTCCTGAAAAAAAAAAACCAAGGGGGGTAAGCTTGAGAATAAAGTGTACCCTCTTTTAATTCATGAATGCCTGTCGAACAGTGTGGTATCCTAGTAGACCCCTCTGTCCTTTTTGTACCCAAAGCTTGCAGGATAATCTGGGATGGGACATTCGCTATAGAAAACCTCAACAGCTTCTACCTTGGAGACTGGGGTGTTACACAGTGTATCTGGAGCATTCTAGAAGAACCAATTTTACCATTTCTGTGTGAAAAATCCTGTGACCCCCTCAGAAGGTACAGCTCTTCCCTCTTCCTCTTAAAAGCTTTTTCTCATGTGTACAGCCTCCTTGGCTTGTATGAAAGTTAAAAGCATTACTTTAGGTTCCTCATAAAGCCTTCCCCAAAAATTCAATGCAGCCTAGGTCTTATCACAGCCTGAACACACTGGCCTGTTCTGATGAAGAGAACAAGGTCCATAGCAAGCTCTGAAGCCAAGAGCACTGAAAAGACTCCTCCTACTGCTTTACTGACCATAACACATTTGAAAAAACAAAAAACAAAAAAAACCCACAAACCACCTACAACAAAACAACCCAAAAAGCCACAAAACAACCCCCCACACCATTGAACTCTCATCTTGCACACATTCACTTGCACAATACAGTCCCTGAAGAGATGCTCGCTCAATAGCTAACTCAATACTGCCCTGACAGCGTGGCAGGGAGCCAAAGAAAATAAACTCTGCCTCCTGGCCAGGCTAATTACACCAAGTTTAGTGCTATGCTGACATGGTTATACTGCCTCCAGACTTCGCGATAAGTCTGCCAAATCTAACTCCTTATTTCTGTTTCAGAACTTGTGCACAGAGAAGACGTGTCCAGTGTCTGCCAACACACACTCTGTTGTACCAGTTTGATTTTACTTCTGATGAAATATTACATTGTTCAATCAAGTGGGTACAAAAAAAGTGGTTGTCAAAGCACGGTTCACAAATCAGCTCCAAGTATATGGAGCTGAAACAAGCCACTTTTGACCAAAATACATGGGCAGGCACACTCCTCTGTGCTGACTTAAGTGAAATGACTACATTAAAGAGATGTGTAGATCCCAGGACTCCTGCGACTCAGCTCTCCCCCTCTTTCCTCTTGCTCCAGTGAGGTTATTATTTCCTGATGGCTTATAACAGAAACCAATCTCCCCACTGGATAACTAGGGAAACACAGGCACAGCTGCCCCACATCTCCCTTTCCCACCCCATGTACTTCTCAGCAAAGCCCCCTATAATCTGCACAGCTCATGCAGAATATGGAAGTGAGTTTCTCGCCCTGTAGCCCAATCCACAGTGCAGCTCTGGATGACTTGCTGCTCTTAATACCGAATTCTAGCAACAGTCCTCTGAATCCCAAATATCAGAGGAAAGATCAGAAGGCAGTATAGCCCCCTGCTACTACTGAACACAAAGAAGTTCCTTAAGTGCACGGCAGAGTATTCGGCTCTCGGCTCAACTCTACTCTCAGCTACATGCTGATAGAAAGGTCTGAATGCTGGCTCTGCCCTGACTGTCCACCCACCACATCACAACGGCTTCTTCAGTTGGGTCCAGTTTTAAGGCTGGCACAATGGATAGGAATGACTGTCCATAGCTCTGCCACTAACATGACAGTCCCATCCATATTTTCGTACCTATATTTGCTTCATTGATCATCTCAACTATATAAGCTCTATGGGCCCAAGAGCCTCTCCACCATATACAGACACAATCTAACCTGCAGCATTCCTCGTCTCCACAGATAACTTGGGGAAACTTCAGCCACAGCTCAAGGCACAGGTTGGGAAAGGCACTCCACAGAAAGATGGGGAATCTTGTGACCTTTAGTATTTGCACTGAAGACAGAGCTCCTGGAATTCAGTTACATGGGAATCTGAGCTTTTCCCAAAAAGGAAATATCTAGTCTGCCTAGCTGCAGGCAAAAGCTTGAAGACACATTCTGAAGCCTGAAAAGTCAGACGAATGATAAATAAATAAATGGTTTGGTGGGGGATGAGTATGCAGCTCACTATGCAGTATTTTAGGTCGATCATGTTCTTTTGATGCTGTAAGAGCAGAGAAGCAAGAAATAAAGTGTTTGACGAAACCCTGGGAAGCTCTGACTGGCCAGGTGTATCAGAAACACTGAGTGCCTCCAGAAATGCAAGGCTGCATGCATCCTCACGATGTCCCGTACAGTTCATAGTACTCCACCAAAGCACAGGAGCTTGTCTGGGAGCATTGTCTCATAGGCACAGTGTGTAACAGACGAGTACTATGTACTAGGGCTACCAAAAGGTGAAGATAGTGAGACTGGGTATTATTTGTATAAAGAAACAACAACCTTTTTTCAAAAATGAAACTCACCTACTCAGTAATCAAGGGGGGGGGTGTGTGTGTTTATTTGTGCGATTCATTTTTGGGGTTTTGTTTTTTGGTGTTTGTTTGGGTGTGGGGTTTTTTTTTAGAGAGACGGTGAATTATAGTCCAAGAAGCAATTACAGGTGTGCAAAATGCTGCCTGTAACTTTACTACCTGCTCTGTTTTTCAGTACTTCTTTAACTGTGGAAAAACCTCTTGGCTACTCAGTGAGCTAGTTCATGATTTACTGCCCATGCTTGACACTTACGGGATCCATCCTCAGTTCAAGTGCTTTAGCTCATTTCTAGAGACAGCAGGTGCCAGCGGCTGGAATTTCAGAGCCATTTCAGCCAGGACAGCCCAGCCACATTTAGTCTGGCAGTTAACAGAGGTTCATTCTTCTGAATTCATTCACCAAACTGATAAAAAACATCCTGAATTTTCAGAAATACTTAGTTCATCAATTTCACTGAAGCATGGATTAAGCTACTGAAAAAATTATTTCATTTCCCTGTGTAAAAGAAGGTGGCTTTTTCCCCCATTAGAAATTTAAAAAACTATTATACATTCTTTTGCCCCAAGATCATGTTTTTTAAAGCACAGAAAATAAAGAAAAACAGGATTTTACTGAAAATTAATTCTGTCTCAATCAACTTTGCTTTTGAAGAAGTCCTGGTTTTGATACAGAACTGACTTTTGGCCTAAAACCTGCTCAACAAGCACACAGTGCTATCTCATATCCATTCTTCTGCATCAAAGAAACTGAGAATTATACTTGGAAAGGACAATGAAGAGTTAAAAATATGCACCATTTCCTTGAGAAAAAGTGTAGAATTTCTTTAGAGAATAAAGTATAATTGCCAGGCATTGATAAATTGTGTAAGAAACACTATTGATGATTCATACCAGTAGAACTTACTGCTAAATAAACTCTGACCTTGATACTCAAGAGACCCACTTAGAACATCCTGCAAGACAATGATATATTTCTCCACACTAACCTTTGTGAGTAGTCTGCCTCTTCAGCTCCTTGAAACAAGCTAGCTCCAATTAAAGAGGAGAAGTGGAACTGTTTCATGCATTTGTTTTAGTGACAGGATACGCAGGGGTTATGATGTCATATGCCAAGAATATCGGGCAGGAAAAGCTGGGTATGGGCTTTCTTCAAATTTCAGATATGTATTATTGCACAACTGCAGAAATTATTTCCTTCTTTATGAAAAAAGCTGAGCTGTTAGAAGGAGGGAGACGCAGAGAAAATGACATAGAACTAAACCTTAGAGCTGAAAGGAGGCAGTTGTGTCCACATTCCTGACCAGTGCTCACTGTGCAGAAACAGGCACGTTATTTCACTTTCTTACAGTTCAGCTTCTCAACTGCAATGTGGAGAGAATAATACAACCTTTCTCCAACTTCTAGCTTGTTAGGTCTTACCTTCTGCGTGGGGTACTCACATATAACACAATTTGGGTTTATCCCTCCAAAGGGGTATCTCCCAGTAAAGGAGCAGTCAACAGAGAGGACCATCACAAGACGGCAGAGGCTTCAGGGACAACTATCTCAATGTGAGAACAAGTCCCTCCTGCTAAAGGCAAGACAAACACTGGGGAGAACGAGAACAGAAAAAGACCAGGAGGTTTTGGATGTTGAACTCCTCCGTCTCAGCCTCTGAGGCAGAGTGAACCAAAATTTTGAAGGGGAGCCTGCAGCACACTGGAGGAAAAGACTCCATATTGCTCCTCAGTTGGCCATGCTATGCTGTTCTAGTGGTATTCTCTCCCACACAATATCAAATCTTCATGTCCAAACAGCAGGCAGCAGTACAACTAGAAATCATTACCTGTGAATCTAGGGACTGAGGATTGAACAATTTAATTGACTCATCCATGTCTTTCTCTTGTAAACACTGTCTACCATGGAATACGTATCCAGAAAGTGCCTGAGAACCCCACTAAACATGTCACAGAACACTTTACAGCACCAAAACAAACCTACGACCTTCCCAGCATTCTTTGTACAGGCCTTCAGTACAAAACACCAAAAGCCACAACATTGACAACATTCCTAAAAAACAGAGCAAGAAAGGTGCAAGGTGGCACCTATGTCCTGTGTCACTTTTCCTTTGCAATTGGAAAATTAGTCTATAAAACTCTTATTAGATGTATTTAAGATCTTCTGTGCCTTGTGCGTTTCTGGGACAATCACATAAGAGAGACAAGCCTTGCAACAGGATTTCTTAATCCTGGGATCTGTGTAGCAGGGAGAAAGGTGGAGGTATTGACTTTGCACTCTCAGATATAAACTCCATCTCTAATGAACAGAAACTCCATCCTTTCAGTAAGAAGCTCCTGAGAAGCCAAGCTGTAAAACATGGCCTTTATCCTAGAGCTTCAGGCAGTCTAGGCTCAGGATGCAAAGAGCAGCTGGGATGGACTTTCTCAGTGTTGAGCAGGACGCCCATACAGCAAGTAGAGGCCAGATGCAATGTACTCATGGAAATGAACAGCTAAGAAGTGTGCCATGGCACCGTTTGCTCGAGGAGCTGAAGCACAGAGGGAGGCAGGAACAAGAGAAGAAGTGACAGTGATGGAAGCAGATAGGATGTAGGGGATGTTTTGTAAGGTAGCATGAGAGAGACATTAACATGTTTGAAAGCAAAGGGAAAAGACAGTGACTGATGCAGAGAAGCAGTGAAAGGATGTAGGAAACAGCATGGCTGGTGAGGAGAGGGAACAAGTAGATTCAAGGGATTCACTTTCATCCTGATGTACGCTGAAAGGAAGTCTCAAAACATTTAGTTTTTCCTGTGAGGGAAACTCTATTCTCCAATCACATCCAAAAGGAAAAGCAAGCCTGGTGAGAAGTCAGTTCTGAACTTCCCCAGTGTGCAAAGTGATTTGCTTCAGGCTCACTTCTCTTTGTTTTTAAAGCCTGAGTGGCATCCAGCTACGCCTATGACTATCAAATAATGATGACAGAAATCAAACCAAAAATGAAAGAAAGAAAAATCCCTTGCATCATGGCATTTCCTTTATGAGTCATTGTTGCCTCCAAATGAGGAATTCTTGCCATATTCCCAATGTACAGCAAGTCATTAGCATTTCTGGTTCTTGCCTCAGTTGCAGTCAAACTGAAACAGGAAAACACTCAGCTCTGGGAAGGAGTGATGAAGTTAACTGACAACTTTTCTCCAGTTACCTTGCTATTTATTTTTAAGATCAGTCCTGCTTGCTATTAAAAACAAAGAGCAATTTCAGGTATTTGGGATGGATTCCATGGTAACTTCGTTGGTTCAAGTGAAGTAAGTGAAACTCTCTTTCTCCTGCAAGCATTCAGTGACGAAAAAGACTAAAAATTATTGATTGCTTGTTTTACATATAGAAATGCAGTATGCATAAACAATAATAAGCAGTAAATAAAAATTTCTTCCTGGCTCCAACCTTAATTCCATAGAAAAAGTAACTTTAGCTGGTCGAATGCTAGATCCCTCTCCTCCACCTTACAACTTTTGTGCTTGTTAAAGACACTTCAGGAAGTTTCATTATTAAATGAAGTTGGTAAATGAAACTTCAACTAGTAGTTTCTGTAGAAGAGGAATGGTCCCACTGACCTCTTTGAACCCAAAGGCTGTTATTATAGACACTAATTGTTGTAGGCTGTTCTCTCCTACTTTCCAGGTCTGCTGCTGCCATTCTCAGAAGATTCAAATTAATTCACCTGATTTGTCACTAGCCCTTCTCAGAACAGACTTTTATACATTGCTGATGGTTTGAAAGCTATTGCAGCAGGTTTCCACAGCGACTTTTATATCTTTAAAAAAAACCCTGCACTTGAAGAGGAGTACATATAATACACAGAAACCTACTATTAAGTACAAGCTTTTGGGTAATCTTCCACATACTTACAGGGGTCATGCATTTTCCATTTCGCTTTAGCAGAGGCTTCAAAACTTGCAAGCTCATGGGTTTTGCACTCATATGGATTAAAGGGAACAGTCTTCCTTATGTTTCAAATCTAGAACCAAGTCCAAGACCAAAGACACCTCTAGCTCTTAGCAAGCCATGTCCTGTTGAAACTCCGTGTTCAGTTTAAGATGCAAAGTTACAAGGTGCCCTTTTTTCAATAGGGCATACATTATGTTTCTATTTTCATAATACCTTGCTACTTCCAGTATGTATCATCTTATACGATTTGGTCCATGAAAGTTAATAGTTCTTCCCACTTTGGAAAAGATGCAGTGAAATCAGAAAATTACTTACTTTTAAACTAAAAATGCAATGGCAATTGTTTTATGTGAAGCGCAAACAGTTTAATAGGAAAATGAAGAAGAAAGAAGAAACTTGCTATTACAAAAGTCAGTGTGACATAGGAAAGGTTATGTACAAAGAAAAAAAACTTTGGGAAAGTGAAAACTGAATTACTGTTGTCACTTTGCAGAAAAATCTATATTACAGCCAGATTTGATGAGAAAATAGAAGCCTTTTCCAAACAAAATGTTAATTTTTAAATGTTTTAGGAGGAAAGCAAAAAATACACAAATGCCAGTTTCCCAGGGAATAGGGTTTTCCAACAATCCCATGAGAAAAACCTTGGAATTAGTTGGGTCTGAGGCTCCAAGCTGGCTGTCTCACAATATAGTACTGACAGAAACTAGCTGCCTCTGTCCTTTCTGCAGTTGCTCATGTAGCAGGTCTTATCTGATAAGGCATCCCTTTCACCTGGAGAAGGGAGCATAGAAATGAGATCTGTTTTCCAGTACAGATTCCCAGCAACAATGAGATTTTGTAGTTGAGAAATTTCCTGTGGGAAAATCATTCCCTGATAAAATGTCAAGAGTATGCCTAACGAGTACGGGGGAAAGGTTGAAAATGCATGTCCTTTAGAAGAATTTCAACTACCTCGCAGGCAGGCTTTTGAAACCATAGGCCTGACCTGTATTAAAATCAAAACATCTGACCAATTGCATCACTTTGGTACAGCGATGAAAACGTACACCACCACACATACACAAATATATTTCAAATTAAATAAATGCTAAAAAATAGTACAATTTGTTCTGAACTTCATCTTTAACTCCCCCTCCAAATTAAAGAGCCCTATAGGACAGAAACTTTGAGACATGGACTAAATTCATATTTTCAGAAAGATGCCCCAGACCAGCATTAGCTACATCCACACCAGCTGGTTCCAAAGCTTCCCAAGTACCTGCCTTGTATTGCTACTGCAGTCTGCAGCATGTTTGGCTAAGGTACAAACATCTCAACAGCAACTTTAACCTATACCCACAATACTCTACTCACCTCAGCTGCCTAATATAAGAAATGAGTATTAAATAAAGGTTGGATGCATTCATACAATATAAAGTGGGTAAAAGACAATCATTCCAAAGTCAAAAAGTGGAGCCAAAACTATCTTTCAGGTCACATCTGTGTGTTTACACAAAGCAAGCAAGTTTGCTAACACAAACCCAGCAGGCTGCAGAAGTAAAAGTTATTTCAGATAATGGGTAAGATACAAAGAAACTACTTTGACAAAAACATAATTACAGTGTCCTGCCCAAAAGGGTCTGCACAGAGCAGCAGATCTGAGAGCCATTGCGATACCACGGAAATATTTTAAAGGCGAGATTTTTCTCATATCCTTCCACTGATACAACAGGAAGCATTCCAATAGGTAATCTATCACTTCACAATAAAAATGTAACACCGTTGAGGCAGTGCATATCTTAGTATCTTCTATTCTGGGGAATATAACAGAGTGCTGGACCTCTTAGAGAGTTAATTTAACACAACATAAAAACGATTACACTCACAACAAGAAGAATCTATAGAGATGAAATAATGAGGCATGATGCAGTGAATTACAGACATTATATTAATAGCGTTGACATTATTGGTGGTAATACTGTAACATGCAATTCGCAACATCATGCCCTAGTTTATTTCAACAGAGAAGTGAGTCTAATAAAAGCAAATCAGCTCTCACTGGACCCGAAAGTATTTTTCATTTCCTAAAGGAGCGCTTCAGTCCTTCAAATCCTCTCTTTAAGGGTGGATCAAAGTTGGTATTAGGAAAGCTGGCCAAAACAGTGTTGACAGCTGAGGAAAGGTTAGGGGGCTGGGGTTGGGAGGCAGAGATTTTTGGTGGGTTTCTATTTCTTTTTTAAATTTGGTTTCAGCCCGAGTTGAACACAAACATCTCCCTTCCTCTCAGAAAAACAAGATGCCCACATCAGCTCCAGTTCCACACACACACACAGGCTGGACTGAGAATTTGTGCCCCAGCTGTATCAACTCCACAGCGGTCTGATGCCATCTGTCAAAGCTGCCTATCCTTCACCCAGGGAACTCTGAAGTACTGGATACAGAAATAAACAGCTCAAAAGAAGCAGGCTCTCTTTTTCTTGTACATCTACTTTCAGCCTAAGCCATAAAACACAGAGAAGGCAGCATGGCCAGCAACAACAAACAAGAACATTTGTCAGCCAATCTCAGAGGGTTTTGAAGTGGCTTTGTGGAAAAAGGTCAGCCCCTACTATGTAAAACCCCACTAGGATGGTTTGACATCCCTACTAATGAGGCCATACATACGCATTTGGTAAGTTTTGTCCCAGAAGGACAGCAGGATCTCATGGAGACTGGTTTTCACTGCAGCTGGAGCTTTACAGTCTCGGGGAGTGCTCAACTGGACACATGCCCTTCTTTTATAAATCTCTTTCCTTTTGGGACATGGTCTCAAAAACAGTGACATGAAAGATATGAAAGACATGTAGCTATGGAAACACATGGTTTATTGGTACACTGTAGCAAGAAACAGAACAAGGACAGAGAGGAGGACAATAACTTGGCCATGAGCAAACCTACATTTGGAGAGAAGGCGGAGTATGGTACTCTCAGTTTCCCTGCTCCTCTGGAGAGCTGATACAGGGGCAACACAACTCTCCTTGCTGGAATGAAGGCCAGAAACATGAAGCCTCATCCAAGCACCTCAAGAGTAAGGAAAGGGAATTTTCTGATCAATACACAAGCAAAAAGCTTTGGTGAGGAGTCAGGTAACACAAGGGACAGCCACAAGACTCTTATATGTGCAGGCATGGCCCTAACTACTCTACAGACTGAGCTGGTAACCATCTCTCCCCCTTTCCAAAGAGGGTTCCACAGATGATTTGGTGACTCTGAGCTAAGTGGCGAGTTTCTGACCCCCAGGCTCAGGAACTTTGGTCTTCAGCTTTTAAGGCACAGCTACTCTGCACCTCACTGGCATACCTCATCCTCCACACAAACTGTTTTCCTAAACAAAATACATTCTAGGAGTGCATCCCTGGCCATTCACGTAAAGTCATAGATGCGTTTAAGCCAGCTGCCACAGGACCCACAGCAGATGTTCCTTCAGTGTCACCCTCACAAGTATGGTTCTACTCTTCTATCACACCAGAACAGTATCAATATTAAATTAAGTCATGAAGTTAACTTAGAAGGACCAAACTTCTGACAACTATTCTACTTAGAGAACATACTCTAAGTTCAAATAGTTATCCCTCAGGGAACAATAAGAATTACAGTAATCCTCATGGGTTTTTTTTAAAAAGAAGTCACTTTTTTTCACAGAAGCTGGCGGGTAGGAAAAAAATTGCTGCACTGACTAGAACACAGATGGGGAAAAAAGAAGGAAAAAACTACATCTGGAAAAAGAAGAGAAAGTTAGAAGCTGATGCAGCATGGTCTGGTCCTTTGTCAAGCATGTTCTTTTGTCTTTCCCAACTAAAAACATTTATTTTTATTCATTACAGAAAGAACAGAGAAGACTCCATAATTATTCATTAGATACAAACGTAGAATAAATTGATCTTTACACATCATATCACTTCAGACTTTAAATACACAGAGACGTGATTAAATCAATATTCTTAAAGGAGACAACACTCTCTAATAGCTGGCTTTAGTAATCATAATTTTGCAACCCACTGTGCTTTGAACACAGGAATGAATTAGCCATGACAAAGCCAAGTCCTCACAGGAAGAAGGTAGGCATTAGTATATCATAGTCTTTTTTCAGTTGTGGAAACTGAGGCGAAGAGATTACTGGTAGCATTTACAAAAGGAAGCACATGATCCCCCTGGCTTTTGGTCTACATGAATAAATGCCTAACTCACTTCTGAAACAGCATTTTAGAAAATAAAATCATTTAATGGCCCAATTTCTGTAAGGATGTTTCAAATCCCTCAAGATACAGGTAGTCATCCGGAAGGTAGGTAACAGTTTCCTTAGCTGTCTAGTACTACCAGGAATGCTATTGGCTTCCCTATGCTTACCTTTAAATGCATACCTGACTTTTGAGACTGGGTTTGTACATGCTTCTGAAAACATTACTTTTTCTCTGTGTCATCTGCACTGCCGGACACCTTCCACAGGCAGCCCTGGCCCCCCAGAGTTTAGATATCTGCTGGAGATTGCTGTTGCTCCTGTTGGTCAGGCTCTCTATCGCCAATGCAAAGAGATATGTACAACCTGAGAGCTGAATTCCTTTCTCCCCCACAAGTTCTTGGCCCTTCCTTTTAACTCTAATGACATCTTTGGTGAGTAAACAGCTAAAAGAAACACATCCACTCCACACCTAGCAACAGGAACAAATCCCAGCTATTTGCAGTATTCAAGGTCTGAAAGAGAAGACAAGGAAGATGTCTTGCTCAAGGTTAAAGAGCAATTCAGTATAACATTCAAGACTACAACATGAGACTGTAATTCTCAGGTGATGATCGCTACACCAGCATACCATGCCTCTCAAACATCTGTAGTAGCAGAGCAGGAATGACTGTATGTTCCCCTCCTCTAGCAGTGCCTTGCCCTGTAGCGATCAGGGATAACCCCTTCTCAATATCCTAATGGTAACATCTACATGACATATAAGGACTTCTTGCTCCCTAAATATTTTGTGAGGGAAACACACCCTGTGTGAGCAGCAGCCAAATTCTGGAGATCCGTGGTTACCAGACAGGAACATGTCAGAGATCTCTGTCCTCACTGACTGAGCTCTTCTCAGGGCAATCAAAAGGAGCACATGTCTAAGCAAGATGTCATATTACTAGGCTCATAGCAGTCTCTGAGAGAGGTCTTGCTATGCACCTCTCTCGATTAACCAACAAATTCCCTCCTACAATCATCTGAAGTAGGAGCGCTGCCTCTGAATTGAAACTGAATTTATCTCCCTTTCATTTTTTGTCACTTATCTCCACTTGAATTATGCATTCCAGTCTGGAACTGCACTCACAAAGGCTAATCTCCTACTGGTTTCTTCGCTAGGCAGCTCAGACCCTATCTCCAGTTTTAATAACTATCAGCATGTGACATTTGTGGATCAGGATGTAAATAGATTTAATGATAATGACACCAGAGCAGGTAGATCCAAACAACAATTCCGGGATAGAAACCACATTACCAGAGAATTTATTTGAAACTTTCTTTAAAGCCAACAAAAAGAAGAACAGTAAAAGTCAGAAAAGGCTGAAGAGATTCTAAAACTGAGCATCTTTACTACACACCACAGTGTAAAAAAACCTGCACCATCTTCCACAGAGAAATGAATTAGCAACAGAACATAACCCAAGAAACAGTTACACCTAGGAAGATTTTTACTATAACACAGGAAATCAAACATTTTTTTTTCTTGCTCTATCCTTTAACCCTGAGCTCTGTCAGACACCAGAGCTGCATTTTTGCAATGCAGTTTACTCAGGAGAATATTGGGTTAGGATACACAGGACGCCAGCTCTCTTCCCAGCTTTGGTCCCAGCATAACGCTTGCCTTGGGGTTGCACACTTTCTTTGTCTCTTGTTTCTCTAGTATGGCCCTCCGTATTATTAAAAGATAAGCAGCGGGTTTCTAGGGGGCACTACGATCAAGTACAGCAGCAGGCTACCACAGACAAAATTTTTTAAGCATCATGGAGACACACCACCAGAAAAATAATAGGAAGTCACTCGTAGCTGCATCCACAGAGGTAGCATTTGGCTCTCTAGGGTTTGTTCCTGGGCTTGACAAGTTGCGCCGAGCCAGGCAGCAGCAGGAGACACACAAGAAAATGTGGGATAATTGTGGGAGGTGACTTAGAAATTAAACTTATATTCACACTTTTAGGTAAGGTACAGCATTGAAGAAGATTCCCGGGTGGAATGCAGCTGACATGCAAGGCCATTCCATGGAAATTCCCTAGGCCTGTAACCTTAGACGTCAGTGACGCCAGGGGAGCTTGGTGTGCTGACTCTAACAAGGTACTGTTCAGAGGGTGGAGCAGTGTGGAGATGCCGCGGCCAGGCTCTGCAATTCAATGGGAACTCAAAGGTATTGTGTGTGACCAGTAAGCTGCACATTCGCCATCCTGGGCCAACAGTCTGTCATGTTTCTGACAAAATGCTGTCCTTTGATGAACTTTGCTCATTATAACATCATTATAATACCAAAACACACCTCCATCCCAAAAGCTACCCGCCTCTGAGGTGCGACCACCCCTCACTGAGCTTGCGCTTTGAATTTTTCCTAGCCTGTACCTTTAAAAGTGAAGCGAGAAAACTTTACACCAATCCTAAACAAGGATGTATGACTAGAGTCACTCAAGCTCCACCTGAGAGGTGAAAGATAGTATAAAATGGCTTAAGAGAGAGAGAATGTTAGGGAAGACACCATCGTGTACCACTCTGACATTTGGGATCAGTTGACGGGCTGAGCCTCTCTTCCCCCCCATTGGGACACCTTTGGGTAAGATTCAAACACTTTGTTATTCCAAGTGCCTCCCCAGGAAACTTAGAAATCTCTCTAGAGTTGCTTTATCATCTTTAATGTGTTTATAGCTGGCAGTGTCACTCATACTCTTGGTATTTGCACGTGCTTTGCAGACAGTAAATTTATCACCAGTAATCCAAAGAATCTGTGTATCTGTTGCTCTAATAAACTGCACTCTTTATTAATGTGGCCGTGATAGTTCATGCAACACGACTAGACTGGGGGTGCAGCGCGTTTAAATTAACACTGTCGCCTTTACTCTGATGAATGGCTGCATATACAGTCCTTAGAAAATAACCGTTGACCAAGTCTGAGACTAGGACTGGACCTAGCCACACCTAGACGCCTCTCTGAGAAGGAGTTTAGAAAGCAAGGGGGTCCTGTCTGAACCTCGTGACTCAACGGGAGAGTTCCCCCCCTCAGCCACTCCTCAGCCTCCTACACAACAGTAACCCTTAACGCAACAAATGTCTATGCTAAACTCCACTTTCTAAAGTACCGGCACCACGACCAAGGTTTTAAGGGCAACTTCCTTTGTAAATGCTGACATTGGTATGATCCTGCTGAGACACAGTACATGCTGAAATTACAAGGAGGACATGCCAGCCAGTTCAGAATTCAGGCACAAATACCAGTGACATTACCATGAGCTAATAATTTAATTGCATTGCTCAATAATTAACTCCAGCTTTCTGAGTTCACAGGTTCTTGGACAGGATGTCTTTCTCCCCAGATATGAACATTTGGAGAATTAGATGTGAGGCAGGGATCAGCTGTGCCAAAAAGTGGGGGAGCTATGAGGAGTATCTTGGGGGAATATCTGCCCTGTGCAATTGAAGCCAAACAATTCAGCTACATGAGGAGGGGCTGGTGTTCGCAAGCAAGCAGTGGCAGACAAGAATAATCACATTTTCAAGAAGACTAAATTATCAGTCATAAAACATAACTTCTAAAATATCTATCTTGTGAGTCCCGTTTGATCCTGCATATATTTGATTTTGTGATCCTTAATAGTGCAGATAAGTTTCCAATACATCCTAAAACGATATATGTATTCCCTGGCTTTACAGCTGAAATTGTTTGAGATGTTCTGGTGCCTGGTAGTAAATGAAAGCAGCAAATGTTCTGTAATCTGTGCAGCAGTAAAAGATCTCACTGAAGGAACCTGCTGCTATGTCATGGACACTTGCAATAATCACATTTAGGAAGGGAATGTGACACCACTTGTCCGATGTGATTGAGCTATTGCAGAGACTCCTGCTAGCTAATTAATCACCAAGATTGCTGAAGGGAAAGAATCCTTTCCAGACAGATTTATAGGCATAGATGGAATAACCCTGCAAACTTTTTGTGCTTTCCCTATGTGTGTGCAGAAAGGAGTCAATCGTGAGGCTGACACTTGGACTGGTGATCAACAGTGGGCTAACAGTGAAACACTATTATGCTGGAGCTGGAAAGCCCACCCTAACCTTGAATAAATAAAAAACTTCTGTGAATTTCCTCTGCAAAAGCTGAAATCAAGATGGAAAAATCGTAACAAGTATCAAGCTCTGAAGTATAGTGACAGCTAGAATAATCTGTTCAGTATGTAAAATATTGTAAAATTCACTGCTGTTTGTAAAGATCCTGATTTTTTTGTTCTCCTTAAGCAATATGAAAAGAAATATGTGGATTGTCAGCTTCCTATCATTAATGTAGATGAGATCTTCTTTTATTATCAATAACAACTAGTTGTGATGACTACCTTCCAAAAATCTTCCAAAGCACTTTTCAAGTCTTAAGGCCCTGATCCTATAAAGCTGTATTCACATGCATAATGGTAAGCTTAGAAACAGTGCTTCTGCATGCAACAGGGACACCAATAATCCAATTTCCATCACATCTCTATAAGGTAAATATACCCCTCTCTTTCTCCGATGACTGGAATTCCGGTAGGTACGGATTTTGCACTGCAAAAGCTTTGTGTACTTTCATCAATGCAGTAATAACAAAGCAGGGAAAGCACTGTATTAAAGAGGAAAAGAGAAAGAATGCTTTATAGAAAAGATAAACACCCAAGCAACAAGACAAGAGTCTGATATAAGCTCATATCTTTGCTTAGCAAGTTGTGTAGAAACCTACAGCCTTCAAGCAGGCTAGACTGGTTGGAACTTCTTCTAGCATCTTACAAAGCCAGAAGGAAGTCCTCCTATTGAATTTAGTGGACAGCAGATTAGACTTAACAGTTAGTTGACTAATTATTCCATACTCAGGGAGATGCCTAGTACAGCTGAGTCACTGGATCAAAACAGTCCACCAAAACTAGTAAGTATTGATAGAGATGCAAAAAAGCAGACTGAGTACCAAAGCTTTCTGATTAGAGTTCTGACAGAAATGTCCTTATGGTGATCCTAGGGAGACAATTCTGATTAGTCCAGCTGCACACACATGTTCCCAGCCTCTCAGTCATCTTCCTCCTTGGCTGTTGCTGCATTCATGGACTTCCTCTGAACTTCCCTTCTGGCAGTTCCACTTTCAGACCCCAGCATTTGCATTCATTTCTTAGATCAAAATTTCCCATGATATCCCAAACGGGAACATTTCTCTTTCCAGATGCTCACTACTACTTTAAAACAGTCTGTACAGATTTTGATTAAGGAAATAAGATGACTGATTTTCAAGAAACATGACAGCATTTTCTCAAAGAGGCTGACCCTCCTTGAGGCACAGCAATTGTAATTTCTTGATTAAACAGCAGCACAAGTATCTCAGGGTTTATATTCTTTTGCTGGATTTTAAATACACTACCAAATTGGAAATGGGGAGAAAGGGGGTCCCTATTCTGTTGCTTCTTCCTCTTTCTTTCCCTTCCCTGACTCCTCACCTTCTAACACACAAGTATTTGGTACCATTTTCCAAGTGAGGACCTTGAACACTGGTTTGCTCATGAAGGCTCCAGGTAGAAATTAACATGCCAAAAGATATATTTACCTGAAGGCTAATTCCGGGAAGCATTCTGCCTCAGGGAAGCAGTCAGGCATGTGCCTGTCCCAAAAGACATTAGTAAATGCTTCAATGACTTTCTTACACTGAGGTTTGAAGGATATAATCTAGAAAGATTCTCCTGCCCATATCTAAGTCACTTTCTTAACTGGCAAAATATATTTGCTATTTCAGTACGTAGTCCCACCTATAACAGGTTGAGCTGGATTCTTTTTGAAGAATTCTTCTTTCTTTTTCCTCCAAAGAAACACAGACTTCCTATATCCAGGTACACTCACACACTGATATGACCACTCAAGTGGAAAGACGTTATTCAAGTTATTGATCTGACTTAGATGAAAGCAGGATCTCCTAATCCCACATGAATCAATCTGTTCATCAGCTACCAGAAATTGGGGGCAGAGGGAGGGGGGGCACTCCTTGATTTCAATCACAGACTCCTGTCTGGGTACAAGGGGATTATTTTGCACCAGACTTAGCTGCAATGGAAGATACCACACAAGACTGAATCCTTGAACCATGTATATGCAAGAAGTAAATACATGGGAAGAGTTTGTGTCCTAGCTCCTTAACTCTACTCCAGCAAAAGGCAACTATTTTAAGGATGATCCACGTTTTGGGAGGAAGAGGAGGACTATCTGTATTGCAATGCAGAGATAAGGAGACTGATTTAATGGAGCATTCTATTCGGTTTCCATCTAAAAAAATGTAACGTAAGAAAGCACATCTCCCCAAGAATAATCTGTGAAATTTATTTAAAATGTATTTGAGAATGGTTACAATCACATTTCTGAGCCTCCTACCGGTGGCAGCTATCAGGATGAAATAGCAACAGTGACATGAACAGCATGACAGCATTATGTAAGAGATTATGAAGCAGTTTCAAACGTGCTTTGATACAGCATTAACAATCAGCAGGAAAAACTTTGTTTAATATTTCAACAACATGTTTAAAAGTTAAACACTTTCATCCCTCTGATGGTGCAAAAGCCTGAGCAGTACAGAAACAGAAAAAGAAGAGGGAGACATTTCGAGTCTTTTGCCTACAATGTAGGACTATCACAGAAACCTTGTCAAAAAACATCCTTGCATTCCGACAAGATGGCCAGCATCAGCAAGAGACCCGACTTGCAGCCGTTTCCAATGCATTTCCTTATGGGCACATGTTGCTTTCCCTTTCATTCTCATGACTTGAAAATGGAGTTTTGGGTGTAGGCAAAGTGAAGCAATTTTATAGAGCCCAAACAGGGACAGAGAACCCATCTCTAGGCTCTGACATCTTCTGGGTCTTGGGCCCAACCATGGACAAAATTTATTTCCTCCAGAATCTGCAGTTCTCAAATGAGAAGGGCTTACTCTCCCACCTCAGGAAGAACCTCAGAAGAGTAAAAGGGTAAGGCCTAATATTAATATTCACTACTCCCTGGGGAAGACAGGACGAGAGAATGTACCCCTTGAAACATGTCGGGGACAAAACAGTCAGGTCCCTGCTCAGAGGCTGAGAAACTGTAAATCAGCCTGGATGAAAGTGAGAGGACCATGGTTCCTTTTAAAGGTGGTCTTTCTCCGCAGACACGCTGTCAATACAGGACAAATATTTAATTCACTTATAATGTTATAAACTCCTCCAAATATCTTCTGCATTTCTTTTAACTCAAGGCATGCTTCCCATTCCCAACCATTCCTTCTGTTTTCCAGGTGTTCTGTATTTTCAAAATGAAAGCACAGAAATACTCTGAAAATGCAGACAGACTTCTAGAAGAGTAATGAAGCTCAAATGAAAGCTATGAGTCATGGCAATGCTCCACGTCATTTCCTACAAACGCCAGATATGATGAGAACAGTTCATTCTGGCCTTAGTACCTGTGGCCTCATCCTATGTACAAATGACAGTGAAGAGTATCCCCACAGTATCTTTCAATGAGCGTACTTCTTTTCCCATCATCTCTTTGAACTGATCCCCTCATTCTAGAGTTTAAGTACATATTCTCCTAGTATTTTAGCCATATGAAAGACTGTTATCTATTTCAAAATGGTGTCAGACATTTCAAAGCACCCTGATAAACTGTATCACATCTTAAACCACTAGAGTTGGCTTCCTATCCAGCATTTCATAACAAAATGAGAGTAACATACAGATTAATTGGGATTTTTCCGCTATTGTGTGTGGGTAATAATCAAGCAATGAACCTACTCCATCAATAAAGGAAATTGTACCACTGTCAGGACACATATTACCATCTTGGGATTCAAAGGATCTTTCAGGTCTACTCAAAAAATTTAACATATCTGAAAAATTGGCAAAGTAAATTAGTGCTATTAGTGTGAAGTGCACAGAATTTGTTTCATTGAAGTTGCCACTGGAATTGTGACAACTAGAATGGAGAACTACCTACTGCAGAAAAGGTCACAGGTCTGAGAGCCTAGATCCTGGTGGGGATTAGGGAACACCACTGCAAACATTTCTCTGTCATTTGCTCATGGAAACCCAGCCCCATCTTTTCAAATATATTTGTCATACTTTATTCTTGCACTCTATTAATCAAAATCATCAGTCACAAAATCATCATCACATTGTTGTGCAATTAACTAAGTTTAGATAATTTGGGTAATGACTGCTATATTATTTAGGTATTCTTACTACAAGGAGATATGTGAACAGTCAATTTCCTGCTGAATGTTTAATACATTTCTAATAGGTAGTTTATGCAGTTTTTGATGGCACACTAAATCATCCAGTATTTAACTGTGGCACTAAGATTGATTCAGCTTTGCAGTGGGAGTAGGACTACTGAATACACACAAGAGTGTCACCAAAAGCTGAAAAATGCATAAGTTAAGATATAATGCTGCCGCACTAGACCTTAAAAGAATATGGAATCTTTTCCTATAACACTGAGATCTAGTAGGGTAAAGCAACTTGCTGGATCAAGAAATTGAGGCATGGCCAGGATTCTGAAGTGCTCTTGTTTTCTTTCTTATTTTTTCTTTTTTTTTTTCTTTTTTTTTCTTTTTTTTTCTTTTTTCCTTTTTTCCCTGTCTGTCCATTTTGAGACACCTTCTATTTTCTGCAAACTGAACTTCTTTTGACCACATCCCAGGCAAGGCACATGTAAGTGTTATTGTTAAAAAAAAAAAAAAAAAAAAATCAGTTCTGTGTTACTGGGCACCTCCTACAAGTCACGCCAATGCCTTTAGCTACCTCTATCTCATTTGGGTAGCTGGAGGCAGCAAAGACTAGGCACCAGGTCTATTCTCAATGACCAGCACAATGAGTATGTGGCAATTCACAAAAAGGAAGCCCTCTCTCTGCAGAAAGAGTATATCACTTGCATACAGTCTCACCCTGCACACTGCCGCAGCCTGACTGGCATCCAGCTAGGGACACGGGGTATCCCAGCACAACTTTTTACCTTCAGCTCAGCACACAGTAGTTGAGATCACACTGGTTCTGCTCAGCTCCAGATAAACTTGAGCAGAAATCATTTATGTCTTTCTAATGTCATATCAGCAGGCAAATCCTGGATTACTTTCCAGGCTGCTGGATGGGTATGTCTCAAGTCCAGTGCCTGGCTGATGGCACCAGACAGATGTGAGTGTTTTCCATCTCTCTCACTGCCTTGATGCTCAAAGAGATTTTGCTGTCTTCCACCACCAGTGTCTATCTCCCTACAGCCTGACTTGCTCCCCATGCGATACTCCAAGCAGACAGAAGTATCTGCCCAGCCACCTAGCCAGAAGCCTCCAACTTGCACTTCTTCCATCTCTCCATCCTGATTGTATTAGGACCTCAGTGCCCCAATGGTTTCCAAGAACCACTTTTGTTTGCCCCTAGTTCTCTCCACATCCTATGAAGAAAGTCCAAGCCCTCACTCAGAATTAAGGATTTCCTTATGCAGCAATGCCCTATGCATATCAAATGTTTATGTGCTGCAGCTAAACATCCACTTCAGCAAGGGCCACATCCTGAGAGATATTTATATACCAAACTGTTGCCTATTTATTTGGTGCCTGAATATGTTAAAAAAATATACCTACCCCTAACTACCAGGGCATGGATATTAAGCTACACAGCTAGCAATCCTACTGATTTCACTATGAGCTCTGCACAGTAAAGCCTTCCCTCCTCTACTGGCACATTTTGTATTTCTGTCCTAGGGAGCTCAATTGAAAATGTCAGTCATCCCCCACTACAGAAAAACTTTGACACTCTAGGTTTAGAGAATGCACAGAGAGAGTCTATAATTATTTATTCATTTATGTTTCTTTTATTTTTAATCCTTTGATTTTCAAGAATCACCAGCTCGATTTCCTGGCACAATAATTATAAATACTTCATGATAGTGTATGGATGTAAAAATTCTATTTGAAGTTTTGATGAGAGTCTGTGATGAAATGTTGGTGCATTGTTTTTACTCATCTGGGGACTTCGATGCCATAGTCATTTTCAGAGGATAAAACTTCTGCATTTACACATTACTTCCCACTTTCCTCATTACTTATCATTCACTTTCTCAGCTCGGAGTGCCATCTCCCAGCAGAAAATTCCACCGATGGTTTTAATGTGGTGTATACGCTTAAAAACTAGAAGGAAGAGAGGTTGGTTCAGCCAGACAAAGGACACATACTTGGCAAGAATGCACACATATGAAAGCTTATTGCAGCGCTAGCAACATCAAGCAAATGACGAGCTGAAAGCTACCTGTACCACTGACAAACAGAGAAGGCTGTACAGTGCAAGGGTGCAATGTAGTCCACTCTGCACACAATTCTGTTGAGAAAAAGAGAAACAACTTCCATGACCGAACTGCTGTTTAGCCCTGAACAACTCACTGCAAAGGTCTATACTTCTGTTTCCTCCGTTTTCCCTGCTAGTCTCTAGAGTCTGGGTGACAGCGTTCTTCAATACATGCCACATAAAACCCAAAACAAAGTACTCATATTAGTTGGAGCAGCATAGGTTACACTTGGAACTGGAGTGTATCACCTCCCCTGTGCAGTTCTTGCAAAGGGCATGCAGCAATATTGAGAAGAAAACTCGTCCTAAAGGAGCAACTTGGACTAGAAAAATATAGCAAAACAGTGCAAAACCAACAGCCAGGCAAATGAAATATGGAGCAAGTTACAGAACATGAGAGGGATAACCATACACAGAATGTAAATTCCTACCCATTTGTCACTGAAAAATGCACACAGCAATTAACTCTATGCTGTAAAGCCTGTAATTCAAAGATACAAGATACTCAGGTTTTAGTCATGAGCCCACTTACACAGCTGAGAAATAAGTCACCTAACACAGAGGAAGATCATGCTTAGAAGATGCAGCACAGGAAGAAAGCAGCAGAGATCAGATGGGCAAGGACAGCATGGTCAGAAACTGAGCCAATTCTGGCTCTAATGGTCTGCATATACAGCTTAAGCTGAACCAGAAAGAGAGGTGACTTCCCTATAAACCAGGAAATCTGTTTACTGACTTGCACACATAGTCACCCATCTTCTTTCAGAAGCAGCTTTTTGATAGGATGCTGTTGAAGCCTTGAGATGAACTGAAAAGTTGAAATGCAGCCCCTATGTGCCTTTTCTATCCCATACCATACTAACACCCATTCATCAGGCCACTAAGCAATCTTTGCAGATCATACAAGCAAATGGCTTGAAGTATGTAATCTGGAAGTATCAGGAAAATGGGCTTCTGAAGTAGTAATATCAAAAGCATTGGCAGCAACGAACTGTGGTAAAAGGAAATGTTATCTTAAATAAGTACAACGATGACAGGGATTTCAGGAAAAGAAAAAACCTCAATTTTATTTCAGCTCCTCAAATATCACATCAGCAATTCTGAGGCAGAGACTAAAGTGTATCTGTAACTAGCTTTATCTTTCTTCCCACAGTTAGATCTTTTATTACAATTGTCATCTAAACTTCGAAGTTCATATTTACATTCTACTCAGTGCTTGTGATTTGTTTACAATGCTGGCATTTTCAATCCAAGTTCCATAAAATATGAAGACTCTTTCGTATCTCTATGAAAGAGATAGTGTACAACCAAGTACAGAAACTTTCAAGCAGTCCATGTAAGCTCCACAAAAAGGCAACTAAAGTTGCCAGAGTTCAAATGCTCACAGAAAGAAAGATGACAAGAAAGAGCCTTGCTCATCTCATGAATTAATATCTCCTTCTGCTTCTTCCCTGAACTGATCCACCTCAAATGTGCTTTTTAGCTTTAACTCAAGAAAACATATCTGTCATTTTTAAACTAAAATAATAAAAACAGTTCCTCCTTTGAAGTCTTCATTAGCATGCATTATATCCATTTCCAGCACGGTAGCGGCACTGACATTTTTAGATTTTCATGATTATGACTGTCAAGCTCAGAAAGAAGTAAAAACCACAATGAGTTGATTCCTTTTGAAAACATTCTTTAAAAATAAAGGACAGACAAATTCTGATGAGAATGGTGATAAAGCAACCAAATCTTGATAGGAGTAAGAAGTATTATGCAGGATGGAAAAGGGAAAGCCATATAAAAAGACCTTCAAAATGATACAGCCAGTTGCAATCCAGGCTGTGGCTGGTGAATTTCTTATGTGATTATTGCTTTCTGTCTGAGTCAGGAAAACTACGCATTCAATCCCATATGCATAAAGGATGGAAAAATCAGAGGCACTTTTCCTTATAAAGTACTTGATTCATTGGACCTTTACATAATTCACTGCACTGAAAGTGCAGAGGATATCCACAGAAGTGTCATTCAAGACATTTTCCATTGCCCCATTTGTAAAAAGACTCTTAAATGGGATTATGTAAATTATGTGAATATGCACACGCACTTATGTATGGACACATACCTCTGCTATTTCTGAGGCACACGTACTCTTTCACATTTTTTATTTCATGAAGAACACAAAAACACTACTGCCAAGTTTTCAAGTCTTCAACACTGCAAATGAACTTTTTCCATTTGATCATTAATAAAAAAAAAGAAATGGTAATGGAGTACATGCTACTTTCATCCCTTTTAAAAATACCTTTTACTTGATGCATTATGTTTTCATACATCCCAGTCAAATTAAGCAGAGGCTGGCAACACATATGGCAATCTGATTAATGACATAATATGATTTATGTGCTTCATTTTAGTACATTGGGTCATTCTGATTTTTTTAATATATTCCTACAGATGTGAATGAGCACCACATTAAATCCTGCCTCAGACAAATATCTCCCATTGAGATTGAAATGACTGAACATTTTCATTCAATGGGGATTGCATAAGGGATTTGGGTTAGATTTTTTTTTTTTTAACGCAGCCCAAGTGCCATCTAAGGGAATTTTCAGAAAAGTCGATACTAGCAAATACCAGACATTTTAAAGACACTAAATAGCTATTAAAGCGCACATCTAGGCACATGAAACCTACAGAAGATCCAGACCTTTTCAGATTTGGCAGTTCTCTGAGGCTTCACCAGTCTGCACCAAAGTCCACTGACATCAGTTTACCGCAGCTGAGGTTTTGATGCAGGCCTCAGTACATTTTCACATTTGCATGAGCAGCAGAGCCAAAGAACATGCATGCCAGACAAAGATGTGATTCCAAATCATTCTGCATCGAGATCAGCTATGAAAAGCATGGAGGCAGAACCATAGTGTCTTTGTATTTCTTTCTCCTTACAGCAGGTACTAATAGCACAAGAAACTACATGATCCAGCATCCCTCTCCATCCCTCAACCACTGTCAGCAACTGCTTATACTACACACATGTAGGAACCTGTCTGGATTGAATGAAATGCTTCTTTATACCATTGCCTGTGTGGAACGTTGAGGATCAACCAATTGCACGCCATAACTTAGGGTAATGTAACTTTTTTGCCATGTGATCCTGTCCAGAATATTTTATTTTTTTTTTTAATTATTATTATTTTTAACAAGTCTGCAAAACTGAATGAGAAGAAAATAGTTTTCTAGTCCTTAAAATAGCTCAAATTGCAATATTACCTTGGAGCTTTCTGCTGGCCCTAATACTGCTTCTTCTCATGTCAAACGATGAACAGAATTAGGGCATTACTGAGAGCTTTGAAAATCCATCTCACTAACGACTACTTGATTCATCCAACTTCTTTCCCATCACAACAGTTTCAGAAATAATATGAGAAAGTGGGCTAAAAAGAGAGTATAAACACATCATCAAAATATTTGTTGAAATTCTGAAAATTTTCAACAAGCCTCTATAACCAGTGTGTGGAGGGAGACAACAGGCTAAAATGCAACTACAGAATTTCATTAACATAATTTTTCAATAAATATGTGTTTTGGTCAAATGCAGAATATTTCTATTTTAAAGAAACACTATGTCACAATATCCTTGTATTATCCCTGCAAAAGTTTGTTATTATATCTCTTTTCCTTGTAGTTTTAGGCAATGTTTAGTCCTATCTGACACTAAAGACAATTCAATTCATTAAGCTTAACTATAAGGGATTGGAGTCAGGCATTAGTTTATTGCTTAACTGTACACAGTAATTATTACTGATGTTAAGAAGGATATTTAATCACTAAGAGGCTCCTATTGCATTATTGCTGGTGGGACTGGCACCAGATTACCAAAATTGTGGCTTCAGGGTTCTTCAGCATCACAAAGATACAGATTTTTTTCATTCTGTTTCTTTCTACATTTTTTACTTTCCATTGCTTTGTGGACCAACAAAGAAAAGAAGGGAGCAGGGCTGTTTTTCTCATTTCATTGGGGAAAATTAGCAAACACCACTAAGACACAAGCAAGTCTCAAAACACAGCAGTTTGTCTCAGGACTTCAAACTCCAGCAAGTCCAAAGAGGCAACTCACAAAGATGCTTAACAGGAAAAGTCAAAACTGACTCACAGTTCTTCATTCTTAACAAGCCAATATGGAATTTGTAGCTTACAGCCTCAAGTGAAGACTTGCTGGGCAGTTTCCCATTCTTCACACTACTGAGATTGCTTAGCCGAGAGCCAGGCTGCATTTTCTGTCCCTCATGGTCTTCACACCAACTCTGGATGCTTCTGACTAATTTTACTACAGTTGATCTGTCTGGTGTAGGAAATACTGGCAAGAGAGTCTCCAGACTAGGAGACTCTAGGAAGTCATACTGCCTCATCCCAGTGGTCTCCTTTCATTCTCCAAACCAGGCCAAGTGACACTGAAACAATCCTATTTTTGACTCCTTGTTGCTGAAATGCCACTGCTAACCACCAGCAAAACCATCCCTCTCTCCTTTAACTTTTCAAATTGTATCTGAACTCTTTCTCCAGTTCATTCCCTAGCATTAATAAAATTCTTTGTTATTCCCATTTTGCCTTTTTTCAGTACTTTCCCCTCAAAAAAACCCAACACACTAGGTAGTCAAAGCAGTACAATCTTCTCTCCAATTCATGTTATTTTAGACTGACTGGTAAAAGCTGTGATCTCTTACTGACTGGACGTACCTGGTTTAATTAAAGGATCAAGAGACATGTTGTATCAGGAGGGACAACTGAAAATAATTACAGCTGCTGAAAGCAACTTCTGCAATGTCTCAGCAAGACCAAAATTTTGGACTATTGAGCAAGCAAGAGGCTACTGCGATATTTTGCAGTGGAGATCACCTGTCAGGAATCTAAAGTTCACCTTCATTCAAAAAAGTATTTCCTTTCCTCTGTCATAACAGAAAGTAGCAACTCAAAATAAGTCCTTCCATACCCTGGAACTTCCAAAGTGTTTATAACAAAACCATTATGATATTGCCTTTTTTTTTTTTTTTTAATAGAGTGATGTAATATATGTCCATGTCAAAGGGCATACCAGAACAGAACTTGATGTGCCCTATTCTGTCTTGTCTAATTTTAAGTAAAGTTGGTGGACTCTGCCCTGCTTTATGGCTAAAATATATACAAACCTGTCATGTTCAAGAAAGTAGGATTATTTTTATAAACTCTCTCTCAAAAAAGAACACTCTATCATTCCTGAAAACAGTTATGTATGTTAATATTCTAATACAAAACTGGAAGTGCATCATTCTTATATAATCACAAGGGAATAGAAATGCAGATTTAAGGGCGAGGTTATTTGTGGGGTGTGTTCTCAGGGCAGGTAATGCTGCAGCTTGCTATTCCTGTAATATATTACAGAAGTAGTTAAAAACCAAGAATGATACTTTAAATCAACTGTTCATCATAAACTCATTTGGCTGGTAACAAACTGTTTGTCTGGAATGTGTTATACCAAATGATGGTAAGCCACTTTACAGGCAAAAGCCCTTACAGATAGCTTTCCTATGAATGAGAGGTTGCTTAGTTGCTTCATTAAAAAAAAAAAAAAAAAAGATTTCCAAAGATGGAAAAGGAAAATAACTTGCAACCAAATAGTTTTTAATATTTATGAAACATTAAAAAATAAAAAGAGTATTTTTAATTTGGATGTACGTAAAGAGTTCAATGCTAAACTAAATCTTGGTTTCCTTAAGATTCTTTAAGTGTTTCTGAAGGCTTTGTTCTGTCTAGATAATTTTTAAATGACAAAAAAAAAAATCCTGTTTAATGCAAGCAACTAAGATATTTATAAATTCTTTCCTTCATTTTATTTCTATCAGCTTAGCTCTCTAGCCACCTCAGAATATATCCCTCCCCTTTTGGGGAAGAATAAATACTACAGACCACTGCGTTCAGAAGCAGAAGACCTAAGGGAAAAGGCCTAAACATCAGGAGTCTTGGTCTCATTTCCCTTTCCCTGGGGGCGGAGCACTTCTGTGTATTATCTGTTTTTCACTGCAGGTTGATCATGCAGCTTCTTAAGAGCCCATGAAATGGCCTGAACCATGCCTTTCCCAGCCACAGGAGCAGACTAGTCTATTCTTACCAGAGAAAGCTGAAATGGAAACCCAGACCAGCTATTCCTGCTTCTGATATCAGGAACATGGCTTGTAGAGGCATTAACTGCTGAGGGTCCTACTGCTGTCTTGTCCCCCTCAAAACTAGCTGCAGTTTGCTATGACTTCATCTTGGCTTTGGCAGGGGCCATTAGCATTGTTTTCCAAAAATCTAGAATAAGCAAGGAAGACAATGCAAAGGCTGTGGCAATTCTTTTACCTACTCTGTCTCTGGCCAGAGCCAGCCCTTCTTCCCTGCACTTTCGCTAAACTTGAACCGATATCAAACCTACGTGCCTGACTATGAAAACGATATGTCTTTGGCAGGCATGTTATTTTTCTTTAGTCTTCTGGAAATTAGGCAGATCTTTTTTATTTAGCCTAATTAAAGATATGTCAAATCAGCAACAAAAATATTTCTCTAGGGCAAAGAAAACTAATTGCTCATAAAACAGCTTCTTGCAAATAACTAAATAAAAGAAATTAAAAAGAGAAAAAAGAAAAACCAAGATTTTACACAGGAGATTCCTTCTTTCTCTGTTTTATGGGAAACTAAGCAAGCCACTAAAGCTCACTAGGAAGCAGAAATCACACTTCTTACTGTAGCAAGAAATTCTCTATTGCAGGGGATTTCTCACAAAGCCTTCCAAGCTTAGGAACCAGCATATGTACAGTATTCCAGTACTTGCCAGCATGCCTCAAAGACTGCAGAGGTACACTACAAAATTGTGTTTCTCTACATCTGTGTTTTCTACCACAGACAGTATTAATAGAAGACAACTATTAATAGACAAAAACTATCTGTGAGAAGATCAACATCAGTCTATTACTAGTCTACAATTCAAGCAAGGCCAAGTAATCTGAAGTACTTGGATTTGATCAAGGTGTGTATTTCCTTCTGTGGACTACACAACTAGCCTGTCATTTTTAAGAATGTTTTTTGGGCAAAGACACACACCCTTGGCAAGGCAGCCGTACCAGATCACCTCCCAGAGGGCCATTTTCTAGCCATCTATGCTCACTCCAAGTCAAGGCTTCAGTATGTGCTAACTTGTATCATACGGCAAACATCTGACAACATTGTTTTAAGAACTTCTTTCATCAGATGTGAATTCTACCTGTAACACAATTCAGAAGGAGGACACAAAGGTGCTTTAAAGCTTCACAATGACACATATGGAAAGTAGAAGTTGCATCCTATTAAATATGGCTTGTTTCACTATGCATTAACAGCAGACACACATGACTTTCAAGGGCATATTACTCATAAACACACTAAAATTCAGGAGTTCAGGAAATGCACAGTGTCTGAGATTAGGAAGCCAGAAAGGGTGATCACCACCTCCTTCATCTGATCTTTTTTCATGCCATCAGCCATGGGCCCCACCTCCTAATTACCATGACAAGCTCATGATGTCGGTCAGATCCCTAGCAGCTACTTTATAAAGTTTAGAGAGTTCATCCACATGATAGTGAAGTTGTAGTGGTGCTTAATTACCTTCCCTGCCAAAACACTGTGTGCCTTATTCCTAGCTTCTGGCTAGTTAGATTTTTTTGCTATTGCCAAGCTTTCTCGCCTTCCATAGGTGGGAATGAAACAGATCCATTTAGCTAGTAAAACAGCTTCTATTGGGACAGTAAAATCACCATATGAGCCAATACGGTGACTTGTAATTCCAGTGCCGAGCTGGACACTCCACCTGAGGACAACACTCAAAGAAATGAAGAAGTGAAGGTGTGGGGAGGGAAAAATTGTTCACAAAGGGGAAAGGAAGTTTCAAGTGGTTTGGTAACCACTTGCAAATGATGAAGTTTTGCACAGGTCCTGACAACTTGGTAATAAGCTTGACTAATTATCTTCACTTGCCAATATTTATAAAGCATAAAGTACGTGCATAAAGTGTGCAGATTTATATAAATGCACATACTTTGCTATAAAAATGCTCTCTTTGTCCCCCGCTTAAGAATAAAGGTGATAGCATCATCCAATCAAAGGAAGAAGCAAGAGCAGTTCAAGGGGAGAATTATTTTTATTGTAAATTTCCAGAGGGAATTAACCAATTTTCTGTATTATGATAGAATCAGCATATTGTAGATTGAACCTGTAGATAATGTCAAAGCAGAAGAGGCGCTTTCAGATTTGTGTGCCTGCTGAATCTCAAACACAAAAGGCTGCCGTACTCCTGTTTGCTCTGCAGTTTTCTCATCAATGTGCATATTATTGGACCTTACTGTGGTTGCAATGAGCACTTCAGCCTGGCTGATGAGAGAAGTGAAAATACCCCTGGGACCTCGTGCGATTCAGTACTTGGCAACGACTGCCCCTCCCATCAGTGCATGTGTGATGGTGAAAGAACAGGAAGGAAATGAGATCATGGCCATATTCAAAGAATTTTTTGAGCATGAGTACATGCCACGCTGTTTAAAATAAAAAAAGTCTTTTATTATTATTGCTATCCTACAGTCTAATCCTGAATACGATTACTTCATACAGAAAAGAAGTTGGCAGGGAACTGACATGAAAATAAGGGCAATACAGAATAGCTAGGAAAGGCAAGAGAGAGCTCATAACCTTCAAATCCTGCTTTCCTACATTCAATTAGCATATACATTTTAACATGTCTCCTGCAATGTTCAGACACGGTGCCCTTCTGGATATATTTTATTGAAATCAGTGGATTCAGTGCTAGATATAATGAAATAAGCATTAAAGATGATATTTTACCTTCAGGTTTGAATTAATTTTTAGAAGAGCAGGTGTGAATGAATAGGAAAGAGGATGGTACTGAGCAACTCAAATAGCAAGCTATCACCTAAATCTAATATACAAGTAAATTTGGTAACACTGCAGAAATGGGATGCCTCCTAGTTTCCTACTGGAGTTCACCGCATTTCTTACTGTTCTGTTAGTTTCTTACGGAGCAGATGCAGCAGACCACCGCAGCTTCTAGTCTTGAGCACTAACTAGGACACATCCAGTGTTGTAGAGCTGGAAATAGCATGTTGCATTTTACATCCAGGAGGCTTAAGAAAAAGGAGGAGGGAAAAAAAAAATTAAGTAGCCCCAGCCTTGGAGTTAAGTACTGCCCCAAGACTCACATGACACAGCCATCTAGAACCAATTTCACCTTCCAGCTTCAACTCTGGTATGACACACTCTAGGAACGCTTTCTTATTTAATCTTCATTGTGGAGTGGATCTGCAATGATGCTTAAAAATTTCAGTCATTAATTATCCTGATCATTCAAAATGAAGCTGCGCTTTCAACTTCTAGTCATTGTATGTTGTTGTGCCTTTGTTTGATAGCTGGACACCTGTTACCATATTTCTCAAGCTTTCAGGTACGTATTGCTAGACTGTGATCAAATTGATCTTCTCTTTTCTTTAAAGAAATAGAATACATAAGCAAGTATGCTTATAACCAATAGCTCAATTTTCAGGATGTCAATTATCCTCCTTGCAGTTGTCCTCTTAATTTTCCCACTACTTCTTAAGCTATAGACATGAAAATTAAAGATGCATTCCAGTAGTGGTGATAACAGCACCAAAGCACAATATAAACATTGTATTCCTATTGTACATTGCTCTTTATATATTTGGGATTCATGTAAGTCTCTTGACTCATAAGCACCGTAGGGCATCCATCATTCAATATCCCATTCGTCACCCATCATAGTGCCTAGCTCCTTTCTAGAGACACGGTGTCCTAGGACAGAGCCGCACCCACACATGTATGGTGAGCATTCTTTGCCTTTTCGTGTGATCATACTGGAATGCACAGTTTGCAGTTTTTTAATAAGATGCATGCAGACTGCAATGATTTGTACCTCTTCTTTATTATTTGCTACTCCATTTGCTACTCCTTTAGCCTTAATGTCATCTGTAGATTTTATCAGTAATGATTTTAGCTTTGTTTGATGAAAAAGTCATACAGGCAGAGCCAAGGACAAACCCATCCAAGTCCCTACTAGACACACATGTACAGCTACAATGATTCTAGATTTACAATTTCATTATAGTTTGTTTAATATGGACCATATTGACATTGCTTATTTCTGCTTCTTAAGTAAAATGTCATGCAATACCATCTCTGTACTACATTTCTTCTGCGAAATGGATATAAAAGTACTTCTCTGCTTCACAGATATGATGGTCTGTACTGAAGCACTTTGATACTGTGACATTAACAGGCAACAAAGAAATGCAGATATCTTGTTTTAAACCACAAACATTCAACTTTCTCACAGAAAAGTAAGCGTTGAAAAGCACTGACTGCTTTAGCACAAGACTTTATTGGTGGGAAAGCAGAGTGAAGAGATTGGTATTTCTGCAAAGTCAGCCCCAAAGGTTTCTGTGAAGAAAGAATCCTGGAAAGAGTGAGACCAAGGAGAACTGAAGGTAGGGTTCACTGTTAAAAAAGCAGGCAAAGACCTTGTCTTGTCAGAGGGAAATGAGTGCACACACTGAGGGAGAAATACTAAATAGGTGGAAGGCTGAGGCTTAAAAACAGATGTGAATGCAGCAGACCTGTACTAAGCAGCAGTGGAAAATTTTCAGGCTGAAAACAAAATTGTTCTTCCAAGTTTGGAATCTTGGAGTCATACTTTCCAGTATACCCTAGCTTGCCCAGCTGAGGAAAAATAAGCATCAATTCAAATCCCTTGGTGCTATTGCCTGCTGAAACCAAGTCTTTCTACTGGAACCTTCACAGAGAATCCTTAACAAAATGCACAGTCTAAAGCTGTACGGATGAAGTTTCAAACGTGCTCAGCACCTCACAGCTCCCTTTGTTCTCAATGGGGAAGCTCTTCGCCATTGTTCTCAGTGAGAGCAGCTATGAGCGCTTTCAAAAGCCTAGTCCATAATCTCAAAACCCTTTCTGTTTGCAGGATCAAAAATAACTTTTGCAATGCCTAGCTTTACAGCCAAAAGGAGTGTAATTCACACCAATGCTGGGTAAATAATTTATGCATTTATTTACTTTAAGTCTTATTGCCACTTAAGCAAAGTAATAAGCATCTCTCTACCTATGCTAATGTGCAGTTTTAGTACCCAGAAATAAATCACAATAAATAAAAGGAAGACAGTACACACTCTAATAAAAAAAAAAAAAAAACTGCCACCATTTTTTCTGCAATGCAGTATATAAGCTTGCAGAATTGCTTTAAGCATGGCAGTTGTTCACCAAAAGCAGTGCTCACCATGAAAAGACAGGTGCATTTCTAACATTCAAAGGAACTGTGCAGTGTCCCATCCCTGTAACAAAGACACACCAGAAGGTTCTTGCAGTCTCTCTGATCAGCAGGGTCATGAAGTCATGCAGCAGGCTAGTAGTAAAACTGGAAAGAAAATACAGGGCCTTCTGTGCTCCCATTAGTGCTCTGTCCACTAACAATAAACAAATCAATAGTGCACAATAATAATGAAATTACATTTTAATTCTCAGTAGGCATCATCTCCCTGAAGAGCCAAGAAAGGCAGAGACATAGGACTGAAAAGCACCTTAAAAGATTGCCTAAGCCATCTCCACCCTCTGCAAAAGCGTGTCCAGGCTTTTCCTACACTATCTCTGCTACTTGAGACTATGCATCATATCCAGGCAGCCCAAGCTCTTACTAGTCTTACTGTCACGAAGTGTCACCTAACACATCTCATCTAAATGATCTTTTCTGAAGTTCAGGCCTATCACTACTTGTCCTGTCACTGCAGAAGCCTTTTATAAACCTGCAAACAGTTACAGCTCTCCTTGGTTTTCCCTTTGCAGGAAAATCCTTTCCCTTTACCAATGGCAGAAGATTACTTCTTTACAGTGGAACAGAAAAGCCTATCAAATGGAACAGCAGAAGCTACACAGGTAGGTAGGACATTCAGAATCAAACAGACTACATGGAAACAGGTTGCATGGGGAACAACTTGGCACCTGAAGGAAGGCATTCAAGTTGAGTAGCCCACAAGGACTGTTCCAGTTCTCTTAGTCAGCATATGGAGAAGGGCTCAACCGAGCAAGTAACTTCTCAGAGCACTGCTTTCACTCTCCCTTTTTAAGTGTCTTCTTCATGTAGGTCTTGAATATGCTTTCTCTGTGTACAGAAGTGAGTACTCAGGGGCCTTATCTCAGCTGGCATTTCTAGTTGCCATTTTAGCAAAAACACAAACTGTAGGTTGATGTTTGATACTAGCTAGGGTCAACTGCTTATCCTTGGAGAATTCTGACTGTCCTCAACCAGCTGGAAATACCGTTTAAGTTATGATACACACAGGCCCCACACTTACAGAGCACTTAAAAAATTCAGACAGAGCCAATATTTACTTATTAAACTGATTTTGTTTCTACTTGGTTCCCTCTACAAATTCCAATATAGTTAGTTTGAAAGTAATTTGCTATCTAAAACTTTCAAGCTAGAAACATTATACAACAATAAAATTGGGAGGTGGGGGGGAAAGGAGACAATTATTTCAAGAATCCAGTGTATGGATTCTTGATATGCAAGGTCTGTGAATAAGCATGCTAATACTTTCCTGCATTTATTTTGAAGGAACTTGGCACCAGCCTATGCAAATGCACTGTAATTATTCTTGTACTCTGCAAAGAGCTCAGGTGTCAGTATCTGGTGGAAAATCCACAGAGCAGGTAGCTGTGATTTTTCTAGCTTGACAAGTTCCTGTTTGCTAAGGATTTTTTTTTAATTGGAAATTTCTCTGGTGTGGGAGAGATGTTTTAATCAGGCATCAATCTCCAACTTAAAGATGTAAAGTAGGAAGAAATGAATTGTGAAAGTAAAATACTTCTACATGATAAATGTCCAACTAGGACCATTCAGGGAGAATTTATGAGGAAAGATTTATATATTTAACTACCTTTTTTTAAAAATTAAGTAGTATGTCTTCTGAACATCTTGCTTTTCATTATCACATAGCAAAATAATCTATGGCATATTGTCTGCACATTGTCTCTTATTTTGTTATGTGAATAAGGAGGGCTATGATTTTACAGACAGTTTTTAGGTGTTTCCAAAAAAAAAACCCACGAAAGATTTGTTACCTTCATAATTAGGTCTGTAAAAGACAGGTACATAGATTGTACCATATTGCATAAGACAATCTTGCTTTGGGCAAGAAATCAGTGCTTGACATTCAGAGCTCCTCTTCTATATCTAGTCTGTTTTTTAAAATCACTTTGCAAATCGGATCTTCCAGAGTAATTTATGGCAAGAGGGTCACAGTCAATCCTGGATGCTGTGGAAAATTCCACCAGCACCACCCATATCTTCATCAATCATAAAGTAGCATTCAGGATCTGCTGCTCTCCTTACTTGTTCTGCAGTGTCTCCGCCATCGCTAACAAAGTTAGGTTTTTCTGTGGCTGGCAAGATATAACTTCACCTTTCCCCACAATATCTGGGCTCAAGAAAACCCCTTCATCAACTTGTGTAAAGACAGACAGCTATACAGAGGAACAGGAAAAATCATGTAATTTTTTTTTTCCAGCTTAGATATAGCTCAAATGTTTGTTTGACACATGGAAGGGCTAGAATATTAAATATGCTCCAACAGCATTTTGGATTCTGGGATGAAACAATCTGATTACCATAAAAACAAAGGGGCTGTAGAGCTCCTCGGGCTGTGATCCTCATACGAGAGCCAGACTGCTGTCATAAACTGGATTTCATCAATTCAATTTTTTTGAGAAACTAATTTGATTTTTCTCTCTCATGCAAGATGAGATCATGGGAGTGACCTGAAGCTGAACAACAATAAAAAAAAGTGTAGTCATTTGTTGACAGAAGCCCAGCATAGCTGAGGAAAATGTAGAAGTGCCAGGTACTAGGGCTGTCATCCCCTTTTCATGCTGTTTTAGTGCCATTACACATTTCCCACAGCAGATGACAAAAGCTGGAGCTTATCCAAAGAAGGAATCACCCAAGCCAATTGACATGACCTTCACATCCCTGGTTAAGCTAAAATAAGGAAGACCAAAGGCAATGCAACCATACTTCTGGGCAGGTCCTTCCAAATCCTCTTGCCTCTCTCTCCCCCGACCTTTTATCCTTTTAGATCACTTGTTCAGCATCAAGCTCAATAAGAGATCTAAGCATGGCTGAATCATGCAAGCACCACTACGATACATGGAGATAACATGAGTACAGAAAGCTACAAAGAGCAACTGAAGCATGGCAGAAGGAAACACACATCAGGTGAAGAGCTCCACCGTTATAGATCACCAGAATAGCATAAGTCAACCAGAGACTGCACGCAGCTCAGGACTAACATATGGAATACCCAGTGATCTTTACAAGGGAATTTTTGATCTAGCACACAGCACAACATTCTCTTTAGATAGCAAATCCATGGATTTAAACAACAAAACTTGAGGTAAAATACCGAAGCATACCTGTGTCTTTGGAGTCCACTTCCATAGTCTGACTTTGAAGTTCTATAGCCAGACTTCAAAGATATACAAATACACAAATCCCATCCCTACTTGGGTAATTTTTCAAATATTACGTTGCAAGAATTAAATTAAGTCTTGGTCTTGTGACTTTCTGGAGCCCCTTTTTAGAGGCAGTATTGCCAAAGCATTAAGTCATTTAAGAACTTGAGTAACTTAAGGTACATAGACTTTGGCAGAACTAGCAGTCTTAGGAAGCTTAGATTCTGTTTGAAAAACCTACCATCTCCACACTGCAATCTGTTTTGATCACTATCAACAATTTTCTATGGTTGAATTGCCTCGTCAAAAGTAGCAAACTAACTAGCTTTGCGGACAAGGCACTTCACATATCAATAATTTCAAATTGCTGTGCTAATGTTACTGCTCAATCAGTGTAACTCATCTCAGCATAAAAGTCTCTGTGTTGGTATGGACTAGGTAACCAGTACCAGGAAATCACAAATGTTTGTGAACAAAGATATGCAGATACCCAGGGGCTGAAGTTAATCCTGATGAGATTTGACACATTGACACAGCAGTAAGCTGAGAATATTTTTCCTGCTATTTGTCTATTTGTTCATAAGAAATACAGCAGCAGCTCTGTTTGCAGATGTGCTTAATTTATTTAGATTTCTTCACCTGTGATAGAGACTTACAGAAAGTTCTTATTTGGAATAATGAGCAAATGAATTAATTCAGCATGGAATAAGCTGTAAATAGTGCTCGATTCTCAGGCGACATATAAATGCAAAAGGAGAGAGTGAACAAGTTCTCATGAAACT
The DNA here is from genome assembly GCF_035582795.1 of Mycteria americana. Lineage (NCBI taxonomy): Eukaryota > Metazoa > Chordata > Aves > Ciconiiformes > Ciconiidae > Mycteria > Mycteria americana. The sequence continues at coordinate 63,121,829 of NC_134368.1, forward strand.
AAGCAATGCATTTTTCAGTTACCTGTTGTTTAATTCACCCGCTACTATTCCCCACCTCTTCCCAGCAACTGCTGGGACAAACAGTTCCCTGTGATACACTTACACATCTGCTTCAGAGTACCACGTGACTGCAGTTTATTACTGCAATCCCTCCTGCTACATACAGAAGAGGTAAACATTTCAGAAGCTCATAAACTGCTAAGGAACCCCAGCTTCCAACTTAAAATCATTGGGAGGTCAAATGCTTGGAAAGATCTGGGTTGTTAGGCCGCTCTGTACCGCTCACTCAGATGAACTTTGGCTCACACACTTAAAAGCCTTTGAAAATGGGATTAAATGTTTAACTCTAATTGACACTTGAAAACTAGGTCCAGGCTCAGAGAGTGCAAGATTGAGCAGGGCGATAATTTCTCAATATTATCGTTGTTGTTTCTCCTAGGTTGGGTACTCACTTGGGAACTCAAGTAAGAACCCATTCATTAGTTACAGCTTTCCAAATTGTGTGTTGCCCATAGGCAGATCTTGTGAAAGAATCACAGCACAACGAAGTATCATCTTGTTATTCCCTGCAATGGGCATATGTCCTAAAATCATCTGGAAAGTATATGACCAGAATGTTACTCACTAGTTTTATATAGTGCAGAATTTAATTGACAAACTGCTCAATTCCAAGCACTTAGTTTAATTCAAATATTACGGGAGATGAGAAAGCCTCTCTCAAACATTACATCTACAGTAACTTTCAATTCCTGCTTTTGGACAGTATCATATTCCATTTGATGTAGTGCATGAAACAAAACAGCATAACCTATGCCAAAGGTAACATATCAGAAGTTCTGGTGGGCCATGTGAAAGTTTAGTTTTTGGGGAGAGAGTTTCTACCAGCTGTAGCAGCTTACATTCCACACAGGTTTGCCTCTACCTCCTAACACACTTATATTCAGTGGTGCTGTTAGAAGGTTTAAGCAGCTTGCTAAGACTTTCTCCGTGCCTTTTTCTTCCTCCTCCCGTTATCTACCCCTCCCTTCTCTTTTCAGCACAGAGGCTACAGGGGCTGGGGTCTCACTGAGCGAGAAAAGCATCGATCTACTTTTCCAGAACATAATACCTGGTTGTACGATCAGAAAGATTCAAGCAGTCCACCAGGATGTCAAATTTAGGCCCAGCTTAGTCTTTCAACAAGCTTGCTCTCACGTGATAAACTTTGTAACTTGGCAGGGATTATCTCACCTCACTTCAGCCAGCTAGAAGTTAGCTACCCGGTCTAGGCCAGTTAAACAAGCCTCCCATTAGGAACCAAGAGAGGTGCTGCCAAAAGGTGGCTAATTTCATCCACATTAGATGTGTTTTGCACTAAGAGAAATCCCAATCAGCCACAGAAAGAGCCCAGACAATTAGCTTAGGTGATGTGCCTCATACTGGGAGAGATCAGTTTGACTCTTGGTGACTGAAAATGCTCTCTGGTTCCCACAGTATCAGTTGGAACCATCTGGATTACTCTGCTGTCACCACAGCAGAAACTTGATGGGCCTCTTCCTAGGGCAAGGAAGAAAGAAGCATCTCTTCACCTGTACTACATCTCTTTTCAAGCTGTTCTTCAACACACCTTGATGTGACTCTGGAGTGAACACTGGGAGGAAATGCCCTCTGCAGTGCTCCACTTATCCTGAAAGCTGTTAAACCTCCCCACTGCTTTGACTGTGCCTGAAATCAGTGGTACCACTTGCATCAATCATGTTTTTTTTCATGCGCTTTCACAGTAGAAGAGTCATCTCACATCGGGAACGTCACTTGAGTTCAGGAAGTCTTGTCCCAGTCTCATTGCTAAGTTTCCAGTGCATCAGAATATCATAATCAAAGCTAATGACTTAATCTTATTTGCAATCTAACTCTAAAACATGCTGCACTTCAGAAAACTCAGCTCTTCCCTAGTAGCTTTCCCCTGTGCCATGAGCCTGGGATGCATCTCTGCAAGGCAGAGGAAGTGCATGTCTCTAACCACTCCATGCACCCTTCTCCTCCCATCCATTAATCCAACCAAGGCAAGACAATCTTGGCAGAATATCTCCCAAAAAATGAAGACACACTTCAGTAAGCATGCCTGTGATGAATGAGGCCTTGGGGACCTCCATACCCCATTAAAACTTCTGTGACTTATAAGGAAGAAATGTAAAAAGGAGAAACACACACATGACAAAAAATTATAGAAACCATTCAGGCAGGTTTCCATATATCCGAGTTATTACTACACATTAGTGATTTATTATTATTGCCTGTTTTAAGTTGCAACACACTACTTGCATTGTAATCACTTGCTTATAAAATATGCTGTGGAACAGATCACCACATTATACAAAGATCAGCTCTGCTGTGTTGCAGAGAGAAACATGTAATTACAAAAAAGGGCATCACAGACTCTAAACTTGTCAGGTTGATTTTACAATGGGCATAGGCAGCTGTCCCCATCAAAGATGCAGGCCTTACATGTAAGGCAAAACAGACAGCACTGACAGACACAAAAATATTCTCCTTAAATCCTAATCAGAAACTTTCCTAGATCAAATCAATTCTCTTCACACTTTGAATGTGACAGCAGAATCAAAGTCTGGTTTTGGTCTCTCCTTTCATTATTTTAATGCAGATAATCCTAACAGTAGAGCATTAACTACTGTACACAGAGGCATACACGGACAGTCGACACAGCTGAAGGGCAGGAAAGGCTGGCTTCAAGGGAGAAGACAGGTATTTGCATCAGCTTCAGCTGGGCCAAGATTTCAATCCAATATTGAACAGGTTGCACCTCAGAATTCAAGCCTTGTCATAAACACCTTCTGCTCAGGTTTGGGTACTTCAGAAACACTCCGCTGTTCAGAATACCTAAAATGAGTAGGAACAAATACAGGATGGCTATATAGCTACTATATAATGCAGTGATATAAAGCAGGTATGCTGCTTAAAAGACAGTTTAGAAAGCTCGGCTTACTGCCCACTGTTTTAGAGTGAAACAACATAACTTGCTTCACCCATAATGTGAGCCAACAGACCTCCAAATTTTGTAGTACTTGAACAAAACCATCATGCAGAGAGCTGCAAGAAACGTCTTCTCATTGAACCACGAAGACAATGAAAATAATTCCATCTTGACCCCAAAGAAAAATTCAATTTTATAAAAACATCACACTCCAAGTAGGGCAGTCTCTTGTGTCCCATGTAAATGTCCTAACTTATAAGCCTAGAGCCTCCGCTGTTTCCATCTCTGTCTCTCTTTGGCCCAGTAACATTTACACAAAGCTTAATGATTTTTTTATAGGACAGGCAGCCAAGAAAGTCACACAGCATAATCTTGTACACTGATTTTCAAGAGGAAGGAGAAAGAAGGAAAAAATTCTAGTTCTGGCTCTGAACCATGTAAACTGGAGCCCTAAACCCTACCCGCACAGTGCCAAGAAGCATCCCAACTCCTGAGCTATTTGATGTTCAGGCATCAAAGAGAACAGATTTTCCACCACAATCTGGTGCCAAACCCCCAATGTGAACTTTAACATTTCCAAAATCAACATTTTGGACTGAACAAACTTTGTTAATGCTTTCAGCAACCTCAAAAATAAACAAAATTAAAAGTAACTTATTAAGAGCAGTTTGCAATTCTCCATTAAGAAGCCTGATATTTTCTCTTCTGAGCAGTTCCACTACTTCTGAAAGGGGTTAATTTTGTTGCCAGGGGCAAGATGCTATTATTTTCATTCTTTTTGAGCAACCGTCCAATCAGGCCACAAATAAACACCGAACACACACACACACACACACACACACACACACACACAAAAGGAATTTTAGACACTTCTGCATCTCTGTATCTTTAAGATAAACTACAGAGAAAACTCATTCTTTTCTATGTACCTAGAGACCTGTGCCTTTCCAGTGGATCCTCCCTGCCAGTGGAGCCAAGAGAAAGCGATGATGCTTGTGTATGCCCTTCAAAAAGCATTATGAAGGGCTTTCAAAACACATGGGGGAAGAACCACCAAAAATGATGAAGCAATTAAACATTAAGTATCTGCTGTTGAAATGAGTAAGAATGCCCTTACTGAGATTGACAGCAGGGCTTTTGGGCTCAATTGTCAGTCAGGAATCCACAACTTCATTAGGAGTAAACTTGAAAGAAAAATTAAGCTTTTTACCTTCTCCGCTGACATAATGAAAGCTTTTCACCTCCTTGTTCCCATTCAAGTATGTTACAGTTAGAGGTGGTTTTCTTTCCTAATTATCCTTGTAAAACACTTTTGCAGGATGATTTCTTTGGTATTGTCTGGCATTTGAATAGCACTTTTCAATTCCTTTTCATCTGTTCAGTCTATATTATTAGATTAGATGAGCATCTTTATGGAGTATTCTCTGAAGCTATTTCTTCATCTCTAGCTTTTCTCAGCACTTTTAGGTATAATCCATAACAAAGTAAAGGGTAAGCGAGCTATTGATTACAGCACTATAACCACCAATACCATCTCCATAAAGAAGAGATGTTAACACAACGAACTGACCAAAGGTCAAAATTGACAAGATTGGCTCTGCTGTGCTTAAGCATGCCCATGTATGCAAGGGCTATTGAACAAATAGCATGTACCTGCAGATTTACCACTTACACTGCTTTGGAAATTAACAGAAAATCCTAAGCAACAGCCTAAAAAAGGAGAAACGGATCAAATCAATACAGAATGAAGAAACTGAAAGATCTGAAGAAGAGGTGCTAGGTACTCATCTCACTTTGGTGTTTCATTCGTGGATCCTATTGCGGGAAGCTGAATGTATACTGCCATTATCCACCTAAAAATATTCCTCCCTAAAATCTAAAGCACTATGGGTATCTTCGGAGAATCAGGAAGAAGGAATTTCTGAAAGGACACGCTCCTTGACTTTACTCCTCGGAGCACATAAGATTATGCAATCCTTTATACACCCAAAGCACATTTCCTTTCACATCAGCTGTAAAAACTGCTGACCGCTCAGCACTATAATCCAGGCTACTAGGCACACTGAATTGATAAAAATCTGCTGGAAAATATTACATTACAGCTTTTTATTTACTGGGCCAACTCCAAATGCATGCAAACCTTTGTAGCAACATCACTAAACCCAGCAGTGGTGCATCAGCCAGCCTCTGCTTTGAATAAGGCCTACTGTATTTTCAACAAATAAATGTGGAGTCCAGGCTTCCATGTACCCACTGACACTAGACAAGGTTAATGCTTGCTCAGCGGGCAGCTAGCGGGACAGAAGGCTGTTTCTGTTTTAAGGGTATGCTTATTTCTTCACTCATGAAAATTAACTCCGCGGCTACGTCAGTGTGTGAACCTACCAAGAGGTGGCACTGGAAGGACACACTTTGCAAGGAGCCAGACAAATTTCTGCCCCAGGAAAGGGTGGTGAGAATCAGCTTGCACACACAAAACCTCAGGAAGTGCCCATGGTTCACCTGTTTCAACATGTAACTGAAGGCAGCATTTCTACCTAGTTCTGCAAGTTCATCACACTAAACCTACTCGCACAAAACAATACACACATGTACACCAAATAACGAAGGGTCCTTTTGGTTTTGAACATAGGGAAACACCAGGACATACTAAGAAAAGTTAGCTTAGATCACATTATTTTCACTCAAAAAATTATCAGAAGGACCATTTTGCTATTTTTTAAACACTGCTGATAATGAATTGAAAAGAAAAAAGCCACTGGCAAGACATTCAAACTTAGTTCAAAGCTGCTATTAACCTTATGACTCTCTACAAATCTATAACAATTTCTAAGACCACCAGGAAAAGCAGGCTTGCTTTTAGTGAGCTTAAACCTACTACACAGGGATCCACATGTCCCACGGAGAAATTTTAGCAATCTACAAATAGCAGAAGAAAGAAAAAAAATTGCAAATCATGGTATTAGAAGAGTACCTGTAATATTACATATGGCAGGGCACCCATACTTGTAATGTGTAGCCATATGTGTGTGTGTATGTATATATTACACATGTACCTATGCACAAATCTATCAATACATTATCTAAATTAAATTTTAGACACTTTCCCAGTGAAACATTTCAATAGTATCCATAACCATATGGATCAGTAGGCCTGAATTAACCTATTGGAAATTTGTATTCTGTGGGAAGTTTCAGAGTCAAGTTTTTCTTTTCCACCGGTAAAGAACAGTTTTCATTTACTCTCCCTCCCTCTATCCTTCCCCAGATTCGCCACCAACAGAAAACAACAGTTTCTGGTTAGCCTGTTTTTGTTTGTTTTTACCCATTCCAACAAAATAATTTATCACAACATATTTAAGTCCCAGTGCTGACAGAATTCATACACACACTTCAGTTCATTGTAAATGAACAAGTCGCTGCAGTTAATGAATCTACTCATAAGTAAATCTAAGTGTGTACCTTTGCATGACTGGAGTCTAAAATTAGGTTACTCAAGACAAAAATTTGGCTATGTACAATCTAATCACATGTAATAGCTTCTATGTATATAGCATTTAAAGTATTTTGAATAGTTTATTTCTGAATAAAGGTTTTTGTGTGCTGACTTGTGTGCAGTGGCCCAATCAGTTCCCAGACATATTACAAGATGGAAGTAAAAGTACTTGTTTTAACTGACATTTCACATAAGGTTGGTCATTCAGTTTCATCACAAGGAAAAAGTTGTAACAGAGTTTACAGATGTTTACCGAATACTGAGCAACTCTGGAGTCTTTAAGTGACTGTATAGTTTTGCAATTCATCATAAGCAAGAAGTAATTCAATTACTAGATAACTTAATTGTGAATATCATAATTGCAATGGCACAGTTTTGAGTTGACGTAAATTCATTATAACCTACATCTAAATTGCCAAAGTACGCTTAAGTCTGGTTTACTGTCATTGGGCAGTAACAGCTCTGTTGCTGGGTTTATTGGCTTGGGGAGGGAGGTTTGTTTGGGTTTTTTTCTTTCAAAGGACATCACAATAGAAAGAAAAATTAGGACCTAGTGCAAAAAGATTAAATGCTTCATAAATGTCTGTATGGCAAGCAGATGAAAACTCTTATTTCCTTCACCTTTATGAAGGCAAAAAAAAATTTCTGAGAAACAAGTTGAACTCACCAATTTGTTCCAACAAGATGTTATCAGAGTCTGTCACATTTCAATTACCTGTATAATCAAATCATAAATGAAAATCACACAGCATTCAAAATATCTCTAATGTTCCAAGTCAAAATATATTCTTTATATAGAGAGGTAACTCACATCGTTATGCTTCAAATTGATTACCACAAACAGTACCTATAATTAGATATAACTAATGCAATTTAAGGAAGAGAAAACTAATATTTGAAACTAAACACTGTAAGTAATCTTGTTGCCTTCCAGTCAGTTACCAAGCAGAAAATGTACTGTGTCCCTGATTTATTATTATTAGAAACATCAGACTCTTAATCTATTCTAAGGACATAACTATGTTTTTTAAGGTAGTATTTCCCAGCTGTATTTCAATCAAGAAACTTGTTGGCTTTTTGCTGAATTAAAAAGCACAGAACTTCTCCACTATTACTATAAAAGGATGAACCAGAAGAGGTAGAGTAGGAGCCAGCTGAAGACTGCTGCAGTATAGCTAACCAACATTATCTCATTTTTAGGTGCTTAAATGCTTGATTCATAATGGAAACTTAAAACAAAATAGAACCATGAGGGGAAAAAAAAAAGTAAAATCTTTGTGGAGGTTCAAGTGACAGGTGCTATATAACCAAAGCAACATTCGGCATCATTTCAGCTAACATCTCTTTCTCAGGACCCCCAACTAATTGTTGCACTATGCAGATGACAAACATGCAGGCAATATTCCATAACAATTCCCTCCACCAAGCCTCTGGGATTCTTCTCTAGCATTCTCAGATGATCATTTATACAAATAGGTCTTTACCCATACACAGCTTTCCCTTTCTACAGCAGGTATTATGGGTTCCACTACCTTCATGCTAACCTCATGTTATGGTCTCATTCACCCAATAGGTTAAGATCAACAATACTACCACATGTTAACTGTTAAGACTCCTACCACAGCCTCCTTTGCTTCATCCATAATAGCTCCGGGGTGAGCACCACATGCCTTCTAGCCTCCCTAGCTGAAGTATCAGGCGCAGGTATTTCCCATCAACTACTCAAGTTCCCCACCATTAGGACTACAGTAACAGCATTGTGGCCCTCTCCAATACTAAGTGTGAAGGTTTCCTCCTCCTCTTAGCCACCTCACAAACTATGCAGAATTCTCTCCTTGTGCACTTACCCTCTCTCAGCCATGCCATGAATAATGGCTGAACAAGGAATCGCTCTGTTCTCCTCTGAGCAGCAGTTGCTACTCCCTGCTGCCTCCCCAAGGGCTCCTATCTGGTAACAAAACACAACACATAACCCGAGGCAAACAGAGCTACCTTAAACTGCAGTTCTCTGAAGCAGCAGTACATGAAATTTCAGTACAACCTCAAGAGTGGTACAATTCACGTATCAAGCACTTCTCAAGCCTATGCCCCCACACACGATTTAGTTTCAGTCATATAGAAGAGTCATTCTCGTGCTTTGTACATATTAGCCACATGGCTTTTATCTCACTTATTGCTAGAAGATAGCAACACTATGCTCCTTCCCACACACTAGGAATTACGATCATCTCTGTCTAGTTGCCCAGAGCCAGAGAAGAGTGACATAAATATTACGTACCACGTGTTACCATGGCAAGAACAGCCTAACAGGGAGGCAGAAAGAGGTAGGTCCGGTACTTCAGACCTACCCTGGGAAATCCTAAGAAGGACCAGAACTTGGTAAGGCTACATTCAGAAGACTCAAAAAACACAGTACTATGTTATCATCGCACCACAAAAATCTCTTATCATGCTGGCACTGAAAGAGCTCTGCTCTCTAGAGCTAAGCTTCTCTAGCTCAGGAACATTGCAAGCCTCCGCTACAATCTTCCAGACAACTGTGCTGTTATGCCTGCTAGCCAGTGGGCCTGAGGTACTGTGGTTTCCAAGGTGATTTGTGGGCTGAAGGCCTCACATGTACAGGCAGGCATACCAGTCATTTAAACTTATCTTAATTATCTCAATTTCGAAGCCCTGAAATACAAGCCCACTGCACAACAACACTTCATATTGAGCATGACTCACCCACATATAAGGAAATGGTCCAAGACCACTCATTTCTACAAAGGCCACTGAACAGCATCTTCTGGCAAATAACTTACCAGCATGACTAATCGAAACTCTTGACATCACACTGAAGTACCTTGGTGCCTGGTTTTGTCACAACATATAACAGCAGCAGCATTCTGAGCAGTACATTCACAATCTTCATTTCGTGACCAGTATCGCACGCAGACCCCCCTTCCCACACAGTGAGAAATGGAAGAGGAAATCTTGTTACAAAGATGACTGTCATACGAATAGTCCTGAGTTCTTGTAAAGCCACAGAGTTCACTTTAAAAGCCAGTTCTACAACACCAAGAGAAAAAGCTATGTTTTTCTACACGGGGATCCACATTCTATGAAATTTAACAGGAAAGAATGCTACTGACTTGATTTCTAATTTCTTCCTTAATGCCAAGTGCCCAAAAGAAGACTGCTTTAAAGAACCGATCCGGATTCGGCAGACCATTCAATTACAATTCTTCCTCTTGCACCCATATGCTCTGATCCAGCATTCAGGCTAAGGTAGTTTCTGAAGGCGCTTAGTGTTCCCTTTTCACTTTGCGAGAGCAGCCACGTGACTATTCAAAAAGGAAAACAACTGAGGTGGGCAGCAGCAGTTCTGTAACCTTTACTGCAAGCTGGGCTTCAGCAGTGTTCCTCAACCGACCCACAATTTCACACAGTGCAGCCAGCAGGTCTCGGTAAACACCCCTGTCTGCTGTCACGCCCAAATCTAAAGCCTGCCAGTTCAAGCGTGAGCCGCTATTATGCAGAGCTTTAAGACCAGAGGGGCTGACAAACAAGAGTGTGTATGTTTGTGTGCGCATGTGCATGTGTGCACGTGTTTGAGAACCACAGGTGAGACATACGGATTCACCCTCCATGCTGTAACTTCAGCGTTAGCACTGGGCAAAGTGCATATGAAAATCACACATGTGAGAATCAAGTACAAAGCTCAAAAAGATATCTTTAGCCTTCTCCTGTTTCAAGGCATCTAAAAGTTGCACATTTAGTATACGTTCTTGTTTATACTAATATACCAAGAATCTTCAAAAGATGAGAATACAAGAACACCTTTCTGACTAAAATTCAGCATTCACAAGGACCGAGGCACACCATTAAGCATCTCAATGCAACAGGTAAGTCCACTGCTTCCCTGTGTCCCTCTGGCAGGAAGTCATAGCTCATTGCTGTCAGGGCTAGGCAGCTACTAAGGAAGTACTCAGCATCTGTCAACCGTTTTTCTGCTGGACTGAGTTCAATCCCGTGGACAGCAAGGTAAGAAATATAAGAACGTGTAGGTACACCCCCAAGCTATTAAAAGAACCCAGAAAATCCCATTTGTCTTCTACCAGAGAAGAAACAAAACAACATGGAAAGCACAAAGCAGCACTATGTCTGTACATATCATTGAAGAGATGACCACAGAGACATGCAAAAGAGTTCATACTAAGATATAACAGGTGCTTTTTAGCAACTCAACCCACTCTGAAAAGATGCTTGCTCACACTTGGTGCACACATAGGAACCAAGATCTTTCAAGAATTTTACCTCAGTTATAACTTCTTTGTTTTGGGGGGGTGGTGCCCCCCCCCCCCCCAAATCTTTCTTGTTCTACCACCAGAATAACTTGGCATCACACACTGATACATGGAATATAACAGAACACCATGCAATACAAAAATGTAATTTTCTTATTATATAAATGGGGTGCAGAGGGAGAGCAGTGGAAGTGTCCTTTGGGAGAAAGAAAGTAAACTGGCATCAAAGATGGAAAAATGACTGAGGATTGTTATTGCTCCGATATTTCATTTGGTGATGTTATCATTGAAATTCTCAGGAACCGCAACTTGTCAAACTTCAATACACTTTGCCAATCGTGTGAATGAATTGACCTTAACCTAACTGGAGGTCACCACTGAAAAAAACCCACCCAAAACCAGAGATTGCAATTAGGGATTATATGCAAAGAAGAAAAGACAGATGTAGAGAAATTAGCATTATGCTTTTATAGCTCCCATGTTGATACTCAACAGCTGATGTTGAGTTTTAGTGGACACATCATTGGTTTGTTAATAGCAGCAGTCATAAAAGCCCTAATGAAGCCTCATGTGCACTCTGACCACACCAACTAAAATCTTGTATTCTTGTTTCAGCACCTTGGAAAAATCACATCTTTCCTGTATGCTCCGATTTTTAATTATTATTCTGCTGGGGAGTTAGGTTCCTATTTGATTTGCTTCTTCCTGTCACTACCCTGCACTTCCAGTATTCTGACATCCTGAACTGTCAAGAATCAATGTGTAAAAGCTCTCAAACTTGATTGTCAAAATACTGAAACAATTTCCTTGTGTTTATCTTCTTTGCTCTCTGAGTGTTTGCAATAAAACTGCTTCCAAATTCAATGTTTGTGTTTAAGAGGCTGTAGTATTAGCTAGAGAGGCTCAGAGTGCAATCCCGGTGATATTACATACTATGAAGCAAGCACAAAAGAAATCCAGAGCTTTCTATAGCCAACTTTTTACTGTGTAACTCAGGAACAAACATTTTTTCCTCTCACTCCCTCTTTGAGACAGTTCATTAAAAAAGCATCAGAAGTTGCTTGCTCTTTTTCTGATGGATTTTGTGCTCATGAGAAGTGACAGATAATGCTGGTAGCTGCTGTTTAGACTCTGGGATGTTACTCTGCCCAAGAAGCCATCCCAATTCCCAGTTCACCAGTCAGGTTTATAAATTGGGCAGTGGCAAGTCATGTTAAATGGAAACAAACTCAACACTATGGTGTTCATTGCCACAAAAGACGATCTCTGACCCATTGACACCAGTGATTTAATAGGTTCTTCTCCATCCTGTTACCACAGGGTTTTATATAGGCCTTCCTTACAGACCATCATCAGAAGAGACACAGGGCACTAAATTGCCTGCCATATAAAAACTGCCAACAGAGAAAGCACTTGTCATGATGCCATACAACAGCAACCTGCCAACATAAGGCTGTTAAGGAAAATGCAATGCCTTTATCTCATTCCACCAGAAGCACTGACAATTCTGCACAACTGTCTCCAGTGGAAACACCAACTTCAGGAAGTAGAGATCACTGCTGAATATTAAGAGTCATCGCAGGCTCACACTGGAATAACTGGCAGCAGAGTACAACCATGTCCTTGTGCCTAGGTTCTTCCTTCTAACCTACTGCAGACCTGAAATCCCACATCTTCCTCCCCTGACAAGTCTGGCTGGTTTCAGAATATATAACATGGCTGCGTGAATCCCAAAGAGAGAACTGCATACAGCCAACCTCAAAGTCACCTTGCTGAAGCCTGAACTGATTTTTACCAGTACTGAAAAAGTAAAGATTTGAATATTTTACATGCACAAACACCCATTCCCATGGAAAAAATGAGGTGGAAAACAGTGCCTCATTTAATTTCACAAATAAATATGACAGACTAGTTCACAGTCATGATAGGCTCAAGTATTCTTACAACAAACACGACATCCATTGAAGGTCAGGTAAGTAGAACAGAAGAAAGAGGGGGAAAGGAAATGTTTCTGGTTTTACCTAACCAAAATATTTGGGCATTTGTTTTGCTTCCTTTTAACAATCAATTTAGATCAACTAGCTCAGCCCATCCTCTTGAAGCAGTGACAGCTGAAATAAAGTACTTCAACTACTTGTTAAGCTGAGGAGAAAGAAAATGCCCAGCCAGGTGTTGCAGAGAACTTGTCTGCCTCTCAATACCTCCTCCACGGAGTGTTTAGTCAGTCATATAGAGCAGATGTCATCTTAAGGACTGGAAACCTTTCTGTCCAGGCCCTGAAAAAACATACATTTCCCTGCTGATTCCACTGCTTCCCACTCTTCAGTAAGAGCAGTGCAATTGCTGGGCATGAGGCAATACGGCAAGTCAGCACTTCTACAGGAGCTAACCTCACAATGAAACCAAGCATGCTGGACAAACCCAGCCATCTACAACTGGGCAAGAGACATAGCTTGTTACCTAACTCAACCCACCTGTGACATACACTCCAGTCACTATGGCAAACTATTTGCTTAAGAACTGTCCAAATCAGCTGAACAAACAGAAGCTTAGAATTACATTATGAAGGATAATTCTGCTGGGTAACATTCACACACTGTATGATTTATGTTAATTGCGGTAGAGCTTCAATGGTATCAGGCCCTAAACCACAGCATGGGGTGCAAACGTTCTTGCAAAATGCACTTAAGATGTTCCTATCTCCTGAAGAGATCTAAGAATTAAATCAGTTAATGTTTATATGGCACTGTGGAGGTAGAATAGTGTTTACATGGACCTTTTCTCCTGGCTCATCAAATCCAGTCTTCTACCACTGTAAACAGTGGCATACAATCACTACTATTAAGTGATTTAGTTCCATTTAAAAGCAGTTCAGCCATCCCATTGTCCCCATCACATACACATGTACTCACCTGGAAGCTGCCCCAGAAGCTCACTCCCCTCTCTCTGCTATACCAAAACCTCTATCAGTTTCCTGTTTAAGCTAAATTTGCAGTCAGTCATGGCCTTTTTCCCGACTACCAGGTGCTGTCATAGGACTCAAGTAGTTAATTTCTTTCCCTAACATTTAACTCCATCTATTTTGAGATAAGCCTATTTTGTCTCCAGTTCACAATATTGTTGGTTAGAAAGTCACCTTTTCTAGTTCCTTAAAATGAGACAGGTTTTCCCTCCAACTTCTTTGCCCCTGTTCTGAAGTCCACCTTTCTTGATCAAGAGACCAGGATTGTGCACGTGCACACACTGCCCACACCACCCCCTTCTCCTACGGTTCTTCTAGTAATTATATCATTTATTAAAGAACAAAATGGTACACTGGGAAAAAAGAAATAATCTTCAATTGTGGAACACACTGTGCAATCCCTAGAGATCACTGATGATCTTTCTCTCCACTGACCCTTCCCATGTACACTTTCACTAGCACAAAATACCTAGTGAATACAGTATGACCTTGGGCATATTGTTTTGGGAGAAACACGATTTTGATAGACTTGGTTAAGGCTTTTGGATTGGAAGGGGGGAAAGTGCTGGGAGTGACTTCCTGAAAGAGGACAAAACTTCTCTACGGAAGCATTTTGAAAAGTCTTCTCTGAAACCACTTGTATGTGGAAGCTTCCGCTGAATCTTGTTCCAGAGCTGTGTCTCTGCACAAACAAGACATGGGCTCAGACCCACTTCAAAGGACAACTATTGTGCCTTTTCTTTGCACAGCAAAACTGAAGTCAAGCAATGGGTAAGCACATATAGGATGGGTTAGCACCAGAAAGACTGATCAAAGCATGGGTAGCTGTAAGTTACCTAACTACTCAGAGGAGTACTTCATGATCTCTTTGTTAGAAAACTATTGTTATCTGCAATTGACTTCTCAGGAACCTAGGCTCCCATCACAGGATATAAATGTTAGCTATTTCCTTCAACCCGTACCTGAGAAAACCACATAAGAAGGTCTGACTGGGGTTTTTTTGCATCTGTCAAAATTAAAGAGGAAGTGTGAAATGCCGTTACTTCTTCCTGTCCTGGTTTTGGCTGGGATAGAGTTAATTTTCTTCCTAATAGCTGGTATAGTGCTGTGTTTTGGATTTAGTATGAGAATAATGTTGATAACGCACTGATGTTTTAGTTGTTGCTAAGTAGTGTTTACACTGGTCAAGGACTTTTCAGCTTCCCATGCTCTGCCAGGCGCACAAGAAGCTGGGAGGGGACACAGCCAGGACAGTTGATCCAAACTGACCAAAGGGCTATTCCATACCATATGATGTCATGCTCAGTATACAAACTGGGGGGAATTGGCCGGGGGGTAGTGATCGCTGCTCAGGGACTGGCTGGGCCTCGGTTGGTGGGTGATGAGTGGTTGTATCACTTGTTTTTTCCTGGGTTTTGTTCCTCTCTTGCTCTCTTGTTGTTTTCCTTCTCATTACAATTTATTATTATTATTATTATTATTATTATTATTATTTTGTTCCAATTACTAAACTGTTCTTATCTCAACCCATGAGTTTTCTTACTTGTGCTCTTTTGATTCTCTCCCCCATCCCACCACGGGGGGAGGGTGAGCGAGCAGCTGTGTGGTGCTTAATTGCTGACTGGGGCGAAACCACAACACTCCCTTGCAGCACTTTAATACTAGAATGCAGGCACCCATGAGGTACTCCTCATTTATCCATTGACACCACGGCAAAATTCTGAGCTGGTGTCTCACAGAGACTAGAAAATGCATCCTATTTACACTGTACAGGCACAGGTTCACGAGCCCTGCACTTTGTCTTTAAAGTAAGCACTCCATTTATCCAGAACTATGGAGTGTGCAACTTCACACATCTATCAGCCAGTCTATAAGCTACACGCTGCAGTGTACTGCTGTTTTCTGAGCTAGGATCATTTTGATGAACACAGTACAAGTGACTAGCAGGATTGCCTATGTGTCCAAACAGGATGTATAACATTCCAACTCACATCTCATCCATAAGGGGAATCACAGAGCTGGAAGGAAACTCAGCAAATCACTGCTCCCACCTCCTACATGGCAAACAGCAGAAGTGTTGAATTTGCTTGCTCACATTTTATTGCGTAGTTGAATATAATAAACAATTTTTGCCTTTTTCCAGAACTGTCCCCTGCATCTAATTTAACATTTTAGAAAAGGAGGGAATGTACCTTCCCTAAGGGTGCCTGAGAATGCTCTGCAGAGCAAGGATGATGAGAGACCAGAAGATTAAGTGGAGAGAAAGCTTGACTGTGGCATGCAGTACAATTTCATGTAAGCCCTGGAAATGATGAAAAGCAAAATGATTTTATAAGAGATATAGAGGGGACTACTTGGATTGTGTGCAGCCCAGAGCAACTGAAATCTGCTAAATTAAAGCAGAATGGAAATAAACTCACCGAGGAGTGTGGAAGTTTGTTTTTAATATTCCCATTTAAAGACTGTTTCACTCAGCAGATCTAAGCCTTCCTTCCTTAGAGGCTTACCTTGTCTTAGTGCACCGTTCTGTCCTTCTAGCAAAATGAAGCCATAATGGCCAGAAGTCTTCACTTACTATGCCCTTTCTAAAAACAACCCAAACAAACAAACAGAGAACTGCAGGGTCTGACCAACCTAGAGACATGATAAAATACATTAGGCTCTGTCCCAGTTTGTTTGTAGTGTACTCAACTCTTCTACCAGAGTTCCACTGCTATGTGGGCAACATACTTTCAGTGTTTAAAGTTAAGAAGCTTTTCCTAGTATCAAGCTAAGATCTCTATTGCTTCCAATTAGAATAATTACTTCTGGGCTTAACCTCAAAGAGAGGCAAAAGACAATTGTTCATTGCCCTTCTCTTGTGAGTACTTTACACACTGGAAGAGATCTCATTTTTAGATTGAACAAGCAGTTTCTTTTCTTAAAGGTAACATTCAGTAACATTTACAGCTTATCATTCTTGGTAAAAATGATAAGAAGTCACCATGGGACTTCAAGATGAATCTACACCTTCCTGCAGTGCTCACAGGAATGCCTAAACCAGTAATCCAACCAGGTTCTCACTTTGTCAAATAGAGTAGAATAACTACAACTACCTCTCCCGCCTAATATAATTCACTCCCGTTAACGTATCCCAGAATATTAATAACTGCATTTCCTACAGTGGCATCATCTTGTTGCCTTTATTATGTATTCCAATACACCAAAGAGATTGTTCTCTCTCTGTATCCCAAACTGTTTTGAAGCTGCCTGAGATTTCAAAGGATCACATGTGTCCAAACAGAAACCAAATGACTGAATGCCTTCAGGCTCAGACCCTCTCTGCGGCCTCAGGTAATTGTTCTGTACCACTCACCACTTTGCAAAGGCAAAAAGCAAAACCAGAACACTCCAAAGAGAACTAGAAAAATTCATGGCAAAAATTGATGGTGTGGCTGAAGGCAACTTTTAGCAAGAAGTCCTGTAACTCATGATTACTGCACTGTCACTCATAGCTGACCACTTCTTACTATTTGTCAGGTCCAGTCTCAGTCAGACAGGATCCAGAGCTACCAGACAAGTTCACCTGACCATTTCTTACATCTACCGTATGTCCACGCAATGCACAGAAGCAGATCTCAGGAAACGTGTTCACTAATATGGAAATCAGTTCTCTAAACACAGTTCACTTACCTGTCCAAGATGAAACCAGGGCTTCACAACTGCCATGTTTGCAATTTAATTAGCTCCCTGCACCTTCAGTCCCTTCTTCCACATTGCAATGATTTCTCCGTGGGCTCAATTTAGAGACCAGTCAGGGTAGCTGCATGAAATAGCCAGCAGTCACGCTAGAGACAGGCTAGCTCCATTTATTCTGCTGAGAGCAAGTAAATTGGCTGGGAAGCTGTCAAGTGTTGAAAAATTGTCCACAACAGTTTCTCCTTATTTTGAAGAACGCATTACTCATTTGATCTAGGTTTTTAAAACCAATGACATTTTTCAAAATATCAACATATACACAGGCATTCTTTATTTAGAGACAAAACATATAATCCAAGTATTTGAACAAAACATTATCAGCTTTCAGTGACAAACTAGATTTAGTAATCTGGAAGACTGCCCTGTCACCCTTTAGAGCTAGATGAACTGCTGGAAAGCAGCCCTACCCCAAATCCAGTCCAAACTTTCATTACTCCACTCGGAATTTAGCAATTGGAGCCTCCTCAGAGCAGGGACCACAGTGCTCTCTGTTTCACTGCAGTCCAAAAGGCAGGATGCTCTGGAAGCACGGGCTGTTACAGACCAAAAGACAACCTTTTCCCAGTCACAATGTTTCCAAGTTCCCACCTCAACAGCAGAAACACTACAGAGAGCTGGAGCCCAACTCTACAGCAAGCCTTGGCCCAGGATCCTGAAAGGCTGAGACATCCCCTGTCCAAATCCACTCTCATCTTGCTGTACCAGGAAGGTATACACTCCCATGGGCAACACCTTTTTGTGCATCTGTCCCTGTGACATTCCTGTGAAACAACCGATACTAGCCCTTTTTTATACAGGAGTAATGAGACAAAAAAAAAACAAAGGACTTGTCCACATGGAAAAACTGTTAGGATCAAGCAGATACGGAAACTTAATATCATGATCAGTACCTTTAAAAGCCTATGTGGAATGGCAGGTGACATAAAAAGCAAAGGTATGCTGTAGCTTTTCTGCAGGAGAATTAACACAGAGCTGTTCACTCAGCTAGTCACACATCACTCGCTGACAGTTTCCCATACAAAGCCCAAGCAATGCACCTGCACAGTCAGAAGAAATCCATGGCAAAGCAAGGGCAAATGCCAATATCCCAAGGAAAGGCCATCACCACTAGGCCATCTTTCAGCGCAGCTCAAGCACGTGCCAGTTTACTCCAACAGTATGCAGAAGGTTCACACCCTGGAAGTCTATCTGTAAATCAATTCCAAGAGCAAAGCTGCCTCTTGACCAGGATATTCTCTGTGTGCTGCTCCAGGCAGGTGAATATGGCTCAAGTGACTGTAGTTTCACCTCTTGAAGCCTCTTATTTCCACTGTAAATAAAATTCACAGATAAAAGGCTTGTAGTTATAGCTTGATTTACGAGGCTTGATTTATACTGATGGGAGTAGAAAAATCAGACTGCAGGTGCTGTGCAAACTCCTCAAAAGGGAAAGGTAAATCACAGCTTAAATTTGAGGTGCTAGTTGTAGGGCAGATTTGGACACATTTCCCTTCTTAACTGAAGAATGTTAATGTCAGAAGTTAAGCAGCACATCATTAAAATCAGAATTTCAACCACCACTGATATAACAACAAAGATAGGCAAGAAACACTATAATGCACTTTGACTCATTATTATAATGCAGTGCATTTGAAAGCTAATTTGTCTCAACACGCCACAAAGGTAAGACCCCATCAACACCATAGCAGGGACAACTGAGACCCGAAGCAGCCATCTGCTCTGTCCCAAGGAGCAGAATGAGGAACAGAGCCATAGTATCTGAGAGACTATACTTAAGGAAAGCTTAATGTGGACTTGGGCCTGCTCCTACTACACAAAGTAGATGGAAGACTATTTCTGTATGGTTTAGTCACCAGGGATGAGCAAATGATGATCAAGTTCAACATACAGGCTCCATAGTCTATAACTTGCTAATGACTAGCACTGGTAGCAAGGCTTAGAGAACTGGGTCTGAAGGACTGGAGACACAAGTCCTCATGGGTCTGTTTCCGTTGCTAATCCATTTATGTGCTCATGCTTTGTGTCAGGCTGTGCCTAAACACATGAGCCTGCTGCAGGAGCTCTTGGTATCAGATGAACTGCAAGCAGATCCATCTCCACATGGAGCAGATCTCATTTCCACTGTGGGATCTAAAAAGAGGCAAGTTAGTATTTTCAAGGCTTGCTCAGGTCAGCAGACAATGGACCAAGAATCATTGTACAGTCTTTACACCACTGAATAACATCTAGCTAAGAATTATTTTTTAAGTCACTTCAGCCCTAGTTTGGTTTTACCTAAACTAAGACTGAATGGAGGGTATTTCACATACAGAAATTCACTGCCCAATACCATTGCCAAGCAGAAGAGAAACTTATCCGGGGAAAGCATCATTACCATCACAACAAATCCTACACAAGATTTCCTGAGGCATTACCACAGGGTAATAAGGTTATAATTGCCAACAGTGATAATGACAGCTAACGGAGAACTCTAAAATAGAAGCATGCCTTCGTCTATCCAGCACCATGAGTCTCAGGTCATTGTTATTGACAGGACATGACCACATGGAAGAATTAAGGCATTTCAACACTGCTTCATCATCAGATGCTTGAATTATTTAGTTCAAAGCAGATGAAGAATATCAATCATTATTTTATCCATAAGTCTTCTAACAGAAAGGGGTTTATTATTGCTTGTTAATACATGTGGCTGTCTCCCAGGTAGGACTGTAGCACACAGTAGGTTGAATCTGTATCCAACCTATTTCTGCCCCGATTAGCATGCTTTCTTCAAGCTCTAAGTTTCCAGAAGTGTGATAACAGAAAGAACGATAGAGAAGGGATGCTGAGGTATGTGTAGGTGAAAAGCCCGGCAGGGGTGGGGCCAGAAACACCCTATTTGTGGGAATGCAATCTTAAACATCAACAAGTCCTCAAGAAAAGTAATTTATAACACATCATTCCTTATCACTGATTGCTCCTAAGTTCATGGCACTTGATAACAAATTATCCCTTTCATCTCCTTGCCAGAAGAAGAAAGATGTCACTAAGTCACTGTATAGTACATTTACTCTAGAAAATACATCTTGTCCCTTAAAAATGAAGCCTCCTTGCCAAAGTTTGACAGGCTCTGAAAAAATTCTGCTGTCCACTTAGCTCAGTTTAAAAAAAAAAAAGCACATTGCAATTAAAAAATCATTAAAATTATATGTTGAAAAACTTACATGGCTATTGAAAATACATGATTAGATTTGAATAACTCTGTGCCTGATGCATGGATGGAGTAGTATGCATCCCCAAAGGGTATGTGCATACCATGTCAAAAAACAGAGGAAGAAATGAGAATGAAGAAACAAAACAAGCCTGTCATTCCCATGCTTGGCATTGGAGTGTCTGGCATTCAATCTCAAGAACTGGGCAAGAGCCAAAGAAAGATGTGCCTTTCCTTCCAGTCCCATCCCCTCGAACCAAGATCATCCTCTGGGTGATGCAAGAGACTGTCACTGAATTTCTCTTCAGCCTTGGGCAAATTGCTTTCCTGACCCATATGTAAGCTACTTTCCACTGCACAAGTGTTGTCTTGTCATTCATTGCATATGTAGTGCCTACACCAGTGGAATCTTTAGCTGCTGCCCTAGTATTAATAGAGGACAGTAGTAATCTGATTGTACATTTTCAAGGGAGCCAGCCTCCTGAGCAGCAGTTCACAAAAATTCCCACCCCTACGCAACAAGTAATGATTGTCCCCAGTCAGTGAACTTGGTTAACTATTTAATTTGGTTTGCAGACCCAAGTAGCTCAATCTCATGCTGAGCTATGAGGTGTGCTGTAATGCTCTGCTTTTGCTGTGGAGCTCACCCAGAAGTATCTTTCAAGCTTGAAACAACCAGAACTTCAAAAGCATGAACACAAGTCTAAAGTAGAAACATCTATCAGCGTCTATGGTCAACTGGAAACTGCATTTCTTGGAGCTGTGGATTGTCGTACATCTGGGTAGAGGCCAATAGTGTCCTTCAACTCTTTGCAATGCAAAGGCCCTGCTGTAGACACTACAAACTTCAACTTCTGCACAGAGTTTTCAGTTTTGCTTCAGCTCCTACACAGCAGACATTTCATTTTGCCTGCCCATCTCCCTCGCTCAGACATGCCTAGAGCTTCCAGTACTTCACAGATCTCCCTGTGCTGAATTAACTGCACTCAGTGCCAGGGTCTCTACAGTGTACCATGCAGATGAGCACTAAGTGGAAAAGTTAATCTAAACATATTCAAACTATTAAAGGCAGTCTGAGTGCCATTTGAACTAGTAGTTTTCTCTCAGATGGATCACCAACGCACCTAGGTGTCTATCAATGATCAGAATTCATCCTTCTTTTGCCATGAAAAGGCTAGTGATGAAGGGGATCTGAACACATTCCTTCTGCAGTTATGCTACAGATGCTCAGCTTACCCAAGGACTAGAATACAGCACTCAAAATCTCACAAAACAAAAATCTCACAAAACACAGCTACCCACAACATCCACCACATTCATATTCTTTGCCCATTTCAAAGAAGATAGTGGATTTCTGACCTGGGAAGCAAGTCACGTAGAAGACAAAATTCAACCTTTCAGTATACCACCACCTGAATACCTCTTCTCTCTTTTCTTGAAAAGAATCATCTGAAAATTGGAGAAACTCATTTCTATGCAAATAGGACTTCCTTCTCCTCAATTTTATATACCAAACATTTCCCAGAGTTCTCATCATTCTGAGAGCAGAGCCAACTCACAATGGACACCTTTAAAGAGAAGGACCCAGAAACTTCTTCAGCACTCCTCTGTTCAGAGATCGTACAAGAGACACAGTGCTGTCTCCTAACATGCTCTTTTTAACTCTCTGAGCACACACTTATGCAAGATGACTGTTTGCAAACATTGGCAGTTTCACTATAGGCAAACAGAGAAGAGTTTCTGTATACTCCTAGAAAGTCTAGAATGGACAGTCCCATTACTGGTGCAATGTGGGAAGAAAGATTACAAGCTATTTTTGTTTAAATTCAGAGAGAAATTAGGGCTCAGTTGCCTAAAGAACAAAACCTTGTGGCACTCCTAATACTGAGTTTATGTGCATTTTGAACATCTTGTCCCCCAGTTACAAACAAGCTGCCAAGCACAGATGTTGATTCTGTACAGGGAAAGAAGTTATTGTTCATGGGGAAAAAAGAAAAATATCCAAGAAGTGTAAAAGAAACACAAAGATGAAACTAGTATTAACTAGTTGCCTGCTGGTCTGTTCAGTAGCTCCACCAAAGCAAACATCATGCTTGGATACTGCAGTTTGGTTTCAAACCAAAGAAATGCACTGAGAAAAGCACTAGTGACCAGATCAAGTAAGCCATATTAAGATAGGATGTCAGAAATAGACACATTTCTTTTTCAGAAACTTGAAAGAGCGGAGTAAAGAATATATGGCCAGGCTGGATAGGGCCAAATCCAGCATAACAGCACAGGTCTCCTTCCAGCAAATCAGAGCAGCTTCAATGAAAGGTCAAAGTAAATGGGAACTTCCAACCAACCTGCCATCTGACTTAACAAGTTTTCTCGCAGCACATCAAGATAAGCCACAGAATGGTCTTGCACATGCAGATCAAACCACATTCTCATCACTTAACGAAGCCTTTGCCAATGAGAACTACTATGATTAGGCCTCATGTGTTCCTGCATGTGACTACCAGGCACTAGGACAAGTCACAATAATCCTCCTACGACCACCCTGTCTTAGCCATGGGCATGGGAGAGCCAAAGGCCTCCCAGGGACAACTGAAAGACCCAATTTGGAAGGGCAGCAGTTTGCTGGACTGTGTTATGGATACATTTCACTTATTGCAGCTGAAACTTCACAGCTGAGCCAAGGTTAGATGTCCAGAAGCCAGGAGGCACAATAAGTCTGGATCATCACACAACTGCCTCATTTCAAGCACTCTTCAACAGCAGACCTTAAAGCCCCTGTCCTGGTTTCACTGGGATAGAGTTAATTTTCTTCCTAATAGCTAGTATAGTGCTGTGTTTTGGATTTAGTATGAGAATAATATTGATAACACACTGATGTTTTAGTTGTTGCTAAGTAATGTTTACACTGGTCAAGGACTCTTCAGCTTCCCATGCTCTGCCAGGTACACAAGAAACTGGGAGGGGGCACAGCCAAGATAGTTGATCCAAACTGGCCAAAGGGCTATTCCATACCATATGATGTCATGCTCAGTATATAAACTGGGGGGAGTTGGCCAGGGGGTAGTGATCGCTGCTCAGGGACTGGCTGGGCATCGGTTGGTGGGTGGTGAGCAGTTGTATCACTTGTTTTTTCCTGGGTTTTGTTCCTCTCTTGCTCTCTTGTTGTTTTCCTTCTCATTACAATTTATTATTATTATTATTATTTTGTTCCAATTACTAAACTGTTCTTATCTCAACCCATGAGTTTTCTTACTTTTGCTCTTTCAATTCTCTCCCCCATCCCACTGCGGGGGGAGGGTGAGCGAGCAGCTGTGTGGTGCTTAATTGCTGACTGGGGCGAAACCACAACAGCCCCTAAAAGCAAAGAGCCATTTACAAGTGCTGCAAAGCACTGTGTGATGCTCTCTTCCAACAGGAGCCAAAGATGCTATTTTTTGCCTGCTGCCTGGAGCACTGCATGCTTATTCCCATTTCCAGAAAAATTTGTGGGATACACATTTCCTGTGTGGAAGCCTTCGGTTCTGGGTACCCTACCAGCAACAACTGCTGCAAGAGCTCAGCATATGAAGGACGTGGAAAGAGAAAGGTGGCAGGTTTAGCCCCAGTCCTCCTGTGGTCACTTCACAGTTAAAAACACAAAACAAATACCAACACACCCAGGAATGCCTTAATACCACCTCTGAGCTAGTCTCCCCTTTGACAGACCTGAATATCCCCAAAATTAAAAAAAATAAAAAATAAAAAAAAATAAAAAAAAAGAAAAAAAAGAAAAGAATACCCACACTTACTTCTGGATATCCAAGGTATGTACTTTAGTCTGGATTAGATATAACTCCAAGTCTTTTCCTTTCAAATAGTTGTTTCTTTGTCTTCATTTTTTAGTTAAATCCTTTGGATCTCACTGTCACTCTGTTGTCAAGCAGATACCACTGCTGGGGTTATTTGCTGCCTGCAGGTGCAACCATTAGGGCTGACAGAGCTGAGGGGTAGCTCTTAACCTCTTTTCTGTCAATCCAGTCAGGGCATTTTTAGCTATTGTTTTCATAAAAGCTAAAGATCTTCATAAGGGCCATCTGCTTCCCAGGCTGACTGTTCAGAAGTTCACAATTGAATCATTCTCCATTATCATTTCAACACAGGCATTTTTAAATTTACTGATAGGAACCTCTTATATCAAGCCCACAAATGAACCCATGTTCATCAGAGACACTGTACAGTGCTGGGACAAGTTCTTCTTGTCATTACCATTAAAAGCTACAGCTCTGGGAGTTAAAAACAGTGGCATGGGTTATTAGCCATTCTGCATCACAGCATAAACTGATCCCCTTTAAATGGATATGTTTTGCCAAATACTTAGGAGGCTGGGTTTCTTTTTAACTTAAAGAGCATCAGTGACTATCAAAGATGAGATAATAGTACAGACAGCCAGTGGATAAACTGAAGAGGACTACCATAAAGCTCCCCGGGCTTCCCATTCACCACAGCTCAAGATTCCCTGCTGCTGTTTCAGCACTTGTTTGCTGGTTGTTCAGAACATGAGTTCTCAAGCAGGCCTGCATATAGAGTTCAGACAGCACAATACCCAGGCATACAGATGGACAGCACATAGCGCTAGATACAAAACTATGACTCAAATTAGCTGGGCTAGTATGATAAATTGTCAATGCAAGCTCAATGCGTGGCTTGTCAGAACACTCATTTTCAACACAGCAATTCATTTTCTCTTAAAGATATGCTGCTGGTTTCCATCTGCATTTGAAATGCAAATGGAATGTGCTTTATATTCACTATTGAATTGTTTCATAAAATAAACATGTCAACTCCCAAGCCAAACCCGTGTGTTCTGTGAGGGATTCCAAAAAGGGAAGGATTTCTCTGCCCCGTTCTTTAAGAGCTAGAGTTGATCATGTCACACAGATAATATTACCCATCCGTTGTTGGCTACACAACACCCCAACAAGCCAGCTAGGTACCTGCATGTAATCAAGGTGCCTGGTCTTGAAAACACCCACTTTAACTTGGATTATACTATTGTTTTCATTGAAGAGGTGTCACAGGAAACAGAAGCAAATGAGGATCCTGTTGTTGTAAAAACACACTACGGGAAAAGTTCGTTGTGCCCAGGAGTTCTCAAAGGAAACACCAAACCAATTGTAAGTGGAAAAGAATCAACCAAAATGGCAGAAGCAGGAAGATAATTAAACAGCATCAACTAGTACCAGATCCACATTCCCCTGACTACAAAGGCTCTGCAGCTCCACCTCACACTTTTAGATAGCAAGCAACCAGCCATTGCTAGAAAGCTGAGCATTTGGGATTAAAACCAAAACATCTTATCCCTTTGAAATATCAGAATT
This sequence comes from Mycteria americana, assembly GCF_035582795.1. Lineage (NCBI taxonomy): Eukaryota > Metazoa > Chordata > Aves > Ciconiiformes > Ciconiidae > Mycteria > Mycteria americana. Next base: position 63,147,829 of record NC_134368.1, read on the forward strand.
TCTAGGGGAATGTAATGATCTGCAGCCCTGGCAAATGCATCATGGCAAACTATTTTAGAGATCTATAGTGAGACGCCACTCAAGTCCCTATTGATAAAATCTGACAGAACACTTGATCAAGCAGTTTGTCAAGTTTTATCAATACTCACACGTAATTGTAAATTTAGGTTTTTGAAACCCTTAAAAAAGAGAAGCCCTGCCTTTCTTAAAACCAGCACTACCAATTCAGCATAAGGAGACCATAGTAAGAGAAGGACTGTTTGTTCTTTTTGGTTGGTTGGTTAGCTTGGATTTTAGGAGGGCACTAGACAACAGCTAACAGCTTGTTTCTGTTAAGGTTTGCTCGGTTTTGTTTTGTTTTTGAAAAAAATCTGCTAAATCAAGACATTACTCCAGACTCTGTTTTTAAACTGAGCTGTTACACATACTAAACAGTTACCATGAAGCTTTTGAATTTCCTTGAAAAATACAGATGCACTCTCTTATAATTTCCAAATTACTTGTAATTCCTGAATCACTTTCCTCCCACCTATTTCAGGGTTTATTATGTTATAGGCTTTATGCCAAGGTCATCAGTTGCACACAATGTGAGAGGACATTTTACTGGAGTTTAGGGATGGAAACCGTCTCCTGCCTATTGATTTGCAAACTAAGTTTTAATTTTGAAAAATCTACATTTTCTTTCACAGCTGAAAAGCTGAGGCAATATGGTTGCCACATAAACACTTTATGGTGTCAGGTACATACAACTATCACTATGGGAGAACTGTGCTTCAGTAGTTTTCAATCTGGACTTCATTCTGCACAAATAATCTTGTCTTTATGTCTGTCTTGTGTTTGACATACCCTGAAACCGTTTACTTAAGTGCCCATAGAAATGTAAACAAAGCCATGAAATACCTCAATAATTACTGTGCCTGACCTCTGGCAAACAATTCTCCTAAATTAAAATCTATCTGAATGAGGACACATTGTAGAAAAACATCTAGTAAGGATTAAAAAAAAGTCCAGGATCAGAGATTCAACCAAAGCCTTTGGTAAGTCATGCTGTATCCCATTGTACCTATAGTAGCATTCTCATTCTGTTTCTCTACTTGAATGTCCTCACACAGTCCTATAAACAGCGTCAGTGCTTGGCCTTTTCATTCCAGCCTGCCACAACGAGTCATACAGCTAGAGATGTGGCTGTGTGCTGACCATGCTGACCGTACTTCAGCAAAGAACTGAACAGCATGCTGAACTTTAAACATGGAAACATTTCCATGGAGTCACTGCTACATTGACCAGTGGAGACGAGGGGTCTGCTCAGGACTCCTCCTGTGAAAAGCGTGAAAGTAATCTTTTAGCTGGGACCATAAAAGACTCTTATCCACAATCAACCAGGGGAGATCTGTAACTCACTCTTACCATCAGGTGACATGGGCATTTGAAGAGTTTTGGAAGCAGTGGTTCTCTGGTCTGCTGGATAAGGGAATTACGCTTTATGTGAAACATGCTGATTCACTGAACTTGGGAAGAACCTCTTGATTTTCACATATCAAACAATAGCTTTGAGCACATCCACTTTTGTTTCCCAGAGCTCTCCAACAGAGGAACTGTACTGCATACACATGCACAGGAGCATGCTGCAGTTGTTTCTTAAGAGCTTAAGAGCTACTAATTATTATAAACGATGCTCTTGCAATCACATGACTCCAAGAGATTAATAGATACAATCTCTACTCAGCCATACAAATCTAGAGATCTGTTTCATGTAGGTGGAGTAGTTTTCCTCACAGGGATGTTTGAAATGAGCTTATGATATAAGTGTTAGGGGTATTAGCTCCCTCCCATGTGAACCTCAGAGCAACTGCATGTTCAGCTCTTGTACCTGGCCAAGACCAAAGAATACCAGGACACTCCTAAAAACATTCATGTTCACCGAGACAGGAAGACCCTTACATAAAACATACGACTTCCCAAATGCAGCTGGCAATTCTAGAAGACAAGACATGGTTATAGACTGCTGATCCAGGAGAATAGCCTCATTTAACACCTTCCTTTCCTGAGGAAACACCTCTTTCATCTTTTCCTGTACCCTAGCCCTCCTTTCCCCTTTTCTTTATTTCCTCTCCCTTGAAGAAATTAACCACCCATTCTGTAATCTTACTTTTTGTGCAAGCAATTTGTGCTCCACAACTTAGTTTCCTCTGTGGAATCTGCTACAAAGTAGCTAAGGCTAGGGACAAGGACAACAAATAAAAGCTCTGGGAAAAAAATTTATCTCCTTGAAAGCAGCGTAAGAAGAACTTCTGTTCTAGTGCAGAAGTCTCCTCCTCTATGGAGCTAAAAGCATAGCTAAATAAAAAAATAACATTAAAAAAAAATCACAATTTTTATTGCATTATGCTCTGCATTTGAATGAATGAAAACACAGGAGAATGCAATGCCACCTTTAACACTAATATTTGGATCAATGTTTAAAAAGCAATCCTCCTGAAAAGACAAGAAAACACAAGGATCCCCATGAATACATGATCCTCTATGACATTCACAGGAATAAACAGAGCAAATCACCAGATCTAGCTTCAAGGCACATCTTAGCTGAACAACCTTTCCAAACAGAAAGGGATCCCATTAACACTCAGATTCAGCTGTGAAGCGCCTATCTGTATCTACAAACTGTCACAGGCAGCAAACTTCAGTCTCAGGCAACATCCTGATATTTTGGTTGATGCCACAAATTAAGTTAAAACAGCATGGTAAATAGCAAGCCATTATGCAGCAAGAAAAGAAAAGTATACCTCAAAACACAGCATGCTAGCCTAAGGCCTGCAAGTCAGCAAAGTGCACAGCACCTACACTGAAGCCTCAATACACCGAATATTCTTATAGTTAAGGATGGACAACCATTGCTCTGTGGAAGAGGAATGGATTTAAGCACATGTATTAAAAATTTTGTTAAACTTCAGCCTGACCTGCTGAGATGTATAAGCAGACAGCTTCTGCTCTGTCTAATCCATTTAAAACATGTCTGACACCTTCAATATTGTTAACTCCGATCTTCAGTTACATCACTTAGCTCAAGTGGCTGAGCTAACATTCAAGGTCCTACACATATATAACTGTCTCTGGTAAGAAAGAGTAAGTACAGGAAAGACTTGCTGACCTAGGGAGTGGAGGTGGGGGGAGGTCTGAGGGGGCTTGAAACCAACCTTTGTGCTATTGCTACGTGCACAAAATTCCACTACCACCCGGCTGATTATTACACAGAAACCTTCTCTAATAGGTTTACTTTATATCCTTCTCTTTTCCCAAGTATTCTTGTTAACGAATCTCAATGCCCTTGTAAAACCAGAGCACAACCTGTTTTCTGTCACAGAAGCCACAGTCCAGAGATGGATTTGTTTTGTTGTGTCTATGTTACCTCTTAGACTATGCTTTGTATTCCTTCAGATACTTTAATTGGGCCTGTAATTAGACCCCACCTCCCTACCTTTATGTACCTTTTCCCAGCTTTCTTTTCAAAGTGCTAGTTCCTGACAATATTAACATTCTCCTCTGGAACCTCTTGAGATCCTAGCAGTAATTTCATGCACCAATAATGTTTTACTGAAAATAAACATACCCAAAACACTGGTAACCTGGGAATAATCAAGAAGTCACACATGTCCTGATATACAGCCAAACTGCCTAGTGACCTCTGTAATTACATCACTCATTAACATTTTCCCAGCCAGCCCAATTTCCCTCTGGGTGATGGAAAGCATACCTGTCCAGCTAAGCAGACTGAAAAGGTGTGACGGACAAAGGCAATGAAGCCTAATGGGATAGAACCCAGGTGCCATAAAGCTTTAGGCTCACTGGAGTGGTTTTGTCATAAGGGCTGATGACCAAATTCCAGGTCTGCAGCAGGAAACTGATATTTATTCTGGCACAGCTCTAATATACGTTTTAAAGGATTCAAGGCACCTCTTGCATTCCTACTAATTATAGGCCAACCTCTGCCAAACCGTTCTGGACAGAGGCATGTGAGACTCCACTGCTGCCTAAAATAAAGGAGCTATTCCTCTCAAAAGCACTGATGCCTCCATATCCACATCCCTCCTTCTCCACAGGCAGCGTAGAAACCTTGGTCATGTGCCAAGGAATGGGCAAACGTCAGAATAATATTTTTAAAACAAAATAAAAAACAAACAACACACACACACACAAACCACACACCACACACAAGAGCTTTAATCCTCTAAGCACTGAGATATATTCAGAAGAATGAGACAGTCTCCTGTCTCATTACATACAGCAAATCGCTTTGCACTAGCAAAACACTTCCAGTAATCTCTTACAGCATAAGTGCCTGGTGGTTCTTCTCCGAATTATAAAACTTGGCCCATCTGCACAACAAATAGGAAAAGTTAGCTTTTTAGCCTCAGGACCATCTTCCTAATTGCAACAGGAACTTCAAGGTGTCAGACTCTAATTAAACAGGGAAACAGATTACTCCAGATGTGGAATCTTGGTTACTAGTGGGTTTTTAAGAACTTTCCAAACAAACGTGCACAAAAAAAATACACAAACTTATCCTTTCTCAGATCAGAGGAAAGGAATATCTGGCCATTGAGATTCACGCTTGAACAATTTTCCTGTGATTTCGTATAATTTCTAGAAAAAATTTAAAAATAACTAGGAGATGGACAATATGTCTTTTCCCCAAAATTATTCTTCACTTTCCTAAAACTCAAACATAAGACATTTCAGTCTGAAGGGTTTATCTCCTAAGGATTAACTTTCTACTCTAAGGTAGTCTAATGGAGAAAGAAAAGCTACTCCAAAGCTCGGTTCATTCATTGCCTTCTAAAACATGCAGGTTGAATCAGCCTCTGGCACTTATCTCCGCCCAAAGACTACTGGCAGAGTCTGGTTCACTGGCTTAGACCAAAATCTAACTGTGAGCACAAAGAATCTTCCTCTTGGTCTGGCTGAGTCAACAGGCAACTGGAAACAGTTTGTAACGCTAACAGACAGAGAACAATACAATACTCTACATCTTCAAGCAAATTACCATATTCTTAAAATACTTTAATTCAATTCTATTTCTTTGGTCTTAAACACAGCTGAAGTCACTCGTCTCCATTTCATTCTGAATTTGCCGTTAAACTAAAATGGAGAGAGTCAGTTTGTGGTTTTCATCAAGGTTTTCCTTTTTCTTTGTTTTTAATGGCATGTTGAAATCCACAGAAGAGCAATCACCTGCTCTTGTTATGTTTCAGTCCTCGATTACGGCACTACAGAGGAGCAATCTTATTTCAAAATTACTTTTTTAATGGGAATAAGTCAATCTCATAATTTATTGAATTCTCAAACTCCAACTACAATGGCAAACATTGTACATAAGCTAAATCAAGATAACAAATTACAGTAAGTAATATAAAACCACAGAAATGTAATTATACAGTTTCAACAGTTGTTCTTGTCAGGGCAATGGAAAGCACCCAGATGAATCTGAAATTTACACTGTATTTTGTTGAATTCAGCCTAAGAACCACCTCACATGATAGAATTGGAGACCTCTGGTCCAGGCTTTGGGGTCAAGTCATGACAGAGGACAAGTGCTTCAGAAAAAGCTGCTAAAATAACCCTCACATCCTAGCCTTCATGGATTCATTCTCATTCCCATTGGCAGAAACTGGATTTTCTTTCTCCTTCTAGACTTCTTACTATCATTACGTACTACCATTTTGGGTATTAAAGACAAACCTCCAGTCTGTCATTCCAGCACTAAGGACTGGGGCGCATGTGAGCTCCCTTCCCTTGCTGGACAACAGGTGTGCGTGAAGCAGAAGCAAAGAGATACACAATAGTCTATGTCATACTATACATTAAGAGAGCAGGAGAGCACGTCGCCACAGTTCGATAAATTATGGCCCAACAGACAAGGGGTTGGGGTAAGACTCCAAAAGACTCAGCTCTGTCAGAGACTTTGCTATGACCCTGAGCAAACTGTTTATCTTCTTTCCCCTCTCTTTATCACAGCACCTTAGATTGCAGCTTCTTTAGGAAAGAACTACATCTTAGCATATAGAGTAAGAGACCCTCATCTTAATTTGATCCTCTAGGCACCACTGTAATTACAAACAACAATAAGGAGGGGAAATGATCAAATAATTAATGTGAAAAAACACTGTGATGCATCTTATAAATTATTCAAGCAACTGCAGTTATTAATAACTTCCTAGATTATTGAAACTAAGCCAACAATAAAAATCAAATTTAGTTTTTTTACCAATTCCTTCCGTTACCACCACTCTGTAAGACAGAAAACTACAATGGCACATTTAACCTGAGTGAGGACACCACCACTGCTAAGTGTTGCCTTTGGACAGAAAGCCTTGCAGGGGAATTTTTCCATTGCAATAATTTGCAAAGTCATAATAATATTTCTATGTCCATATTAAATTTTATAGAGGTTATTTTTTTATTACCAAATATAAATTTGGGGCCTCTATTACCTGCCATGCTGTCTTAAAATAATTCCAAGGTTATGCTGTCATTGCATAACTGGAAATTTGTAACCCTAATTCAAGCACTAGAAATATAACACATAATGTACAGCAAAAGAAACAACGTAACGCCAAACACGATTTTCTACTACAATAAGCTGGGAAGTGGCTGAGCAGAAAATTCATCTTTCATATTGTACGCATCAGTAGTCCATAAGTGAAGATCATACCTCTATCAAATGCTTGAATGATAATGTCTCTTGTGAAGCCATTTCTGAAGTGTCAAGAGACAACAGCAATAGTTTTCTGAAGTCCTGAAGTCAATTGTTTGGCTATCTGGAAATCAATGTAACAGAGAAACCTGGTTTTGCTCACTTCACTTTGTACTCAGTGTATCCAGCCTTGGCTCCAGGTCCTCTACTCTCTGCTTTATTTGTGAGATCAAAGACAAAGCATTCCTAGAAGATGCAACTTTCACACGGATGCATAATAATACGAAAAAGCAGCAACAAAGCTCCTTAGCTGCCAGGTATTAAGAAGAGCAGGGAACTTATTTGTACTTTGCATAACCAAGACTGTTAAAAGGCCAGGAACTCCACACAAAATACTCCACAGACACATTGTCTGGCAAGCTGGTTGTTAAACCTCAAGTTTTTCCCCACCGTTACAGACCTTGTAATAAGCATTTCACAGCCCCGCCATTCAGCTTTCCATACAACAGAGGGGAATAAGGACTCAGACTTCTCTTGTAAAGCAGCCTACCACACACTGATGAAAAACCCTATCTCCATAGGAACTTAGACAATGTACCTTTGTCTAATAAGCAGGATGTGGCTGTCAAAAGCAGAAGTTTAACTGATGTATTACTAGTCCAGTTAGTAAACCATGAAGAACCTCTTAGATCTGCCAAAAAAGGTAGGAAATTAGGGGAAAGGTAATTCCGACAGGGGGAGATTGCAACCACCGACTCACGGACCACCTATCCCAATTACACCACCGACTCAAATGATGAAGTTGAAGAACAACAACTAAGCATGCGTACTAATTTACATGCTAGGCGAAGAGATTTTAACCAATCGTTTAATAGAAGAATACTGCATATGTATTAGGAAGTTGAATACGTTAAAGCTTTGCGTATAAATAACTGTTAATTTGAAAGCTGGGTGTGCTGTCTTGGGACAGGCACCCATACCTGCACAAATATGCAAGAAAATACCTCTGCTCTGTGTGCATATTGGCATCTTGCACACCGGGTAAACGAACCCACATTTTTGGGACAACCATACCACTGTTTCCTATAGAGTCAAACACCTAAGAGAGGGTAGCTAACAACAAAAAAAACATTCAGTGAACCCTGGGCAGAGACTTGTTTGCAAGTCTAATATTGTACTGAAAACTAGTAACACCAGCAAACATTTCAAATGTATTCCCCACGCTTTGCTTCAGAGTCTTTATGACTTTGCTGTACTGATGTGTGGGCTATGAACATCTACCCAAGAAATGGCACACAGCAATACTACCCTTTCCCCCTGAGCCACATTTCAGAACTACAAGGAAAATGAAACACAATAGAACCCACGTCAGGGGTCTTTTATTTTTGACCAATAGGACCTTTGCGGCATGAAGGCAATGACTCGGGACACTAAAATTTCATCTTTATCATGTTTGGCAACCATCAAGTTTTGCATGATCTTTAACAGTGTGTTCCTCATGTTCTGAACACTCAGGTTGAACCACCTTGTCAAAGAGCAGCAAGTACTTGAAACTGCTGCTGATGTCTAGAGACTGCAGTTTGACACCACAGAAAAAAAGAATAATTTACGCAGCCAAATAATTGAATTGAGACAATAAATGGACATTTGTACTGATTCTAGCTTGTCTTCCCCTCTGACTGCATCTCAGCTACAGGATGAAGCTGATAACAGTCAAGTGCACAGTGATAATTCAATTAACAGACTATTCAGTATTACTGTAGGAAGCAACACTGGAAATATCTATTGGAAAATAAAGATGCCTTATCTTCAGAGCAAGATATAGTGTGGAGTAGAAAATGTACAGGGACTGACTCTGAGCGTGAAGCACAACCAACAGCAAACAGCTACCCGTTCTGCAAGCACTGCCACCCTCTGCTCAGGCTGAGACAGGGATCCTACAGGAAAAACACAAAACATGATCATGTAGCTAAAGCCTTATGAGAACATATATGTAGAAAAGGACAAACAATCAATGTAAACCCATCCATAATCAGAAATCTTTATAATTATTAAGCATTTTATTTGGGAACTTTATCCAATTTTTTCCCTTTTTTTTTTTTCTCCTTAAATGAGTCCTCAGTTTATAAAGTACATGGTTCATTCTCTGTATAGGCAGACAAAAATCATATATATCCAATGAGAAGCAATAGCTGGCAGGAAGCAAAGTCCATAGTGCATGTAACTATCATATACCCAGGGATGGAAGGGACTTTCAGAAGTTACAGGGCCAACTCCCACCTCAAGGCAAGCTCAGTTTTGCCTGTGTCATCCCTGATCAATGTTTGCCTGACCAGTGATTAAAGACCAGCCATGGAGATTTCAGATCCTGACCAGAAAGTCTAATCCACTGTCCTTTTCTGTTGGAATGCTCTTTCTTAACTTTTTCTTCCAGAAACGTAAGCCTACAAATTCCCGTGCTATCCACTACAAATTCCCGTGCCATCCACTACAAACATGGGGTATAGTGGGTGTTTTTCCCCCTCTTTTTAAAAGGAAGTTTATATGTTGATATTCTGATAATCACCGCTACCCTTACAATGGAGAAATATACCTAGCAATGGTAATACAACTCCCTAGAATCCCAGTGTAAGATTAAGCAGGCACTGAAATAATAATATCTTGGGGGGAAAATTTACAACTACAATATTTTCACTATTGTTAAAATAGAAATTTGCACATCAGGGTTTTGCCTCTTATGATTAGTGCTGCTTACTTTCTGGCCAGCATAAGCTCAGTCATGAAATCTACTTCCATAAGACACAGATAAATTTATACTAGGAATAAAACAGAGCCATTTTATGTTATAAACATACTGCAACCAGAAGTTTTTGTTCTGCTTTTAGCAACAAACACTCAAAAAAAGACAAAACATCTTTAGATATTTGAAGACATCTTTAAATCTCAAAAGCCAAATTTTCATCAGAAATAAGCAGAGCCAGTCAACTTCTTCATTTGAAGGAATAAAAAGAAACTCAGAAGACCTGAAGAGAAACACATCATAAACAATCCCCCTGCTTGCTCTGCCTTCACTGCGTGCCTTTCGCATAGGGTTTCGACCACACCCCCAGGGCTCTCTGCAAATTCTGCATGAGCCTGGGGGTCCCTAAGATGTGACCACCTGTCACAGCAGAGGCCTAATTGTGCATTCCCTCCCTGTGCTCTGCAGAGCCCTATGGTGACCTTCCATCTTCCCAGAAGCCTGAAGCCTTCTAGCCATCTCTCAAAGGAAGACAAGCATCAACTCTTTTTAAGGGACTAATTCATGCATGCAAGAAAAGGTAAATCTATGTATACATTTGAATAAGCAAGCTCAGACTCAAGGTAAGAGAAATGAAGAGTGGGATTTTCTGGGAGGTTTACTGCAGATCTGAATAGAAACAGAGTTAAGCCAGTGCTCTCTACATCACAAAATTTGCCAGTGATAATTGTAAAACATAGCATCACTAAAGCCAAAAAAGCTCGATGAAGATTAAGGAAACAATTTTAAAAAAAAAAAAAAAAGGCTATTGATGCTGTCAATTCTCCAAAGGATCTAATAAACCTGAAGGCAAACAAGCAGTCCAAATCCTGCCCCTCTGGAAAACTTAGAGCAGCAGATTCTGGGAATTTGTTACATATGTTGTAAAACAGCTAGCAGTATGTCTCAGAGTTGACTTACGTCTACACAGAAATGGCAGCAGGCCTTGCTTAGCAGAGTTTTTGCTCTTGAATCATCATCAGAATTCTCCCGGTCCAACTCAGCAGTCTGGAGCCAGGAGCATTCATTGTTCAGCTGAGGTCCTTTCTCTAAAAAGTATCTGCCTGGCGTATTTAGCACAATCCCGTTCCTCTGAATAGAAGGGCTTTAGCAATTTATTGGCATAGGAAGTGTAGTAGTTAAGTCAAGGGTATTTATTTATAGCCTACTTGGTTTCAAAAAAATAGACAACAGAAACTTCTGTTTCTTTCCTAACACGACTTTTGACCAATCTCCCACCTGCATTTTAAATTGATAGAGTCCTTCTTTCAATATGACACCAAAATGAGGCTGTGGGAATTCAAGATTAGCTCACAGTAAGTGGAAATTTAAGACTAGCTTTCAGTCGAAAATTCTGTGGGACTGTGGTTCACAGTTCTACACTCAGCTTGCAAACATACTCTGGAAATATAAGACCCTAAATAACAGATGATATTGCAAAGCTAGTGGATGCCACATGGCGAGATACAAAGCCGTCAAGGAAAGAAGACATTTTGTAAAAAGTAAATAAAAAAGTAGTACCAAAAATTGACTATATTTATTTCATACCCCCATAGGATTTGGTTTCATTCCCAAATGTTGCTATACCAATAAATCCTCCTTCCCTAGGAAGTTACAGCAACACAAAGGATAGAGGAAATGACACATAAACAATCTGTGTGTTGACAAGAAGGCAATTTTGTAATATGTTGTTATTTATGGCCAACACTTAAGCAGATGGAAGATGCATCAAAATGAGAGTTTCATTTAGAACATGCAGGCCATGGAGAAGTCTCTGCAGGAGAGGTGCACCGTGGGAAAATACAAGGCACTTAACAGCTAGAACTGCATTACAGTGTTTGTTTTGACTTAAAAAGAAACACATGATAACATACTGGAGACGAGGTAAAGGTGCAACATGGAGAGGGTCTCTCAAATAGGCAGTGAAAGGAAGAGTATGGGGTGACACTATCCTGAGCAGCTCTCTTGCTTCCTGAAGGAAGTGGCAGATGCTGTGACATGTCCTGCTGGAAGTCTGCCATTTTGCTGTTCCTTCCCCCAGTACGGGTGAGACCCCTTCCTTTTACAGGTGCAGGCTCTGAACCACCGTCATGATGGCGAAAGCAGGTGCAGAACTTGGCCCTCGCTCTGTGCACTGTCTGACCAGATTTGCATTCGTTAGTCCACCACATTCATTAGACATCGCAGGGGCTGCCTCCCTCTAGCACTGCTTAGAGCACGTGGTGATACAGCGGGGGGAGGAATGGACTAGCCCAACAGGCCGATGAGCAATTTCCACCCATAACTCTGAGCAACGCAGCACGCAGCTCCCAAAGAATGCACTTATTTTAGCTGCATTGCTTTCCATCGTATTAGCTCATGCATGAAAGGGGAAAATAAATTAGCAAGGGAAAATATTTATGCCTCCTCCTCTCCCCCCCACTATTTCATTTGATTCTAAATCAATTTGGAAGCCCTGCTGGCATCAGGGCCCTGAAGCGCTGACAGCCTCGGGGAGCTTTTAATATCTGAGAGTCTCTCTATTTTCCTCTCAATTGGCAAGGTCCCTTAGTCATACCATGGGACGCAAGAGGGAGCAAAGCAGTTTTAGAATAGCAGTCTTTTTCTAATAACTGATTTAACTTCCCAATCAAAGCCGAATTTTAAGAGTTTCCCACCCACTGATGAGGCATCCATATGCAATGCTAGGATAATAACCTTCTCGCCCCCCTCCCACACTCGCTGGCAATCCAACTCCTCATGTCACATGATTGTGTTCACCAAGGCTAAGGTTTGTAGTTTGGTTTCCAAACCAGTTATGTGCTCTGTATGTGCCTTTCTGCATCCCTCTGCTGACTCTGAGCTCATCAGCCAATTTCAGCTGCATTTGGCAGGAAGGAAAAAGCCTCAAAAACATTTATGTTTTTTGCAGGAATCAGCAGCAGAGCGAGTGAAGAGGCCGTTTAAGACCCTGGCTGGGGGAAAGGCTGTACCATGAATGCTCCCCCTGACCAGGCCCCAGTGAACCTACACAAGAGACATGCCTCAAGACACAAACCCATAGGAAACTAAAGTTCATTAGCTCCGCTTATCTCTGAGCTATTCCATTTTTTCTAGGCTTCCTACAGCTTCATCCAAGCTCCGTGATGCTAACCACAAACTCAGCCTGCAATATTTAGCAATGTTCTCTCTGCCTGGCAAAGTACTTATATGCAATGTGGGAAGCAATGGACAGGGAGTCAGGAGCACCGTGCCAGCAACAAGTAACATCGCAGAAGGACCCCAACTGCAAGTCAGGCTCCTCCCAGCTGCTGGCCTCCGGCCTCTTCCCTCTTGCAGAAAATGTCAGACAGCAAGCCCATGTAATGAAGCAGTGCCACTAAAGCAAAGGTGCCTGATGTGTCCTCCCTTCCCAGCAACTCACTCTTATCCCTGAAGCATGTTGATATAAGCACCTGGTTTCCTGCAAGGATGCATGTAACAGGGAAACGATCCAGTACCAGGATCAAGGAGCCAAGTGGAGAAGACAACGGGCAACAGGTACAGGTTGCACTGGGAGAGGTTCCATCTTGATACAATAAATTTTTTACAGTGAAACAATCAATCACGGCAACAACCTCCCCAGGAATGTGGTAGTGTGTCCATCACTGGAGATTTTCAAGATGCAATCGGACAGCGTGCTAGATAATCTCATCTAGGTTCCCTTTCCCACAAAGGGATGGATGAGATGATCTTTCAAGGTCCTTTCCAACCTGGGCTGTTCTGTAATTCTATGATTCTAAAAGTAAGGGTCTGTCCATTGCGTCGCTACCAAGCACTCATGCCACGACAGAAACATTCACAATAAAGAGGCGGGGGAAGAAGCCAAGACCAGGGAGGCACTCCTTTTCTTTTGGTGATGCAGATGGCTCAAATGCACAGCAAATTTCAGTTTTAGAGCATATTTCTGGAGGTCATGCCTGAGCTCTGTTATGCTAATAATTGCTAGACAACAGTCTTCATGTGACTATAAAATCAACTACCAAGAAAAACAAGTTAAAAATATAGTTCTGGTTTGTCTGGGAGTATTTGCAAGCTCAAATTAAATTTAGCCAACAGGTATGGCCAGGCAAAAGTAGAAATGAAAGTGCTCAAACAAACCACTTAAAAAATTGAGTATTTTGACATTTCTTTTCAAAATATTTTTCTCTCCTCTGAGAAGTATTTGCTTTTTGGTTTTGGGAAAATGCGTTATTTCACCTCTCCTGACTCTGACTGAAGCACTGTTTCACCTAATACTTTCTCCAGTTTTTGATAGACTTTGAAAGGCTGAAGTTTCTGCTTTACAAAAAATGCAAGATCAAAAATTTCTCTGTTCAGATCAATGAGAATTTTTTTTTTTTTTTAGGAGAAAAGAAATCTGCAATTCCATGAGTTTCTGTTTCTTTCCCTACAGCTCTTCACAACTTTGCATAGTTAAACTGCAGATTAGGCTTGGAAGAGTTATGACTTTTGCTTTATAAAAATGCAAGTAGGGCGTTTTTAGGTCTGAAGCCTAAGAGGGCTTAGCATGACTTAAGAGAGTTAGCTCATTGTCAGTATTGAGACTGCAGAGATAGAGATACAGCATTAGCTTAAATGCAGAAGTTACAATAACCGAGCGAAATGAACGAGTCGCAATGTTATGTTAGCAGCTAGAGTGGAAAATACAGATATCACAGCTTGTTAAACTGTGTTGGTTAGAAGGCTTGCCAGATTTGTTTTGGCAGTGAACACACTGATAAGCACCCACAAGGTGATTTACAGCAACACAGCCACAGCGATCCTGCTGATGTCAGAGACATTTTAACACAATACCTTCCTAAGAGAAAACTGCTCGACGGCATAGCAGGGCGCATCACTGGGTATTGTTTATGAAGTCAGCAGCAAACCAAATATGCAAAAGAAGTTAGCGTAGAATATATAAAGAAGCAAGATGAGGGATTTTTTTCAGGAGTCCCTTTTCTCTGGGGTGATGATTATTAAAAGCCTTGATTTGCTAATTATAAAGGTTAACCTAATTTTAAAACCATGGAAATGAATATGGATTAGATACTGTAAACGACCTTGTCTCATTATTCTGCACATCTTGACAGTGATGACTGCTTTGGCTTCTGCAAGGGAAAAAAACCCAAACAAACAAACACCACCATCCCCCCGAAAAAAGCCAGCCCACACAACCCACTGGTTACATGGTTTTCCTGCAACAACTCCAGCGGCACCTGCTAGCACAAAGCAGGGTGAACTCCACCTGCCGACTGCCCCTCCATCCAAGGAGGGGTCCCCACCCCACTCCGCGACGAGTCCTCCGCGGGGAACAACGGCAACAGAAAAGAGGTGGCTGGCGCCAAAGAAGACAGGAGTAAGCGTGTCGAGGGCACGCGGTGCAGAGCGGCTCTCCCCTCCGCCCGCCTCGGGCCGGCCCGGCGGCAGGGAGCAGCCCCCCCGGGCTCCTGAGAGGTGGTGGGAGCGCCCACCAGCAGCTGCCGCAGCGGCAGTGGGAAGCTTCCAGAAGCGACATGAAGCAGCAAGCTGCATTTCCCCCACCAACACAGAACAAATAAAATAATTAATAAATTAATTAATGAAATCCTCACACACATCCCCCCCTAAAAATACTCTTTTTACACAACTTTGCACCCTCTCTGTAGTACCATGTCCATGATTTTTCATAGTTACACTTCCCTGCCCTGGGAAATACTCCTCTTAAGCGTTAAGATGTGAACGGGGAAAACCACTACCACCAACAACAAAGACTCCAAAGCTATCTTCACGCAGTTCATAAAGACAAAAGGAAAATACTAAATATTGGCTGCCCCATGCTCATTTCTAAAGCATGGCTGAACCCAAACCAACAGGTTAGCAGTCTCGCGTTGAACCTGAAGGCATTGCGACAGCTGCCATTTGTGTAAAGCAGCACAAAGGGATACTTGGGCCACATCTTGCAACGGGGGAGATGTAAAAATAAAATTAAAAAATAAAAGAGCGAAAGACACTTCTGCCCACTAAATAGCCTATCCTTCAAATAAACGACATGAAATACCTAGCCATGAAGCTGGCAGAGAAGAAGAAAAACCACCTTATTTTGATGCAAACAGGAATTTTTAAGTTATTTCACCTCAAAGCTTTCAAAACGTGCCCTGCCTCCCAGCGCATTTCCTTCTCACAATGTAAGCATTAGTCAGAATACTATCAAAATGTATACCAAAGCTTTTTAAATGCAAAAAAAAGAGAGGAGACGAGATTATCTCTTTGCTCTGTCCATTTACCCAGCATCTCTTCTTGCATCAGGCAGCAAGTCTGGTTGCTTCCTTCCTATCCCCTCTTTGTTGCTCAGCACGCCTGCTATCCCGATTTTTCACATTTAAAATGTACACAGCAATCTTCTGAGGCTGAAACCGAGGTTCAGGATGTGGCACAAGCTGGTGTAAATCCAGCAGTGTCATGGAGCTGCAGTGATTTACACGACCTGTGCCAATGGTTTGCTTTGCCTCCTCCAAAGCGCAGCACAACTTGTGTGACCATAAAACAATAAATAACAATAATAAAAGTGCTCTGCACACATTCTAACTTGAATAATTGCTTTCTGTCTCTCTCCATTCCCCTCAAAGTCTCAGCAGGACGCAGCTACTCCCATTACTTGCTTTGCTAACCCAAAGAAAACCATGCTCTTAAAGTGATACATCCCCAGAGACATTAGGAATGTATTTACACAGCAAAGCAGAGGCACCTTGGCAGCAAATGCCAACATCCCTGTGCTGCCTTGAGAGATACAGCAGGGAGACAATAGCAGCAAGGTAGTCTTTGGCACATTAGCCAGGTATGAATTTACGAGGGAAACCAGGAAGGCTTTCAGCACTTGCTCTAAATCTCCACCTCTTGCTCCTTCACAGTGGTGTTGCAAAGTCACGCGCTCCCAGAGCAGAACCAGTTTGTTATCTCAGACACCAGTAAGTGCCTTGCCAGTCACACTGGGGCAGCCACCTTAGTCACCAAAATACATATCCAGCTCACTGAAACCATTTGTACCCTGGCTGATAGTGTCCTTGCTGGTGCATCTTCACTGGCTACCTTACCGATGTCAATGCAGGACACTACACGTTTGCTAGGTCCTGCTATAGTCACACTTATTTTGTTACAAAGAGCCAAAACAAAATTGCCTAAAGGGTCCAGACAGAGAAATCATTGGCAGCCCTGTTACTCACCAAGTGCCTCACTACACGGTGTCATTGATTCATAGATGGTGACAGAGGAGTCTGCTGGTTCACTGACCCTCAGCTGTTTGCTCAAGACCATCCAGGATCATGAGGACAGAATTGTTATCTGCAGCTCTAGAGGTCTAGGTTCAGCCTAGGACCTTCACAGTTCCTCAGTTGTCCTCTAATCCTTCCCCTTCTTCTTCTGACCTAGCCTGTGCCTTCCTGACCCGATCTCCCCCATAAAAGCATACGTGAACGTAATACAAGAAAGAAATCAGTAAAGAGCCCTGGGAAGCAGAAGAGAAAAGAAAGTCGAAGGGCTAGACATTCACAGAGATAAATATTGCAGAGGAAAAGGAGATTGATAAGAAATAGTGCAAGGAGGAAAAAACCTGGGAAAGCCATGTATGGATGTATACTGAAATAGAGTGGGGAGATGCAAGGTGGATTATCAAAAGCTCTGTGCAACAAAAAAGGCTCAAAGGCTATCTTCACGCAGTTCATAAAGACAAAAGGAAAATACTAAATATTGACTGCCCTATGCTAATTTCCTAAGCATGGCTGAACCCAAAACAACAGGTTAGTAGTCTTGCTTTGAACCTGCAGGCATTGGGACAGCTGCCATTTGTGTAAAGCAGCACAAAGGAATACTTGGGCCACATGTTGCAATAGGGGAGATGTAAAAAATAAAATTTAAAAAAAAATTAAAAAGGGAAAGACACTTCTGCCCACTAAATAGCCTATCCTTCAAATAAATGACATGAAATACCTAGCCATGAAGCTGGTAGAGAAGAAAAACCATCTTACTTGGATGCAAAAGTCTGGCTTTTATGTTTGTCTCAGTGATAACGCTCTTACCAATATCAAGACTTAGGTCAGTGGTAAATAGCTTAGGAGCTCCCCATAGGCAATGTGCAACACAGTTTAAAGTGAGAGTGCAGAACTGGAAGAAAAGGTGCTGTGGAAGAGAAAAGAGAAGAGGAAGAACAGGATCCCGCTGCGTTAGCAGGCACGTGTCCCTGTGTGATTACACCTGCTCTGTGACGTGCTGTTAACTTTCCTCTGTCTTCCAGAATGGGGAAGTCCATACCTATGCAATCAAGACAACAGCACACAAATACAGATTATCTGCACAGTAAAATATGCACCTTAAGAGACCAATGAAGGCAAAAAATCCCCTGTGACGTTTACAGCATGAATCTCTTCAGTCACTGGATCACCAGTACGAAGTCGACCACCACTTTAGGTTTTAAAAAACTTCAGAGGCTGATTCACATTTGTTGGGAACATCTAACCATTTTTGGTACATCTAAAACAAACAAGCAAACAGAAAAATGTGCAGTAACACTAAGTTGTCGTTTCTCTCTAAACTTGGAAAACTATTGATGTTTTTATTATTGTCATTGTAGCTTCAGACTGGTATAAGCCTTAACATCTGAAATTACTGCATTTATCCATTCACTCCATTTATCCATTCATCAAAAGTGACGTAAAAACCACTAATGCCACTCAGCTTCTTTTGAATACTGTTGGAAAACCAAAAGCCACCTTTCCCAAGGCAGAAAACACCACAACTGAGACAGTGCAGTTTTCCCTCAGGCTACAGAAGGACATCTGTGAAGTCTCAGCACAGCCTGGCAGTTGTGGCATTAAGGGCCCAAAATGATTTACCGATTGCTCAAGTCCGCCAGAAACTGGTGTGAAAGTACAGCTCCACATTAGAGAGAAGTATGTAGAGCTGGTCAAATACACCTCAGAGAGGATTTTTACTAGGACCTTTCATGAGAACAGCTTTGCTACTCTGTCCGTAATGAGTTATTATTACTAACCTTTTATATTACTTTAGCATCTAGAAGCTCTGAGCAAGATCAGGGCCCCAGTAAATTTTTGCACAGCACTTCGAGACAGAATCCCTACTGCAAACCTCTCTGGCTGAAAGCCTGGCCCATTTCAGTGGAGCCAGGATACAATCCTGACCCACGAAGAGAGCAGAAAGCCACACAACACTGTAAGCCTCTAGGGGAGCTCAGCATAGGACTCCAGATTTGCACCGTGATGCATCGCCTGGCAGACCACCTTCCTCCACAAGACGTAGCTGGCACGTCAATAGACTGACCCCTGTGATAGCAGCTTTGCAGAAGGGCAGCACTGAGCAATACAGGTAACTCTCATGTGCATAGAAACATGCAGTCGGGTAGCTAATACCATCTGCCCCTGACAGCCTTTCACATCACAAGCGCTTCCCAGCAGGGCAGCTCCAATATCACCATATAACTTCTCCATTATCTCAGTTCCTCTAAAAGCTGACAGAGCTAACATCCCATTCAAAAGCCTTGCCTAGGGGCTCTGGGGGCTTGGTGGTAAGGAAAAGAAACTAGTGCAATTCACAGGCTATCAGCCACAAATCAGCAGCGAGAGACTGACCAAAGCCTACTGCTCCTCCTGTCCTGGGATGGGAGCAATCTATGGCCGCTTTAGAGGCATCGCGTATTGTCCCCGTTCAAAGTGGAGCCTGCCTGTACTAGACAACGTGTAGAGGCTGATGCATCGGCTTGCATAACAGAACAATTATTTTAGCCACTGAACCTGTAGCTTTTATAGCCACAGACTGTAGATTCGAGCCCTGTTGTCAATGAGCCACCACAGGGTGCTTTACATTATAGTATCTCTGTACAGTAAGTTACCATGGCTTCCAGGATCCTATATTGCTGCTTTTAAATATCACCATGTCAACTAAAACTCTACAAGGAGTTGCTGTGTTTCTCGAGGGATTGGAAGTCCATGCTTTATGGAACTAATTATGTCTTTTTTCCTGCCACAGGTACACAGTGAAATGCAAACCAGAAATGGCACCATGCACAAAATTGCGCTTTTGGTTTTTCAAGTCACTGTGATTATTTCTCATGCCTTGTCATCCTTCCAGATAAACAATGTGACATCTTTCTCTGCAAAGTATAGCTAGCACATAGTGATCATTTTTGACTACACGAAGGACAGATTGTTGTTACTATGACAATACAGTGAAAAAAATGAAAGGGTGACTTCTGAGTCCACGTAAGCCCTCCTCGTTCATCCCCACATCACTTCACATTTGAGGCACAAGCTTACTCAAAAGGATCACTTCTTTTAAAGCAAGAGAGAGGCTGAAGGGATGTATGGGGCGTTACTTGCAAGACCAGGAGATTAATGCTTGGGAACTCAAGGAGGGATTTTCAAAACAGCTTAGCTTTGGCATAACTCTGCTTTTAACGCAGCAGTAATAAGATTCCCATTGTCTACAAAGTGGGAAGTGCTACTATTTCACTTGGTGAAAGAGGATCAGCAGCATGCGATTTAAAAATGCCCAGCAGTTTTGAAGTCCTTTAGTACCAGGAAAACATATTTTACCACTTCTTACACAGCCAGCAGGTCAGAAAGTGTGGATTTGGAAGAGCTGCCTTGTTTAATCACGAAAGCTCAGAGCCTCACTGAAACACCTGTCTTAAGACGGCAGGACACTGAGCTGACCTTCGACTACTGAGACATCATAAATCCTGAAAGCCAGCGACTGTAATGGGGGACTGTGGCGGTTCACAGCAACTTGTCCCCTGTTTTTCTCAGCTTTCCCTAGACAAACGCTTGTTGCGGTGCTCCAGAAAAAAAACTCTGTATCAGAACTGGGTGTGACATTATGTTTTGTCCTTTACCATCTCCTTGGGTAGAGACAGACTAAATGAAAAGCTTGGAAACAAATGTCCCTATCCTCTGTGTCCTTGTGGGATAAAGTCTTTCCTCCACTCTAGTTTTCCAGCCCAGCAACTTCCTGGGCTGAACCAACTCTACCCATTGCTGAATCTCTAGAAAAAAACCACAGAAAAACTGGGAAAGAGCAGCAGAGCACTGTGAGCAGCAAGTGATTTTATACTGTAGCCAACTGCAGGGATGGTGAAAATCTTTTAATGGCAGTGTGGTAACGACAAGATCAAACAGAAATTGGTAGGAACAATCTTCTATTCCCAGCTCTGCATCCTACTACACAAAGATGGGAAAACTTGATCAGCATAAAAAGATGCAATAACTGGAGGAGCTTCTGCTCCTGGAAAAGCTCAAAGTCACTTACTTAGGGGGAGAAAAAAAACAAAAGAAGCCTATTTGTTTTGAGATGTTAATTAATCTATCCAGTTTCTATTGAAGACCAAAGACAAAATTCTGGTCCAGAAAGGCTGGTGGACAAGAAAGCTCATGAGAGCAAAGGAACTACAAGACAGAGGCAATTCTTTTAAGCCACAAACTTGGGGAGCATGGTGGGGGAACAGGCCAAACCATAAGACCAGTTTGCACCTGGTGAAGGTACACTTTTTGCTCACTGTACCTTCTGCATTTGCTTTCTGGATGGCAAGCATACACAAAGGAGAAACACAGCAAGATGGCAAGGGATCACAAAAGCCCTCCAAGGGGTCCACCAGCAGCACATGCTTTCTTTCTGAGCTCAAAAATGCTGGAGAGACTGCATCTGTTGGTACAGCATCAATGTTGGAGATCAGTCCACAGTTACAATTAGGGATGTTCTGGCAGGTGCAAATGACTCGCGCCTTCATTCTTCACAATGGCTGAACATAGGCACACAGTAACCCCACATGTGCAAGCAGCCCTAACATGCAATAGAGCTTCTTTACAGGCACCCAGATCCACCTATACTGATAGAATTGAAAGAGCATGGCCTGAGCAGACAGCTCTGGATATAACATGCTCTGCAGCCTCAAAGACATAGAGGCCACCACAGAGGGTGGTCCACAAGATTGGGTCAAACGATACCCATGCCCTGTTGTTGCCACAGAAGTTACTTCTGGGTACCTCAAATTCCTGAATCAAAGGCTTGCTTTCTTCTCTGTGCTGTTTTCCCTGTTCCATTTCCAACTGCCTGATCAGACCTTACAGTTTTTTATTTGTTTGCTTAAAATGAAATGAGCCTAAGGCTGTGCTTGGTTTCTGCATATTTTATTTGATCATGCTGTACTTCAAGTATTACATCCCTTCAACGACATCGGGCCTCGGCAGCTCTGCTGGAGCTCTAGCACACAGAGAAGACAGATTCACTGCCTCATGTATTTTCAAAGGAATTTTTCCTCTCCTTTCACTGAGAATTATGCAGGAAGCTCAAGCAGAACCTTCATATATTCTGCAGAGACCTTCAATTATAAGTTTCTAGGATGTATCCAGCTACTATATTGTATCATCCAAAGACAAAGTAAGAGAACTTGGTGCCCCTTTGCTCTCCCACTTATACAGTATCACTTTGAGTACTTAAATTAACATTGTATGCGTGCCCTTAAAGGAATGCTCCATCTTTAACCATGAAGTGTGCACATTCCCAGTCTTGTCTATGCAAGCCTCTTGTTCTCACCCTAAACACAGCCCTGCTTAGCTTTCCCCATTAAATTAATTAGGCATCCTACACATGTGATATGGGATCCTTTTAGCTTGTCCCTATTGGGAAGAAAGAGAAGTTTACTGTACCTCATGTGGCATGGTGTTAGAGACCAAATTTGGCTTTGATCCATTCCCATATGAAATCAAGACCATTCCAGAATGAGGTCACTGTGAACTTATTGTTAAGGCTAAATCCTGATCCTGCCTTGCAGGGCATATGGACAAAAAGAAAACAGCAAATGGAGCAACCTTCGCTTTGGCTGCTCTCAGCAACAGGTCTGACTGGCAATACCACAACACCAACTTCGCGCATCAACTCTGACGGCAAGCTGAAAATCCACCTATTTCAGAGAAGGTGACTGTGGAGAAGGGCTTGGAAGCTGTAGAGCACAATGGCAGCAGCAGCCTGCAGGTTCAAGGAAATCAAGTGGGAAGGGTATATCACTTGTTGCTACCTAAACACCCTTCTGAACAAAAAGCATGTGATCTAGCTAGTGATGACCAACTTGTACTTAGTGTTACTATCCTAGACACTGTTAAAGAAATTTCTTTGCCCTAGGTTTCCCGCAACAGAGGCTCAGACATCAGACTCCAGGGAAAAAAAAACAAAAATTAATTGTGTGGTACAGCAACAAGAGCAGCTTGAGCTGGGTGCCTCCGGAGAGGGACCCAGAACAAAGCAATCCCTGGGTATTTATACCCTTACAATCTATGCATTACAATCCATTCTTCACATGCTTTTCATGTGTCTTGCATGCAGCTCTTGGTCCAATGGTAATTTCTGGTCTGGAGTCTTCTTGTTCCTTATTGGATTCTTTCCCCTACTCCAGGAGGGCCATTAGCTGTTCTTATCTGGACAGGTTGCAGCTTCTGCTGACAGTCGTGGCCTCCTTATCGTCCAGTCTGCACTGATCTCAGGACCATCCTTTACATAACTAAGCAACAGTTCAAGATTAAGTTCAACTTTTCTAGGTGAAAGTTCGCAGCTTGCAGTCTAAGGCTTCAGCAACTCATGCTAAGCAAAACTACTCAGACAAAAGAATATAGTTAAGAGAATTTAGTTAACTAAACTTAATTTGCAACAGTCCTCCCTTTGTTTTTATCCTTTGTTGCATCCACAGTTGTGCTTGGATGCAACTAAAAGCTAGTGAAATGTTATCTTGGGCTACCTCAAGCACATTTGTAATCAATTGGTGGTCTCTCTCATTAATTTTTTCCCACTAAGGCAACATTTTAGATAGGAGCCATTGGTTAGTTCCCAACGCTAACAGAAAGGGCCATAATGGGCACTCTAATTTGTTTAAATCACTTGTTCTTATGCTAAGTTTATTCGTGAGCACCTCAGTATCTATGCTATTTAAGACTCCTAACCCTGTTCCTCGGACTCCGGTCACATCTCTCTTTATCCATCTTAGAAAGGTCAGGGTTTGTCCATGTAACCATGTTAACCATCCTGCATAGGACATACCCAAGAATGGGGAACAGGTTGGTTTGATCGTAGAGATGTTGATTTGCATCAATAGTTCTACTTGTTTAAGAGACTACAACAGATTGAACAACACTCATTGTTGACCTGTATTTTTTTATCACATAATGGTCTGATTTCAGAAATTTGTGGTGTCAACTTCTCCCTTATCAGCAGAGGTATGGCAGCTAGGCTTGTTGTGCTGGGCAAAGGGACAGTGGTTGGTATTGAGTTAATTTTTTCACAGGTCACATTAACATATATTCTATTTATTTGAAATCCAGTGTTCAACCATACACAGCAACTGGAATTGAATGCTAAACAACAGTTAGGAGTATTGGGACAATGAACTTTGGTCTTGCTGGTTATCTCTGTCAAAGCTAGATCATGAGCTGTATCTCTTTCGCAGCAGAAAATGAGAGTTTTTTCATTGGGTTTCCCAGGGGTTTGGTCACTGGCCCCATAAAGTTCTATGTGAACTACCTCCCCTTTTGCTGTGTTGACTTTATACTGCCCTGGGTCATCCATTGATTTTATACTTAACCATGCTGCTATGGTCATCAGGGTTGACAGCACCAAGAGAAATGAGGCGTCCCACTTCATCTTTTTAGTGTATAGGTTCTTCCGAATGCAGTCATTTGTTAGCTGGTTGGTTATTTACCACTCATGTGATGTGAGAATGGTGTATCCAATTTTCTTTTCCTAAAACTTTAACAGCAAAATAAGAACATAGTAGGACAGTATATGGCCCCTCCCATTTAGGTTCTAATTTGGATTTTCATTTAAATACCTTAATTAACGTTTGAATTTCAGGCTGTATATCATGTACCTGTATTTCACGTGGTGTGGGCTGACACCATTAAGCATATTTCCTTTTTTCATCAAACCCTTTATGCATATATATATATATATAACATACTGGAGTAACTGTTCATCTCCATCCAATAGGCTGGTCTTAGCTAGAATGTAAGTCCCTGGTATGGCTAAATGTCTCCCAAAGAGAACTGCAGCTGGGGTTAGCCCTATGGGTTGTTGTGGAGCATTGCAGACACCCCATAGAGCTCAGTTCAATGCTTCTGGCCATTTGAGGGCAGTGTGTGTGCATATTTTTGCTATTTTCTCCTTTAAGGTTCTGTTCATTCTTTCTACCTGTCCTGAAGGGTGGTAAGGGGTGTGCAGGTTTCTTTCTATTCCTAATGGTTTGTATGGCTTTTCTCGTGGGGAAAGCTTCTACCCAACCTAACAATTGATCTACTATAACTAATAAAAGTTTGTATCCTCTGGCGGGTGGCATATCTGCATAATCTATTTGTAATTGCTGAAAAGGGAAGTAGGCCCATGGTCGTCCCCCTAACTCTGAGCTTGGCTTAATACTTGAAAACTTTTGGCAGGTTGAACAGCTACTGGTGATTCTTTTTGCGGCGGCATAAATTCCTGGTGCTGTCCATATCTTTTGTACCTGGTTAGCCCACCACTTCTGCTCCTCCATGAGCTTTGTCGCGAAACCACCTGGCCACGGTAATTAAATATTTATCTGCCAAATCCAGTTTTCCTCCAATTGTCCATATTCCGCTGTCATCTTGCTTTGCTTCCCACTTCTCCCATTGTTTCTTTTCCTCTGCCGAAGAGTCCTTTTCATACACAGTTTTGGGGTCTGTTTAATTTGGCCATTTGCTCTGATTTTCAATTGAAATTGCGACCATACAGTCCCTCAGGGGTTGCCAAGCTGCAGCCTTCTCAGCTGCATCAGCTAAGGCATTTCCTTTACTAAATTCTGTAGCATCCTTGGTGTAGGCTGGGCAATGCATCACAGCAATCTCTTTGGGTAATTGGAGGGATTTCAACAAATTGTGTATTTTCCTCTCCATTGGATACCCTTTTTCCTGATGATGTGAAAAGTCCTCGTTCTTTCCATAACATTCCTGATGCATGGCACACCCCAAAGGCATACCGAGAGTCCGTGTAGATATTGACTCATTTTCCCTTTCCTAGATGAGTTGTGTGCATCAAGGCTACCAGTTCTGCCCCTTGTGCGCTTATACTTGCTGGGAGCAGTTCAGCTTCTATTCGTCATCCTTGTCTGACCACAGCGTACACAGTCTGTCGTTATCTGTGCAGGTAGTAGGATGAGCCATCCACAAAGTGCTAGATTTGGCTTCTGCAAAGGAACATCAGTTAAATCTGTTTGCGGTTTACTTGAAGACTTCATTACCTGCTCACGCTGATGATGTTCTTCCCTGTCATCAGGCAAAGGTATTAGGGTTGCTGGATTCAGAGTATTGCATCTTTTCAAAACTACATTATCTGCCATTAGGAGGATCAGGTCATATCTATGTGCCCGTTGTGGCGATAGGGCCTGGGCTGCATACTGGTTCAGCAGTATTTCCACCTCATGTTGGACATAAACAGTTACAGGGTGTCCCAGAATGAGGGGTCGGCTTCTCTCCAATATTGTTGCCACTGCTGCCAGTGATTTAATACAGGCTGGTGCTCCTGCTGCAACTGGATGTAGTTGCGCAGGGTAGTATGTGACCCGTCTCTGGTGGGGTCCTAGTTTTTGCGTTATCACCCCACTGGCTATCCCTTTTCTTTCGTGCATGTATCAGTGAAAAGGCTTTGTATGATGTGGGAGCCCAAGGGCAGGAGCAGATGCTAAGGCTCTTTTTATTGCTTTAAAAGCTTGTTTCCTCTCTGGACCCCATGCTACAGGTTCTACTTCTTCATTTCTTGTTGCCTGTCAGAGGTTTCATTAATTCTCCTAACCTGGGGATCCACGGCCGACAAAATCCCACAGCTCCGAGGAACCCTCACAACTGTTTCTTCGTGACTGGCCGTGGGAGCTTAATTATAGTTTCTATTCTTTCTGGGTCTACTACTTGCTGTCCTTCCCTTAAAATAAAACCTGGATATCTAACCTCTTTCTGACACAGCTGGAGTTTGTACATTGTCCTTTCTCTGCTAAAGCAGTACAAAGATATACAGTATCCATTATACAAGAGTTTTCATCCTTACTTGCTAATAGCAAATCATCTGCATATTGTACAAGAGCTGATTTACCCGGTAATTCTATATCCTTTAAATCATTTCCAAGTATTCACAAAAAAATTGTAGGAGAACCCGTGAGCCCTTGTGGGAGACGCATCCAGGTTAATTGTTGTCCCTTCCACCTGAAGCAAATAAAAGTTGGCTGCCCTAATCTAACAGGATACTAAAAAAAAGCAGCAGTTAGATCAATCACAGTAAATTATTTTGCCCAATGGGATATTTGGAGAAGTATGGTAGAAGTATCAGGTACCACTGGGTGTGGAGTTTCTACATGTTGGTTAATTGCCTGCAAATCTTGCACAAAGCAGTATTCCAGATCCTCATCTAGTTTGTTCTTTTTTATGGGGAGTATAGGAGTGTTATACAGTGACATACGTACTTTCAAAACTCCTTATGCTAAATATCGGTCTATCTGGTTACAGATGCTCTTTCCAGCTTCTTGGGGAATAGGATACTTTTTCACAGCCAGTGGGGTTCCTCCCTTTGTTTTTACGTTTACAGGTTGAGGCAAAACCAGCAGTCCTACATCAGTGTTAGTTTTACTCCACAGCTTTGTGGGTACAGTTTTCAATATTTCTGGTATTTTTGGCTCATTTTGTGAGCTTTCAGTGATTACACTCATTCCCATAATTATTAGGTCTATCCCTGCAGGTGACAAAAATAATTCTACATCTAGGGTCTGCAAGAGATCTCTTCCTAATAAGCATGCTGGGGAGTCCTCTGCCAATACAAACCTTCCCCAGACACTCTTATTGCCAAGTGTTACTCATAAAGGTTTGCTCAGACTCCTCTCTCCCCCTCCCGTTACCCTGTGTATTATGACTTTATCATTAGTTTCAGATCCTTTTGGTGTAAAGTTTAAAAGGGATAGGGTAGCTCCCATATCTACTAAAAATTCAACTTCATGACTTTCAACTTTACCTATATGTCCCTGCTGATCCAGTTGGGTTATCCACATATTAAAAGTTTCTAATCTTTCTGTTGTCTCACAAAGGGAGTTCGTTACCTGGCGTGCAACACCCAATACGCACAGAAAGCCAAGTCATCAGTTTACTTCAAGTTTTGCGCAAGACTGGGTGCTAGGTGGTAGCCCACAAAGCTAGCACACCGCTCGTTCATACAGGTGCAGTATTTATACAGTCTAGTTATACATATGCATATAAGTAATTACACAAAGGAGTTGTCTATTGGTCTACATTTTCTTGTTTTATTCTTAAAGCTACAGTACTACTTTAATATTCTGCACATGCTCAAAGGTGAGGGGTCTGTGCTTGGGCCAGGGTCTCCAGCTCAAGGGGGGTGGCTTTTAGTATTATGATGAGGATAGTTGATGTGAGGGTGCTTCTTATCATGCTTCTACTAGTAGTTTCATACTGTTCCCAAAACATCTTAATTAGCTTTCATATTTCTCCAGGATGTGCTTTACTCCCAAGGACAGTAATTCTTGTTTAGACGTTCCACATTCCAGTCTGAGTCCCCCTTATCAACTTTACGTAAGTCCCAGGCTTCCACCAGCTCCTGATTGGCTACATTTCTGCTTCTCCTTCAAGATCCAAAGGGTCTCTTTCCTCCAGTCACTGTGATTGCAAGTCTTCCCGGTGATAATTTCCTTCTTTTGTCCTCTCCAGTGGCTAGAGTGGACATTCTCACTGTATGTGCCCTAGGTTCCCACAATAGTAACACTCCCTTCCAGCATTCCTTCCTGTTCTCCTTCCCTTTTTGTCATAGTCTTAGCTCAGACCTCGTATCCGGTCTTCTTCCTCCCCTCACCCTTGTACCTCACTTGCAAATTCCTTGCTAAAGCCATGGCCAGTAAACTTGCCTCCTGTTCTTCTGCCTTCCTCCTTTCTTTCTTTAATCTGCTCAGCCCTTTGCCCCTCCTGGAGCCCATCACACATAAACACAGCAATACTCAAAATCTTTTGCAAATTCTCTCCCTGCCACCCAGGCATGTGTTCTTTAGTGTCACTCCAATTCAGATTATACCCTGTACATATATTCAAAAATAATTGGACACAGCTCTCAGTGTCTTCCCTTAGGTGGGGCATCTTACTTCCCTACAACGCTAAGTCACTAGGTTTCCAAGGCTGGTCCCTATAAGGTCCCTATAAAAGGTTAATACTGGCACAGTCTCTACCAGGTGCATAGGAGCAGGATTAGGAATATGAGTAGTCATAGCAAAGAGCCCAGAAGCCAGAGGGTAAATAGGAAGAGAATCAGAAGGTGGCAGAGACAATAGGTAAGGTGGAGTTTAACTAGGAATTTTTGTGGTAGCTTCTGCTACTGCTACAATTACCCCCTTTTTCGATTTTTGTCCCAGAAGTTTTTCTCTCCCCAGATCGTTCATGCCATACATACCAGTAGTCCATTTTGTATGGGTGCTTATCCTCCAGTTGATGTCTCAAATACAATAGTTTTGTGTGGATCCATTCTTGTAATGAACACCCATTCACCTTGGCATAATTAGTTTGCATGCTTTTGAGCTAATTCCACTGTACCATAAATTTTCTCTCAATTCTGTAAGACCTCAACCAAGGGCGTCCCCTTTTCTATGCCAAGTTTGTTTCACATCTCTTGTCAGGAAGACCCTCCCATTGAGTCACGAGGTTCAGAAAGGACCCCCTTGCTTTCTAAACTCCTTCTCAGAGGGGAGCCTAGGTGTGTCTGGATCCAATCCTAGCTCCAGACTCGGTCAACAGTTTCTGTCTAAAGGACTGTATTTCCCATTACAAAGAGCGACTTGAACCCCTTTCTATTCCCGTTACTAAGAGAGACTCAAACACCCTTCTCCCATTAGTAAGAGGGACTTGAACACCCTTCTCCGTGTGCCGTACACTGGTCAGGCCATGCACCTCTGCACTGCACTCGTTACACTGCACTCATATCCAGACTGCAGCAAGGGAGGGACTCAAGGGACCCTCGTACTGAGGAGGAGTCAAATCCCCTGCAGTATTTTTTTCCAAATCTGCTTAGGGAATTTTAACACTCACCCTTCAATGCCTCCCACTCCAAAGGTCCCAGGTGAACTCACCCAATACCAGCAGTCGGATGTTTGGAGATGAGAGCATCCAAAGATGGTGGCCTAGGGTCCCATCTGGGTCACCAAACTGTTAAAGAAATTTCTTTAACAATGCTACTGCTACGCAGTGAAGACTAGCTTTATAAAACCTGTCACTTAGAAATATGACTTTGGCCTGTATAGCCAGGCTAGCATAAGACCTCATATGAGTCCAGCTGCGCTGATACAAACACTTTTATACCATTATGTTTGTGTTTCCCTAAAGTATGCATATTACAAGTATAGTTAAATTAGCTAGGCTGATTTAGGCAATATCTAGGACATTACCAAAATAATCCTGTGACAAAACTAAGAGCTAAAAACATAAGATGAAAGAGAGGCAAAGTGACATGCCCAAGGTTATAGAGTAGTTCAGTGGCAGAAGCAAGAATAACTTGAATTCTCAAGTCTCATAACACTGTCTGCCCATCACTGTCAGTCCAATACAGTTGTTTGGGTTTTTTTGTCAGACCAGGTTCTTTTAGATAGTCCACATGGAGGGTGTAATGTTTAATATCAAATTTACTCATTTAAAAACAGTTGATGTTACATGGGATTTCTGATTTAGTGGAGTGATACAAAATATACTGAAAACATAATACAAATGTAAGTTATGCTTAGCAAAATATAGCAATTGCAATACACAGTCCAATACCAATACCAACATGACTCCCACTACTGGTCTCTGTAATACGCTGACCATCATGACACCAGGCATCCCCAGTCACCTGGAAAGACTATGTGGGTTGAAGCCAGCTCAAAATTATTCTTCTCTTCAGAATTATTTTGCTAGTTATGTAGCTTTTTACTATATGTTGGGCTGAGCCACAGTTTCACTCTCCCCATGCTGGTTTGCCTAATTCAGGGAGACAGTTACACTCTTTTAATGAGCTCAGGGAGAAACACTGACACCACCGATTGATCTACTCAACTGTTGATAGCTGTTTAACTAAAACAAAGGCCACCCTCTGGTTCCCTTTGTGTTGAGATGAAGTCAGCTTTCTTTGCAACAGCTGTAGTCAGTCACATCCTGCATTATTCCCTGAGCTTCATGGGCACTCTGCCCTTGCCCAGCTCCACTGAGCCTTTGTCCATTGTAGGGGTCTACTGGTCAGCCACAATCACATATTGTCATCTCATTGCTAAGGCTCTGCCCCAGAAGTGAATGAACATTTGCCTCTGTCCTGGTCTTCAGGGCTTTCCCAGTATGATGTGCTGGATGAGGTGGGATTCTGACACGAGCAGACATCAGGAATGTTTTCCTCCACTTCAGAGGGTATGGGTAGTTCAGGTAGTGCTTACAGACAGAATTGTCACAATAACAGATCACAAAAACATGTTCTGGATGAA
Organism: Mycteria americana; assembly: GCF_035582795.1. Lineage (NCBI taxonomy): Eukaryota > Metazoa > Chordata > Aves > Ciconiiformes > Ciconiidae > Mycteria > Mycteria americana. Next base: position 63,178,822 of record NC_134368.1, read on the forward strand.
GTTAATCTCAGGCTATAGATACATTTATCCTCCTTTTGAGCCCAACGGTCCTTACCTCTCTCTCCGTAAAACAGATGGAGCTAAAGCCTATGGCAGTTACCTTCACTTAATCAGTAGATCATACAGCTTGTGAAGAGGAATGAGTCAACAAATCACAGATACAGCCAGGGCCAAGAAACAGAAATAGTTTTAAATGCCAAAGCAGACTTCTGATAAGCTCCTGGTAGTTGGGGTGAAGAAAGCTGAAATTCTGGGAGGAGGGACACACAATACCTGCAACTTTCAAGCAAATTGATGGGGAGGTCAAAATACAGTGGAAAATGAGCGGAGGCATCAAGAGCAACTTTGGGGGAGACAAAGGTCTAGGGACAAAGGAAAACAAATAGACAAAGAAAACCTGTCCCTCATCTTTTGCAATTTCCAGCCCCAGTGACAAACTGTGCTTCAGCCTTGGAGGCAGCAATAGTCACTTTAACAGCAAACAGCAGAGGGGCTAATATTAAAGGACTCCAAGTCAAGCCAAACTTTCAGGAGCTCTTTGCAAGAGTGTGCAGATACAATAGCACTGTTGCTCATATACATTAAAGTAATCAGAGATCTTCAAATCATTTCTGTAGGCCAAAGATCTGAGCTTAGGAGAGACCAAGCAGCAAGAAACTATAGAAGAGACCTAAAAAATCCCACTGCAGAATGCAGAAATTACATTAAAATCCAATGTATTACTATCATCAATTAAAATTAACAGTTAAGAGCATCAATACCTAGTTTTCTCTTAGAGTAAACCTGATTCATATGCTAGATTCAGATTTATTGAGTTAATTCAGATATATCCTCCTTTGCATCATATACAAATCTATACTTGTTTTTCACTTTACCTGGTGGTGTTGGACAAAGAGCAAAGATCTTAGATTAGTCCAATCATCTGAAAGTCCACAGGAGACAGAGAGCTGGTTAGGAAGCAGAGTCACATATTTCAGAGACTGAGGAGTTTTTTCTTTATGAGAACTTTGATCTCAGCATTAGTACAGATCTTATATTGTGTCAAGCACCAGGGTGAAAGCTGTTCAGCAGCTGTATGGTACTCTCTCTAAAGTAAAGGAAAGGAACACTCAGCTGTTTCACATCATACTTGACACCAGCTGACCACCAGCAAGATCAGGTGAAGCAATCAGCAGGGGCAATGCTCTAGCTGAAGCATAGCCTTTGCCAGGTAATGCATTACCTGGCATTAGAGAGACCTGGAAAGGAGCTTAACTTATTTATAATGCAGGGCAGCCTGAGAGGAGGTTAAAAAAAAAAATCATAGGAAATAGGGTTTCATCAGTTCTGCTACTACAAAACTGTTTATTCCAAGGTACACATCCAGAAATAAGAGTTTCAGTGGAAGGTCTGATGAGCCTTGTTATCTAGATAGGCAAAAAGAGGTCTGCTAGAGGTACCCAATTCCTTAAGGGCTCCATTTGTTTGGTTTTGAGTTGAAATGACCTGAAATTAATTTCCCTTTTACATTATTGAAAAACTTCATTCTGTATTCCAAGAGGAAATGCTGCAGATTTGGGAATGAGACTCTGCATCTTCCAGGCATAACAAAAGGATGAGCTGTAGCCTTTGGGAACTAAGCACACCTGCAAAAGCAGCACTCCCAGCCTCCATGTCCATCCCCACCCCCCTTTTGCTCACAGTTCCAAGCTTCAGACAAGCTCACAATCGCATAAAATAAGTGTTTTTTCCTCGCACCTTCTACTTTATTCATTAATTTCATTTGACCCTTTTTGTTTCATGTGGTTTATTCATTTCAATCCTGGCACTCCTCATTGGGTGAATTTCTTCCAAAAGTAAAGCATTAGCAGTGTTTCTTCAGGAAGGGGAGATTTTATCTGCGATTGCAGCAGTTCCCAGACTCTACTGCTCAAAACCTAGCAGCGGTATTTGTATTAACAAAAACAAAACTCAATTGGAAAGTTAGCCATTTCATTAACAGAAATTAGAACAACATGATTTTGGCATAGGTAGAACAGAACTGTAGCTAAAAAGCTTATCTATATAAAGAGCGGGAATGTTATGGAATTACATCGTTGCCATTACAGAGTTGAATTTCACACTGTGCTGGCTCCTGCATCCGGAGATCAACTATTTTCTCATTTCATGTATTTTATAGAGACTCAAGCTGCACCTCTTAGGGGTTTTACAAGGAAACGTTTATTTCCAGTTTATTAGAAAATATGAATAAATATAGTTATAACAATAAATGCAACTAGAAATAATAGCAGTTGCTGAGAGCTAGACATGACTAAAATTCTTGACCAAGAAGTAGAACTTAAATTCTCCTTGATACCTGAGCAAGACCTACATTGCAGGATATGAAAACAGCATGTAAAACCATATGGAAGAAAATAAAGGGAGAATGACCATGTGATGAGAGGGAAGATAAAAACAGCATCCCAGTAGCAGAAGACAGTCACATGCAGTACATCACCCACTATTTTCCTTCAAGCTGTCCCAATAATACACACAAAAATGGCTACAGCAGAAACTCAAGATTAGAAGTACATGTCCCATTGCCTTCCTCACTTTGAACACTGTAATGTGCAGAAATCACGGCATAAACCTTTTTCCCTGCCCTCTTGTTATAGAGTCTGCACTGAATTATTGCCTTCTGTGGACTGGTAATGAACATGGCACTGCTGCATCAATCAGCATGATACCCTGTAGGTTAGTGTGCAGGGAGGTTTAGCCCTCCCTGTTTCAGTTCCTGATGTCAATATACAAAAGAGCCATCTCATTGCATCTAAAAATGGGTTGCTCCACAAGTGGATGAACAACATAAAACCCTGAGCTAGGTCTGAACTCAGCCTCACATTTTTGAAATTCTTTTGGGCTTCCAAAACTATCTGATGGATTTAGATCTCTAACTTTCCTGGATGGCTTCAATAATAGCCATCCAGAGATATGGAAGTCCAATTCTAATGCAGTCTACTTTATGTGAGGGCAAACAGTTAAAGCAACTTGTTTTGTTTGGTTGATTGTACCTTTTAACATTGTAGATGTGTGTCACACTTAAATGCATTTGCAAGGTCTACTTTAGTGTACGTAGCTCAGAGATGATGTGTTAAAACAGCATCAGTGGGGAAATAATTATTACTTATGAATTAAGATTGAATGATTTTGTCTTCAGGGAGAAAAATATGACCATAATAGAAAATCTGGTTCCAAATGCTGTGATATGACTATGATCTCTGAGGTCACAATGTCCCTTCCCAGAATAATTACTTTCCACTCTCATCTGGAGGGAAAAATAATTGATTTATGGTACATGATCAGTAGGGTTCTACTGTGTATGCTATTTTATATTGTGAATACTTAGCAAACCTATATAGCAATGTTGTGCTCAGCAGTGAAACTATCTCTGCACATCCATGCAAAATAGCACAATTATCTTGGGAGGCAAAGGCAAACTGTCAGGTAAAGCAACGGAGCTGCTATTAGTTTTTATGACAGAAAAACACCTCTCTCCACCAGTATATTTGATTTTTCAATTAAAATTGGAAATTCCTCCTTGGAAACCACCGCTGCCAGTAATCCTTTTAATTAAGCAGTATCCAGAATCCCATAATTTCTGTGTTCTGCACCTTAAATCAACTGAGCACTTATGTGTTGCATTTCTTTCATAACATTTTCACTTTCTGGGCTGGTGCTTCAAAAGAATTAATAGATGAGGAGCACTACCTTAAGAAAAGGGATAGATAATGCTTTAAGGTCAGTCTTCAAGCCACAGCATGGAATGAATTTGTCATCTACTGTGTCAATGGAGGTCTGCATTTTATCTGTATGTAGGAGATGGATGTGTGTTATTTTAATACTAGATCTCATTACCGATTTTATTAGGATCATTTTGCAGGTTTTCAGAGGGGATGGCTCTTTTTCCAGTATTATTATTCAATGCCTTCTGGTAGCTGATAGAGGGAGCTGTTATCACAAAATGTCAAATGCCAATAATGCAGAGAAAATGTCCATTATATCTCTCACTCACTTCCACTACCGTGGAAGGACGGATGTAGATTCGAGTTCGGTGTCCAGTCAGTACTGGGAAGTGCAGGAAATACTGAAGGTAGTTGCAGGGAAGGCAACAGTGAGATTGGCATGATGAGAGAGAGATTTTTCAGTGAAGTGGAGCAGGCTGAAGCAATGCTCAGAAACCATGAGGAGTATCATGTCTAATTAGTGTGGCTGTGCAAATGACGTAATGAGGCATTTGAGAATGAAACTGAATAGCAGTTGATAAAGAAATTAATAATCAGCATGTCTGTCATCTATCAGAGGCTCAAGAGAGGGCCGCACAAGACACTTATGTTGTCATATGCATCAGAAATGTCCAGGTATGGAAATACACACTGACATAAGATGGTACAAAGAGATGCTGGAGTAGCCAGTTGTAGGGATTAGCTGATCAGCTGCAAAGTGAAAAGCTGAGAATGGGGCAGGGCCCCATAGCAGCTAGAAATCCAGTAGTCCCTGAGACACCAGTAGTTACCAGTGTGACAGTGCCCAACCGTGGACAGCAGCCTACGATGGTAAGTTAAACCCCGAGACAACTCAGCCGTTTAGGGGTTCAGCTGAGTCAGCAAGGAATACATAAAGTCCCTATATCTGCATCACATTGGACCACACTGCTGGTGCCTTGGAAATCCAGCTGCCAATTTGGCGTCAGTTTACAGCATGCCTGGTATCCAACTTTACTTCCACTGGCTTAGGTATGATCGCTTACTTGCCCAGATTACTATTTCCATCTCAGGTACTAACGATAAGAAGCTGCCTCATCTCCTCCTTCTCCTCCTCCAATATATCCCCGTTATTGTTTTGAGATGTTATTAAAAATTACAGAGGGAAAGTTCCACTTTCAGAGTTATGGTTTCAGGCTGTCTGCAATCTTGGGAAGAAATAATTGACTTACTTACTTGCTGATTTTTTTAAGGCTTCCAGCACAGATATGAGAGCTGGGAATTTAGTGTATCTCCTCGCAGTTGAACAGAAACAGCAGTGTAATCCCATGACTCCACAAGCTGGGACTATATACACCAAACTTGGGCCTGACCCTTGGGATATAAGCATGGCTCAGGATTCAAGTTTTCACAAACTGTCTTACAGCAAATGCACAATTAAAGAAGGCGAGGGATAAAGGATGAGCTTTGCCCAGAGGTAGCTCAATAAGGAAAGTGTAAATTGCTTCTCTGCCAGAAATTTCAAAGTGGCAAGGGTGTCATCGTTCATTCACTAGCCAAAGGAAATGGCCAAAAGCTGACAAACATCATCCCATTGCTCTGCCAAGACTGCGAGTCAAAACAGATAGTGAGTTATTTGGTGAGGGAGGGAATATCTTTATTAATATTAAAGAAATTACACTAACACCTCTGTTAGAATTCACCCGATGGGCAATGACCAGACCTAGCTACAGTGATTAAAAGACCTCATTCATATCTAATGATCACACAGAGTAATAATCTCATTGTAAAAGGCAATCAGACACTTGTTCGCTCTTCTTATCTTTTCTCCACATTTGTAGTTACTAAGAAAGGATCTGCCTTTGATCATCTTTTCTTGTGCTGCCCTTTAAGTCATTTCATTAAAGGACCAGAGTTTCCTGGATTAACAGCCATTTGTCATTTCCCCAAATCAATTTTGCCTCCAGTCTGTTAAGACCTTACAAACATTTCCTCAAATGTTTTTCAGAATTACAGTAGTTACAATGCTGTGCTCAGATGAAGAGGTTTTATTTAAAAAAATAAGAAACTGCCAAAACAGCTTTTTCTTGCACCTTTTTTTTTTTTTTAAGGTATGGAAATCTTAATTGAATTTTTCATTTTAAAAAAGAAAGAAAAATATTTATTGACTTTAGTTTTGTCTGCATTTCCAAGAAGTCTTCATTAGTTCAACTTTTCAACCTCATTATTTCTCTTGAATTGCCTCCAGAGCCTGGCTTCAGCTCATCTGTTACTGTTGAGCTCTTTACTACCTCTATTTCATTTATCTGTCTACCACATCTGCTTTTCAGGCTCAAGCCTGACCTGTAGAATTTTTGAAAGAGCACAGTATTTCAATAAAATAAGTGCCATACTAAAACCATTTTCTGCATGGGGAAGACTGCTACCTCCGTTGTCTCAGGGAAGCACAGCCATTCTGGTTGTTCAGAAAGGAAATTCACTCCTTCATATCATGGAGGGCTGAAGTTTAGCAGCTGAGCTTTTCTTCAGCTTTCAGATTTACCTGGGAGCTGGTATTACTGCCATCCTAATGATGAGGGTGGATTTCAGTATTTAGCAGGGATATGTTTGTTTTGTTTTGTTTTTCTCCAGACAGAATCAACTTTCCAGTTCTTCAGTGGCACAAGATGGGGGGAGTGCCATTGGTCCATCCCCATTCTATGCCAAGACTGCTTGCCTTGCAACTCCAGCACATTTACTAAGAGGTGTAACAAATTTAACACAAACCTTCACACAGAGATCTCATACCCTTTTCAACCAAGCCATGCGTCCTCATCCAGCAGGTGCAATTTACTCCACTTTTACAGTGATGGTATGGAGATGAAGAGACACTAAGCATTCACTAATTGTGTCTTAGCTCTTGGGTATGTAACACAAGACGTATGTGACCAGATTTTCACAGTGCTTTTTAGGCAGGTAATTCCCTTGCACATGGAATTGCAGAGCTGTTAATGTGTTAGTCATTAGGGTAACACCAGAGACCTAACTGAGGCTCTCTAAATGTTAGTGCCAGGGCTTCTAGACTGTGACTGGTATCAGATAAGAGCCTTAGCAGGCCTTTTTCCTAAGCAACTGAGGTCTAGGCAGAGACAGATGCTAGGCCATCCACCATCCAGCTGAAGCCCCTGCAAGTGAGAGGTATTTCTCATCTCTCCAGATCAAGTGCTTGCTGTGTAGTTTGGACAGGGTGGGTGAAGATGCAGCCTTGGTTTGAGGCTGGAGATCATGACAGATGATTCCTGCCCCCAATGGGGTAAAAGCACACATGCTGCTGCTAGCAAGCAGTAGTGGGACATTAAAATTTGCCCTGCCACCAGCAGCCCTCTTGGGTGAGCCTGTGCCAGAGAGGAACCAATACACCCATGATATTGAGTGTGAACTGACCCTGTTGAAAAGTGGGGCTGTCAGGTTTGCTCAGGGTCAGTCTAAGCATTGTGCAAGCCACAACACTACATTCTGGTCATCTAATTAGATACCTCCATCAAATACAACCACAGTTTGTAAATGTGATTGCATTGCTTTGATTTTTACTATTTTAATAGTAATTCACCTAAGTGACTCCCATCCAATTGACAGGTGCATACAGGTCATGCTTCATTCAATTCGGGCAGTTCAGTTCAATCAGCATTCAATTCTCTTCAGTGAAACCTTCCAGAAGTAGGCTGGGCAGGACCTGCGAGATGAAATTGTGGTAATAAATGCCAGTCCTTGTGAAAGAGGTCTGAAATGCCTGACTGGCAAGACAGAAGGCAGCAGAGAGCTGAGGAATCAAACCTCATATCAGCCCTTCTTAAACCCACAGAGATGTAGCTACCAAGCATTTTAGTGAAACAATAAATACTATTTTACATGGATCCAAAAAACCAAGGGATCCAAGGAAATGTTTCTCTCAGCTGAGTGGGCATTTCCCAGGACTTGTTGGTTTTATTACCTCATCTGTGCCCTTAGCTGTCAGCAAAGCAGTTCTGAAAGCTCCCCATTTAAAGCAGGCCATAGCAAACAGAGATTTACCATCTATCCAAAGCTTGTATAAATGTACTGTGGGCAAAAGCTCAACAAAAGCTTATAAAAGAGGTACCTGTGTCTTCCAAATTAAGCCTGTTTTCTTTAACTAGCCTCCTTTTTCACAATTTTCCTTTTTCCTCCACTTTTAAAAAAGAGGGGAAAAAAGCTACAGCAATACTGTGAAGGCCATAAAATCCATGTGCTTATACTGAGTAGGGACTTGACACATTAAAATTTTGCTGGAAGAGAAGTACAAACTTCTAGCTGAACTGCAAAGCAGTCAAGGGAAACCAAGCATTCTGGTTGACTTGGATGTGGTTGTGAGAAACCTTGTACATTTGCCTGGCATTAATTTCCGTCAGTTATATTCTGAAAGAGTCTGTCCTCTCCTTGGAAGTTAATTCCCAGCATAATTGTTCATTATTTACAAGCCAGTTTCTGATACCCCCTCCCACTGACAGAGAGAAGCCTCATTTTGTCTTTTCATCTGATAGAAGTCTTACTGAAAGCAACCAGTACGGAACTAGTTTATGGCAAATGCTGTCCTTGTCATTAGATTATCATTGCAAAGAGCAGGGACAGGCAATTTGTTTGTTAATGTTAAGCAACTGCAAATAAAAGACTTCTAGGACTAGTCTGTAACAGAGGAGGTCTAAGCTAATTATTTTAATAAGTAGCTTAGGAGGAGTGAATAGCTCTAGTAATTAGAAATGAGCTACAGAGCAAAGAACATGGTGCTCGTGTACCCTGTGCTGGGCTCAGCATGAAATCTTGGCTCTCCAAAAGCCCAGTTCAACGAGCTTAGCTTTACGCTTTCTCTACAGCATCGGGAGAGCTGTGTACAGGGAGCGCAAGGTGAAAATCCTCAGTTAACTTTGGTACTCCAGTTGGATGCATCTGGTCCCAAGAGCATCTCAGCTCTCCCAGCTCTCCATCACACAGGCAAAGGATTGCTGCAACTTCCCTTGGGAGCATGAAGCATAAGTTGGACAGAAACCCACAGCCTGTGCCAAGGTGCAGAACTATCCCCTCCTTTATTTTCAGCAACTTAACATTTCAACTAGGTCTCCTGGAAGACAGAGATAGCCAGGAATCAGAAATCTAGTGGGTGTGGGGAAGCAATTCTCTCTCCTAAGAGGTGGACATTCAAAGGCAAGGAGTTTGCAGTTTCTAAATGGGCAGCCCCATTTTCATATCCAGATTAAAGGGCCTAATAATAAGTGCTTCAGATCTAAACAGTGCCTAAGCACTGCACTGGGAATTAACCCTGTATTTTATTTACCTGGGCAGAAGGCATGCTTCTCTGGAGACAGTAGGCCTTAGACAGATCCTGCTCCTAGGTAAGGATTTGTTAGGGAAAGTTTCCCTTTGTCCTCTTCGCTGGCAAATTTGTATATGCTGAGATGAAAAATTGCCTTGCATTGGGCATGCGCTGTTGTTTGCCTCAAAAAAAGGGTGACCATGGCCCTTGGCACTGGGACCTACTTGCACATCTGTTCTCAGCTGCAGGTCTGCTATCTGGAAAGGTTACAGCCCGTCACCTACCACTGCTTCACCTACCACTGCTTCACCTTCACAGCCACTGCTGCTCCCTGCTGTGGACTACCCACCTCCAGATCTGCCCTCTGAGCCACTCACATGAGATGAATACTCCCTGGCCTGTCTCAGCCGAAGTCAATACTGTAGTTAAGCACATTTTGAATAGCCACCCTTTGCTAACCATGTTTCTCGTGGTTGAAGCAGGGCAGAGGATATAGTGATGTCCAGGTGGGAGAAGGCATTGAACAGGGTAGACTGCGATCTCTGTGTACAACATCTGCAGCCCAAGGAGGCTACCCAAACACACCCTCATTCAATTTACATTCATTTGTCTCCACAAAGCAGTGAAAAAGTACTGCGCTTCCAAATAGTCCTGTATCCTGACTTAATTGCAAGAGGGGAAAAATAAGTCCAACCACAAAGACAGGTAGCTGAATCACTCACAACTTACAGCCTGCAGGGATGAGCCTGGTTAACCAGGGAGGCTCTTTCTGCTCCTAATACACATTGATCTATTCAGTGCATGCTGAAAACCTTCAGGCTTTTATTCTATACCAACAAACAGTGCAGTCATTTAGGTTTTACCAGATATTTACTCCCTTATGCCTCTCCTCAGAGACATGAATAGGGTTATGAATGCAGAGAAAATATCTGTGAAAAACAAAGGGTCTCACAATCAGTGAAACTCAAACTGAACTTAATAGAGCAGGCCTGGAAAATCTTCAGTAACCAGTTCTCCATAAAGGTATCATACAGAGGCAACATGCATGTAATACAATATTTTGAGTTGGCTTGTTTGTTTGTTTTAGCAAAGAGAGTTGTTATCAAATTACTTTGAAATGTTTACACTGAAGATGAGTGTTCTCTCTATTTATTTGTTGTCTGCAAAATACGGTCATCTTCAGCAGAGATCTTGATTTGTAGCTGCATCCAAAGATAACGATGCTGACCCAAAAATAATTCAGTGCAGCAGCTTAACAGGACAATAACAATCAATTCCTTCAAAATAGCTGGAGAAATTAAGGACTAATAAGCCACAGAAATGGTGGATCATCTAGGGTTTAAGTGATCACCTAGTAGTTGCTAAGCCTAATTTAAATACAGGAAGAATATCACGTTTCATCAGCTTCCATCTTCAGATTTAAGAGCTTCTCAAATCCTCATTTATACCTGAAGTGTCACTGGCACATACATTAAAACTGACAAAATCCATTCACTGCAGCAAGGTATTCAAGTTCATTTCAAATTCCCCAATCATGTTAATTTTCCTTCAGTGTTCTTTGTTTATAAAAAAGAAACAAACAAGCACTTTGTGTTCATTAGTCTGAAGTTCTTCCACAATCATTTATGTGCATTTAGAGACTGCACTTGTAAGCATTGCTGGCATTCAGTCCAACTGTACTTTAAAATCCCCAGCATATCTCATCCTCAGGACACAGCTCCTCTGTATCTTACAAAAATCCAGCTATAAAACAACCTGTCCTCCATAAGCACATTTCCTAAAAGGATGCTCAAAGTCTTCTGAAACATGCAGCCATCCAAAGTTTAAATAGTAATTAAAACAAAAAAAAATGAGAGCTCTGTCTGAGGCTCCCAGGCATTACTGTTCAAGGAAAATCATGTGTCCTTTCCCACCCTCCCTCAGCTGTGGGAAGAAACCCTGGGGGAGATGACCCACACCTTTTCCAGCACACTTATTTTTAATCCTGATCTTTTCCCTAAGAAAAGAGGATCTTCCTCTGCTCATGTCTGGGAAGGAGAGACAGCAGGGCTTTACCTTATGACTTGATTCTTTGGTATCTGACAAGGCACATGCTCCAAAGAAAGCTCAACACTGGTCTCCACCCTCTGCTTGGGCCCCAGGTCTCATGAAACCAGTATCCTAAGGAATCTGCCACCTCACTCCAATGCATCTGAAATTGGCCAGTTTGGACAGATGTTCTTGTGGAAGGACAGGAGGGAGTCAGACATAGAAAGCAATTTCATACCAGCCTCATATCCTCAACACACAGGCTTAAAAAAAAAAAGTCTTTTTCAGACTCCTTCTCTTTAGAGAAAGATTATTTTCCCCCCATGTAGGCATATCCCCATGCAGCCATTTACTCTTCAGAGAGCCGGGCAGAGAGGTCAGACCAGCCCATCCCAGCAGACATCCTAAAAGCAAAGAAACCTTTAAAATAATGTCAATTCATCACCAAGTCTCAACCCCTCTGACTAGAACAACCACAGCACCTTACAACAGCTGAAATACTGAACTGAATCCCTCACTGTTGTTAATTAGTTGCCCTCCATTGATTTATACTTGCTGTCATCTGCTCCAGTCTAGCTGTATTTTCAGTGCTGCTAAGAACACACTCCTGGTAAAACGCTTCAGAAATTCCCTGTGGTAACACAACCCTTTTTCATTCAGCTATCATATCTGCAGGTATAAACCCCAATGTTTCTGCACCAGCACTCATGAGCACCCCACAGCCACCCCTGGCATGCCAGCACCACCTCAGTCCCTTTGCAGGAGGATGCTCATTTCTTCCGTTCCCTTCTCCCTGTACCCCCACCTTTGCCCAAATTCACCTGGCTCCTGCAGTGAGCTCTGCTCATCTCTTCTGTGTCTTTCTTTGGCTTTTCTTCTTTCAGAGGAGGAGCAGTTGGGAAGCCAGCAATCAGATGGACTTAAAAAAGGGTCATTGTTGGAATTTTTCACCCTCAAAGATCTGTAAAGTAGGTTAAACCTTCTTTTTTTACCTCCTGGTGGTTGTACTTCCGTGTGGATAAAAGCCTACAGGAGACCTGAATAGCGGGCATCTATACCACCTCATACCATACATTGCTTTTAGCATGGACCTAACTCTAAAGCCTTACACTACATCCTGTGTCCTATTAACCGTGCCCATCAATCCCTATGGCTCAAAGCACTGGTGCATTCCCATCTTCTCTATCACCTCTCTGCTGTGTCTCCTCCATCATAGACCATGGTTCTCCAAAACATTCATTCCTGTCTGAAGCCTGAGCTTGCCCCTTCCCGTCACTTCACAAGCCTTGCTGGGACCTCTCTCAGTCACACACATAGTCTGATGGCAGTGTACAGGGGCATACCTGCACTGTTCCAGGCTGCTTCAGCCTTCTGGACGATTCCCAAGCAAGCGGGAGAACACCAAGGACACAGTTTGCTTGCAAAAATGGTGCTAGTATGGGCCAGTACATTTCGTTCACAAGGGGGAAAAAAACCACCACAAAAACCAACCAAAAAACACAAACAGATCTTTTCCCCCCTTAATTATTCTTTTTTTACAGCCAATTTCCTGCTTCCTTTTCCCTTTTTTTTTTCCCCCTCTGCTTTTATTCAGGGCTCTTCTCTCTATCTACATTTCTAAAGATAAGCACGAACAGAACTGCTCATAAAATCAGCACCCTGAAGAGATGAGATCATTTCACACGTGCTGTTTGTTTCCTGTTATACTGGGGAATTTACAGTGGCTGCTGGCCACTATAAATACTGAACTGGCAAGAGGTGTTTCTCATATATTTTACCGCAATATTCACTGCTGCATTTTTGTCCTAAGAGTAATTTGATTTGTTGTAATTGATTTGGGTGGGTTTTCATTCCTAATTAACTGTTGTTATGATGGAATGATGCAATCCTTGTTCACAAACCAGAGCTGAGAAATGAAATTCAGAACAGGGTAATTCCAGGAGTATGGAGGAGAGCCTTACCTACCAGGAAGCCCAAGCGATGGGCTGGGAAGCCAATTAGCCATGGCGTTGATTGGCACTGCTCACATTAGTGGTGTGAGTGGACATGCTCAATCTTCCCACACTTGTGGTCAGCACCCTGCAAAATTTATTTCTTTTTAAGACTTATTAAAAAGGACATACATCAAGAAGAGCTCCTGAGCGATGTTTTGGTAGACCTTGCCTTTTGCTGGTAGTTGCACAAATCTGCCCATCACTAGGTCTAGTAGTGGAAGGGCAAGGCCATGGAGTTCTACAAACACACGTGCGCCGCCAGCTCTGCAAAACCCTCCGCTTGCAGTCAGACCCTCCATCTGCACAAGGGCACGTGCATGGCAGAATGAAAGACAGGGCTTGTGGAGAGAAAGAACATCCCAGCTGCCCTCTAGCCAGTCTTGATTTACTTTTGGATGCTGAAGGCCAGGAGCAAACACTGAAATGCAGGCTAGAAGTGAGAGCATCTCTCACCTTTACTCTATCTGTCAAGCCAATGCATTCACCTTTGTTAACTGGAATGCATGCTGCTATTTCTCTGCTTGCTTATTTTCATGGGAGCATTGAGAGTGCTTAAAATTTCTTAGCTGGAATCCTTTTCAGCTGTTAACCTTGATTTTGGGAGGGGACTGAAAGCAGGAGTCACATGAATTCTTCAAGAAAACATGAATCCTGAATTTATTTTGGAGATGCCTTTTGAAAAAATTGTTGTATAAGTCATAAGGTCTCCGTCAGCTCAGGCTTGAGATGAAAAGACTTTATTGACAGCACTCTAACACTCTCCCCTGCTTTTGCAATACTGTTGCAGCTGCTGCAGTACTGATAGAAGGCACGTTATGTTGGTCTTGTCTTGGTATTTCTACCTTGATCATATAATAAGAAATGCAAAAGCACCTACATGTATCACTTGAATAACTAAAGTAGGTGTTATTGCTCACAAATAGTACCCAGTTTCCCCTGAATTTTTCATTTTTTTAAATGGAGAAACCAGGCAGTGAAAACTAGGTGTTTTAATCAAACCAGAAAATGTGTGTATTTGGCAATTATTTTAGTATGTTTTTTGGCACCCCATGGTTCGGATGCTGTGGGTTGTCACTCTCTTCTGCAGAAACTGCTCTAAGCTAGCTTTTATGATGCACCAAGGTCAGGACTCCCATGATGCCACTGCCCTTCCCCTCAGGAGTCATCAAAGGTGGCTAAGTGGATCGAGCCAGGTAATTTGGGTGCCTGATTTTTCCTGTTTAGCCCAGAAGTGCAATTTCCATAAGGCAAAATAGAAATATTTCTAAATTAATGTCTTTATGGATTTAAGCCAAAATATTTCTGTTTTCTACTAGAATATTCTAATACTCAGATTTCCATAGGGGGAAAAATAATCTCTGCTGAGAAAAAAAATACAGTTTCTCAATCAGTCCTAGTAACTAGCTCTGGGCACAATCTTCCCTTACCTACAATGAATGATATTATGGAAGGTCTTTTTCCTTTAGTTTGAAACAGATAAGCTAAGCTGAGCTAAGATAATGGTAAGATTTCCTCAAATCACAGCCTCCATGTCATTATCCATTTTTTTCCTTTTATAGAGATGTCCAGGTGAGGAAAAGATGGTTGTCTTTATCTGAAACACAAATGGAGTTACAAGGAAGAAGTAGTAACATTAACAAACTATTCAAGCCATGGGTAGTCAGGAGCATAAATTATGCTTTCCTGTTGGCAAAATATCTCTCCTCATCTTGGGTTTCGAAATGTGGTGTGCTTGTGGAGGAGGCACATAGTAAGTAAATGTGGACACACTTGGTCTGTTTCAGACCTGAAAAACTGCTGCTTAATTAAGTAAGAGGAAACCATTTCATCTCCAGTGAGAGGCTGATCCTCCTTCTCTTATGCTCATTCTTATTTCTTTTTCCCTCCCAATTCCTTAATAACAGGTGGCCACACTGGTGTTTACAATATTCCCAGCATGCCCAATATCAATACTGAGGAGATCTATATGCTGCTATTAACATTAATTGGCAACATTGCCCCTGATGGACAAGCTATTATCTTCCTAAGCTTTAGTTGTCTCAGTCTGAATACTTATCTTTATCCAACTGGTAAAGTCAAGGTACCACTCTATTGTTTTCTCCCACAGAGAGTGATTTATTTGATAATACGGTTTCAAACACAATTTCTTCCTAAATTAGCCTATCTATTCCATTATTTCTTTTCTATTATCTTGAAACTCCAAAAGGCTAGGTAAAAAAATTAGGTGCCAAATTCACTGTAAGGTTAGAAACTCAGACTGACATCTCTAAATCCCTTTGATGAGATTCTGTGATGTCCTTCTGTCTTTCCAATTAACTTGGAGTGGTGCAGTAGTGATAAAAAGATTTGGTCAGTATTTGTCTTCCAGATGTTGTATAAATACAAGTATCTGTATTTCATCTACACTTACTCTTTGTTGCAGTAGCAATGCACATTTTTTTATATGATAAAGGTCGTGTTTACTTCCTTTCCATGCCACAAAGACACATTCTGTATGTGCGGAGAATGTCATGATTAAACAAAAATTAAAATAGATTGGAACAGGTTCTAGTCAAAGATGATCTTGGGGAAAGCAGTTACATTCATGTTATCAGGACAGCCAAATCTTTAATGCTGTGATACTGTCATAGCAATTCAAAGCTAAGCCACTTTATAAATATTAAATTCCTAAGGATACGGAAATTCATGATGTACTGGTTTTGGAATGTTACTTCCACCTGTCACTTAGATCCTGAATGTACAGACTCTGAACAGCAATGGACTTTTCCAATATGAAGATGTAGGTGTCAGGATTTTCCTTGTAGCTATGTATAAGATGATGAATTTTTGTTGCTCTGGTTTTCTCCTGAAAGACATGTAAACTGCTTTCCCCTCAGCATCATATTCTGCTTACAGAGATCTGAAGCCCTGTTCTGTTGTTGCATATCTTAATTAACATCTAGCACCCAAGTGCTAGCAAAAATAAGCAAGAAACTTTTCCCTATTGTCCGAGGAGCATCTATTTGAGGCCAACACTGTCTGTTGACCAAAGCTCATTATCTGGCAACAAGACCAAAAAGCAAATCAGTTTTGTTTGGCTAGCATAATAGCAAGCAGGCTAGAGTGTGAATCCTGCAACAGTGCACCCTTGGCCTGGTTCACTAGACTTTGCTCAAGACAAGCCATTACAGAACAGGCCTAAAGGCTGGCACATTGGCAGCTTGAAACCCCTGCAAAAATACCTACAGCACTGTCCCAGAAACAGAAAAAGAGCAGTCTTACGGAAATGTCCTTTTAGTCTTCATATGGGTAGAGTTACTCATAAAGGGACCTCTGACTTGACTGACCAGCGCGTGATCACCTGCCTGAAGGCTAGCTCTTAAAAGCCGCATAGCACACACGTTTTTCACTAACGCAACCCCTGGGTGTAGCTAGTTCGCTCCTTTCCATATACTCACCCTGAAGGACTGACTCTATTTAGCTATGTAGTGCTGAGTGAAACTCCATTTCTTTGTTACTGCCTTAAAAGCTGTGAAATAATGCCTTACTATTTCTTCTTCTATGGGGTGAGAGCCCTTCTCAACTTTCAGGCAACATCTTGCAGACAGCCAAGAAGAGATCCGTGTGTTCAACATCTTGTAATAACTTGAAATCTTTGCTTTGCTTCGAACTCACAGCTTTCTCAAGAGCAGGGTCATTGTACTGAAACAGAAGAGAGCAAAGCTCCAAGCTATCAAGCAGAGTACAAGCAGATTAGGAAGAAATGAAATTCATCAATGTAGTGCCCTCTTGGTCAAAAGTTCACTAAGAGAGAAGGGAGCTGTACGATGCACCCATCTCCTTTTAATTGGCTTGGAGCTGGTTCCTACCATGCTCAAGCAGATGTGGTGTCAATAGAAGTCATGCAAAGGCAGAAACTTTTAATTATTTTAAAATAGCCTGCTTCATCTTGGGGAGCTGTGGTTAGGACTTGACAGGGAGATAAATAAAAAAAAAAAAAGAAAAAGAGAGAATGGGCTAATATTTGCTGGAATAAATCTCTGAATTTGCTTCCAAAACTTTTCTGTCTAGTGTTTATTAATGCAAATGGTAAGTTGTTTAGCAGCACATAAGAAATCAAAATGCTGTGAACATTTTTGCAACCATGAATATTTGTGCCGAAGCACTGTGCGATTACATGGGATTTATTTACATCCTTTTCTTAACTCAAAAAATTGCATCTGTCCAGAGAGGGAAGAAAAGAGGCACCATACAACTTATCACAAACCACGAAACAATGAGCTGTATATTGGATATTTGAACCATTATTTATAAGACAGAAGTTAGACTGAAATACCTTCACATATATATGACAACTGTTAGTTCTTGAGCAGTCATAATCTCTCCTAGATAACTGATGAACAGACAAACAGCAGCTAAGGCAGTTAAACCTGTTGCTCACTATGAGTAGGTCTGCGATGGATAACATTGGTTAGGATTGTTTTCATTACCCTCAATCTTCCAAAAAGCTGATATGGGGAAGCAGAGAGGGACACGCACTTTTTCTCAGACACAGTTGCTGTTCTCTGAGCCTTTACTCTCCATCTGAAAAGGACTGAGCACGGCCAGCAAGAAGTTGCTGCCATAGGGTGAAGAGGTATTGGCAGGCTGTGTCCGGGGTGGCAGGGAGAGTCCAGGAGACACTGAAGTAATAGAAAGAAAAAAAAAATTATTTGAAGACACAGGAAGGGACCCAGTAGTCCTTTTTGCAAGCAGAAAGCAACAAAATGTTGCTGGTCAGGAAGGAAACTCTGTGCAAAGACACCCTATGCAGGGCAGAAATATTTTGATAAACCTTGTTTATTGAATTTTCTCTTTTAAAATGTCACAGTTGTAGCTCCATGTCTAACAGAGCCTAAATGCTGAGAATAAAAACCCTGAGATGTGTCTGGGATCTGCTCCTTTAAAGCAGCGTGTGTGTTTCCCCACAGTGCAGGAAAACCCGTGTTAGAGGGGAGTCCATCCTGAGACCAATCACAGGCTTGCGATATGGTTGCATGGCAAGTATGAAACTTTGCTACAGCTATCTCATGTAACAATGAACATCTCTAGGTCTTAGCACAGACCAAAATGTGCCACAAAAGCATAATTACATGTTGTGAAAAGCTGAAAACAACTTTCAGTCTATCATCCTGTTAAGAGTGCTTCCTAATGCTAATTTGGCATTTCTCTCAAATATTTTATCTACCCAGCTTTTGTGGCACTGTGAAATTAAACCACAACTGATATCCCCTAATAAAACCCAGCTCCAAGTCCTACATTGTCCTAGTACCTATAACCAATAGGCTTTCAAAAGTGCTTACTGTTGGCATAACTCACTTCCCACTGGTGTTACAGGACACTTTACTATTGAGTCCAAAAAGAGATTAATGAGACTAGTGCAGTGAGCTTTGACAAATCCCATCCTACCTTTGTTTGTGGTCTTATGAAGCAAGAGAGAGACCAGAGGAAATATTTGTTGTTAATAAAATATTGATTTATTACAATAATAATTCTGGTCAATTATGACTATCTGCCTGCCGTGTTTTTGCAGGGCTCTTCTTGGTACCTATGCCCACTGGGATTTAGTTTAGCACATCAAAGTGTCTGTCAGCATCAGTATTTCTTCATAGCGCTAACAGGATCAGTTCAACAGTAACTCCCCTTCAGCACACGTGTGTAGAGCTGCAGAAAATAATCCTAGCAAAACATTTCTCACCAAAAAAGACAAATTTGTGCAGGAAGGGAGAATAACACTGAAAAAAAATGGGAAAAAAACTCTGGCGGCTAGAACGTAACTAACCTGGCAGAATTAATGAGCACTTGCTATAAAGTCTCTGTAGGTTTTTTTCTTATGACAAATATCCTCTTTTCAAAACTCAGAAGTTACCTCTAATGTTTTGCCTTTTGGCAGCACGATGTAGCCCTGTAATCCCACAGCTAAATCTCATTTCTGCAAATGTCCCCACACAGACACTTTTAGGCAACACAGATATAGTCCTTCTGCAGTCTGTGGACTGTCTTGTCTACCCAAATCATAGAGAGGGTGCTCTCTCCCCCCTACAGGCTCACTGTCCTGGCACCATATGAAGTTGCCAGCTGTGCTAAGACGCCCAGGTGGGTCTTAGATGATCCGGAGGCACATCCAGCGATGCCCAAGCCCAGGCTCATAGCTCACATGCCTGTTCTGAGCACAAGTATCCTTTCAAAGATGACCTTGATGACATGCCTGAAACTGGGTCAAGAGCACCCCTTGCCTAATGTGTCAAGTGCAGGACACCCTTAAGTACTTTCAGAATTAGGGCACCGCTTGCTACAAACCATACTTATAACCATCCTGAAAATGTAGCTGCTTCATACTATAAATAACTGGTTTCCTTTTTCCCTGTGACTGTTTGTGCATTTCTTTAAGCTTCTTAGTTTAAAATAAACACAGCCAAAAACAATGTGTTTGAAGGTGCCAAACTGTACATATGGGAAAGGCATATGCAAGAGTGCAAGCTATTCCTGAAAATCTGACAGACTCACGCAATGTTTTTCTTCGTTTAATAATAAATAATCATAACATTCAAAGCACACGGATTGCATTAACAAGCACAGGATGACACAGAAAAATGCTCAGGTTTTTGGCTGCTGAGAGTCAGTTACACAAACTATCTGCCAGAACTGACAGCTAGAAGGAAAATGGGGATGCATCTTCTTGGATCATATGGGCCTTTCATCTAACTACTGCAGGTGCCCCTCATTTTTCTGCTCTCTTGTTTTGACCCATTTTAGTTGATATGGCTTCTGGAGTTTTGCAGTAAGGATCATTGTCATGCAGACATAGTGAGAAAAGTCCAGTGATTGCAGCTAAGTGAGGACTTTCTAACCCAGAAGAGAACCCCATACCTTGACCAAGGTGCAGCTGAGGCCAGGAGTCTGAGCAAGAAGGATGGCCCAAAGGTAGTCCAATGGTCAGGGACATTCGAAGACCATCAAGCAAGGAGCAGGGCAAACACACTCTCAGAAGCAAGTCTAGATGAAAAGGAAACCATGGAGAATACAATATAACTGAGTCCAAAATAACAGACAGGTAAGCCAGTCATGAGAGAGAACAAGACTTCAGCAGCAGAAGGCAAGAATAAGGACAGATCTACAGAACACAGCTACAACCAAAGTAGTGGGTTGAGTAGCCAAGAGAAATTGCTCTTAGCTCTTGACAGGAGAAGTTGTGTCAGACTTCCAATGGACAAGACAGACCACATTTTAGGATCCAAGGTTCTTTGTTTTCTCAAGTCTTGGAGTTTTGTAGATCAGGGCATAAGCGGATGGCTTCTGGCCACTTTGGACAGAACATTTGTTATGCATGACAGCAAAGGAGTTGACCCATCAGGGCCAGGCTGTGTCGCTCTAATTGAATTTCAATCCACAGAATTATGTTGCTGTTCCTCTGAATTTTGACTGAAGGCAAACACACCGCGATGTGCTCTTATTCTGGTCCCACGTCTTCTCACAGTCTTTCCAGTGTGGAAGAGCTTGGCAGCATCCGGTAGCTGCTGCTCCCAACTCACCTTCCTTTCCTTCTCCTGTTGGCTTTTCTTCCGGCTCTGGAAATCAGTGAGGCCATTTTCTTTCACTCCACACATATGGCTTTGCATTTTGTTGGGCAGAAAACCATGCTGGCATTCATGTTGAGTTTGTTTTATTCAGCTGTTTTCCAGCCCCACATGTACAAAAGCTGATTTTATCTCTCACCTCTCATTCTGATACTTATATACACCTCTGCTTTTCTGAGCTGTGCTTGCTTTATGACCTGCTGCTCAGTCAGGAAGTTGGCAGGTTTTTGTTGCATTCATATGAAGAATATTTCTCTTATCTTCAGCAAAACTGCCCTGGAGATTTTTGTCTAGATTGAACCTTTTGCATGCTTGTATCTATCATTTGGGTTTAGCCAGGAAATCCAGATTACAGTAACGGTGCACACTGCGTAACAGTATAGTTAAAACAGTCCTGCAGGATACCTATGAAGGCAAAGGGAGGATTTTCACTGTGCTGGACTACCTTCTGGGTCTGGATTTCTCAGCGATTTTGAGGAGCTAATGGGCAATGAAGGGTACTTGCCTCAAACAACAGAGTCCATCAGGTGTGGAGGGGAACACTTTGGAGAAGGAGAGAGGGAGGCAGGAATATTTTTGCCTCCAGAAATAAATGCTCAGAGTGATATCATACTCTGACACTGCGGTGGCCACAGCTGGAAAACGTTTTGTTGCTTTTTAAATGTGAAAGTCATTGTATAGTTATACTTCATAATCATGCACACCTTACATTTTTAACATTGCCAGGAAGACTGTTTAAATATCTTAGTGCAGAGGGAGTGTTTGCAATAATCCTGTCTCCTGAAGAGACACAGCCCACAGAGCTCAGGATGATCTTTGCTGCCAACTTGCCTTTTAGCAAATGAATTCCCATCTGTGGGGGGTGGGGGCTGTGCTGGAGAAATTTCAGAGATGGATAATAAGATACTTCTCCACCAGAATTACAGCTAAATAAAATTTGGTATAAACTCAGTATGTCTAACTGAACAAATACCAGCTCCTCAGTTTTGTTAACTAGTTTGTCACAGTTATCATAGTTACACACACACACACGTGCTCTGTATAATTTATTTTTTTTTTTACATTTTAAATTACTGAGAAGAGAAATAGTACATTAAAGTCCAGATTCTGCAATCGGTGCCTTTTACAGTAATATTTGCCCCTACTGATTTCATACTCTTAATGCTCAGCTGTACTTTCCATGTGTTTACGAAAGAACGTATGTGCACTCTTGTACACTGGATTTAGATAACGCTTTGAATATAAAGCTGACCAGACAACAAGCTTGTTTGTATTTCATGGTAGCTCTGAAAGTTTTGGGCCTTAGTGTGGAGCACAACCAAACCACACTGGATACTTTTTGCAAAAGCTGAATCCCATAGTTTTGGGTTCCCCCCTGCCACCCCAAACAAAATTTAAGCTTTTCCTGCATACAGCCTTATGGCTACAGCATTCATCTAAGCCGCACAAAGTCTTCTTTCTATTCCTTAGTCTGAATCAGGGCAATTTTTGACTGCAACTCAGAGGGCAAGGGTCTGAACCTGCATTTTTTACATCCAAGGCTAGTGTCCCATGAGTTTAAGAAAACAGAAAGATGTGGAAACATCACTAAATACACAGCTCAAAAAAGTTATGGTGTGACATGACATCATATTCTGGCTGAAACCAACTCAATCAGAAATGTTCTGACTGGTCCCTATATGGTTTAGCTGAAGGCACCTTCTGTAGGCATCCAGGGTAGTTATTGAATTGCAGACCATGAAATCCTTTCTAGGATAGAGTGCAGGCACCAGCTTCTCAGCTGCAGTAAATCAGCATAGCTCCCTGCTTTTATACCAATTGAATATCCAACCCAAGGTGTCCACCTGTTTCTATTGTTTATTAAGCCAGAGGATGAAATGCAGATATTTTGAGGATGGGCTATACACCCTATATTACATATGAGTAGCCCACAAATGCTCGCTTGCATCCCTTGTTTATTCACTTGGTGGCAGATTTGTAGTGTCCATTCAGAAGCTGACCCAACTTTGAGAAATTTGGCTATGACTCTCGGCTGGGTTCAGCATTTCAGTCAAAAGCAACAACACTCTAAAAGCTGACAAAGTTTGTTGGGGAAAAGACTCTACATTCTGCCTTGAAATAAGTTACACAGAAGGAAAAACACAGCTCAGGGCTTTCATCTTTTGTTCACGTTGTACAGACAGGAGTCCTTAGCATGCTGGAACAGGGCTTGGAGGAACATGGTTTTACGAAGTCAGAGTAAATTAGAAAGAAAATAGATAAAATCCCCTCATAGTTAACTGTTAAAGAATAATCATACAGCAACTGCCTTCATGTCTATAGCTGCATTACAATGAAGGACACAGTCTCTCAAATATACATTGCTGGCATGGCTTGTCATCTCCTAGCTCTCAAGCTGATCCTTCTGCCTTAGTTAAGTAGTCATTGACATTTTCTGTTCTTTCTCAATGCTGTAGGAGCTTTTGATGACATTGGCTGTTCTGGTACTTCCAAAACTGAGATCTTGTTTAATACGAGGACAATCTGATTTTCTGGTATCTTTTCTTTTGCAATTATCCTTAAATTTTGCAGGCTTTTTGAAAGGACTCAGACCCCCTTAATGGATATGGATTTCTCTGGAGTTCCAGTCTGTTCCTGTAAAGCTCAGAAGGCATGGGCTGGGGGGAAGAGGAAGGCATTACTGAATATGTACCATTTCTGAAATTCATCCTCTCATTTACTTACATAGAAGTGAGGCAATATTGCTGAAATATTTTTAAAATCTTGTCGATTCAAAACTTTGCACTTTAATCTCATTTCTAATGGGCCCTCCTGCCTGTGAAGCACCAGTAACCTTTCTTCCTAATTTAACCCTCATTTTACCTCATGCATTTATTTATTTATTTTATCTAGCTGGTTTCTTTTAAATGTCACCTGCTATGAGGAATGTCGTTAACCTGTTACAGATCAGTTGGATCATTATATCCGTCCCCACCTGCTCTTGGTAATATTGCAACTCTGGAATTGGTATTAAGTCATTACAGACTTCTTTTCCCAGATATTTGCTTCTGTCATGATGCTGTTACAACACTGCCTGGAAGCTTTCAAGCAGTCATGATTTGTATGTTGGGTCACAAAAACAAAAGGCAGAGTTTCCATAGGAACATCCTGCAGCTCCTAACTGTGACCACGCCTAGGCTGAAGGATGCAGAAGGTAATGTCTGCCTACCATCTGTGCAAAACTGATTTTGTCAAAGACAGCAGACATGACTCATCTGCTCGTGCTCCTCTGTTTGCATGCACCACAGCATGCATGGGTGTGAATGGACACAGGATCTGGCATATGTCTACAAATACAGGTATGTATATATATATATCTATCAAAAGCCACCCCACTCCTCTAAGTTCATAATGGCACTGAAAAAAAAATATACAGGGATTTTGCAAGGCTGCAGATCCTCAGCCTCTTCCTTCTTCATCCCCATGCCTACTGCTCACAAATGCAGTCTTGCACTCCCAGCAAGCAGAGGTGATGTTAGCAGCAAGGGTTAGCTGGTGCTCAGGAAGGACAAGTGTGGCCTGAAGTTTGCATGCTGTGCTTGCTCCTCTGAAGGGCTGCGGCATTAAAACCCCCAAGTCATGGCATTTACTGCAATCTGAAATGCTCTCCCCCCCCATGCCGCTTTAAGTTCGCTGTCAGCAGAAAACAGGAATCACAACTCCTTTAGCCAGTAATGATTCCTTCCCTGTGCTCCAGCTAGCTTGGTAGTAAGCTTCCGTGCTGGATGTTGGTGCATACCTGTGATTTAAGGCTGCTGTCTACTCCTTTGCTAATTGTCAGCACTTGGCAATTGTCTTCGTGTTTGTGTAGCATCACCAGAATCTGTTTTGATGGTATTGCAGAATAGGGTAAAGCATGGTCAATAAATCTTCAAAGGCCTTTTTCTATTAGCCATCACAAAAATATTTCAAGTGTTGACAAGCAGGAATCAAAAGACTTTGATTCAGAAATGTGGGGCAACCATTAAGAACATGCTTAAATATGGGTATGTGTTTAAATGCCCTCCTGAACCTGGGCTTAAATATTTGCAGATTGAATCTGAGCTGATTAGTACCAATAACCATGTTAAATCTCTGCTGAGCCCATAATAAGTTCCTCCTTAATAGTGTGGCAAGGGAGTAGCGTACACTCACTCCTTATTCAAACACTTATGAAATTATTTTGATTCCAGAACTAATTAACTGGACTGTATCTTAATCATTCCTACTAGTATCATACAGATGTAAGCAAACTATCATATGATTCCCTACCAGCCTGATATATTTCAATTTAAACATAACTTAATAATTGCAGTACCAATTAGTTAAAGTGTAAGTAGGAAAAACATTGGATGGAGACATCTTAATTTAAATATAATCCATTAAGTAAAAACTGCTATTCTAATTAGTGATAATGTAGCACAATTAGGAAATAAAATTTGATTGGTACATTGGAATTTAAACTTAATTAGTAACTGCTATTCTAATTAGTAAATGCAATATGTTTCGTGCAGTGTTTTGTCAGGGAGAAGTGCATGTACAGTAGAGATGATGAAGAAAGAGGCAAGAGGAGAGCTGAGGTGAGTAGTGCGGAGCAGAGGAGTTCAGCCAACATCAAGCCCAACGTCCTGCAACTGAACCAGCACTGACCTTACAGCAGGAGAGGTTCAATCTCATTCAAAAAACTTGATGCGAAGGACAATTTGCCATCACCTTCGGGCAATCTCTTCCCGTGATTAATTACTTCCAGTGCCCAGATGGAGTGTTTCATTTTGACATCTACAGTTTTCTGTTTCCATATGCGGACCAGCAAAATTTGGTAAACTAGCGAAAATAATTGTGGAAGTCAGCTGGATTGGAGAGCTCAGCTTTTTGAATTAGGAAGATACAAAGCTGTCCTAGACACAAAGGCACTAAAACTACCACAGGTCTGCACTCTTATGAAGGGGAGAAAATTGGAGGAAGGAGCTTGAGACCTAGCTGGATCAATAGCCTTCTGATGAAAGATACTACAACATTTCTTTTAACAGGAGAAGGGAGGGGAGAAAAAAAGCATTGGCTGTTGTTTTCGTTGAACTAACCATAATAATTTCAGCATCTCTTTCCTGGAAAAGAATTCATTTAAACCCCTTGTTATGTACACATACTTAGCACCATTCTCCGTTGTATTACTTTGCATTTATTGACACCGAATTCTGTCTACTATTTTATCAGCCAGTCACTTAGCGTCTTCAACACTTCACTGGAAATTTTAGTTTTGTGTTTCTGGAATAGCATATAATTACCAGGGAATTTTGTTGCTTCCCCATCACCCTTTTTACAATCACCTGTGACTATGCAGAACATACCAGGTCCCAGGACTGATCACTAGTGGATGTCCATTTTATAGACTGGCCATTTATTCTTCACTTCATTACTTATCTTTTAACAGAGATGAAAAATTGTATTAGGAATAAATTAATTACAAATAATTAATGCATAGGAACAGTATATATATGAATTAATTAACCTTTTCTCTTATCCCATGGTAGCTCTAAAAGACTTTGGTGAGTCTTCATCAAAAGATTTTCAAAATCCAGTCCTTTGTATTGATTGGATTCTCCTTATTGGAGCTCCAATAGTTTTGTATGGTAATCCTTTTATAAAAACTACATAGATTTCCCCCCCCCAACACTGTATCATATTTATCCAAACATCAACTCATTCCATTCTTAATTACAATTTGCACCAGATGCTCCCAGACTTCACTTCAAAAACATGTATTTGCCACTTTCCATTCTCCTGGAACCAAGGGCTGTTTAAGGAGTACATGAAAACAACACAGCTGGTAGGTCAGCACTTTCATACTTGAATTCCTTACACCTCTTGTGTGAATATTAGTTAGCTTTTGCAATTGGTTACTATTCTTCTTGTTAATTTATTTGGAAAACTTTTCTATCAGCAATTTAATTTGAGATAGATTGTCAGAAAAGGACCCCAGAAAGAGATGTTGTAACATGGGAAAGCTCCCTTGGTTCCATCAAAATGATTTTTTTAAATGGCTTTTTATTACATAGTCTGATCTTCTCTGAGTGCCCCCGATTGTGTCTCAGTCATTTATTATCCCTACGGAGTAGATGGCAATATCCCTGTTTCTGATACGTTTGGGAGAAGGAAAGTGTTCTTTTGCATTTAGCAAACTCAGCTTCACCCTCCCTCTCTTTTTTTTTTTTTTTTTTTTTGGCTTTTCTTACTAGGGTTTAGCATTTCACTTTCCAGAATTTGGGCTTGCCTTTGTGTGTGTGTGTGCATGTGTGTTGAAACATCATTTCTATCTTTCCTTAGTGGCTTCTTTTACTACAGTGTTTGACTGTAATCCTTTCAATTTTTTTTTTTCTGATGGGCAATACACATTTACTCTGAGGTTCTACTTGAAGTATCTGTGCTATAATCCAAGAATTTGACCCTTTTGCCTGCTCCTTTTATGTATTTATTCCTGCTCGGTTTGCCTAGATGGATAGAGAGTAAGCTTTTTCATTCTTCCTCATTCTTTTTAATGTCCCCCTTTTGAAGTTAAAAATGAAGCAGCACATCTGTTCCTGGATGCGAAGGTGGAGAAGCAAAACACTAGCATGCATCCACTGTGGATGTTTCCACTGTTCAATGTCTTCACAAATGGGTTACACAAATATCAATCAGGAATTTTATCAGGATGACTGGGTTGGCTTTGAGGCAAGGATAGGGAGCAGCTAACCATAAATGGTTCCCTGCAATGCTGTTTTTCTGCAATTTTACAAAATATATGGGGGTAATAAACACCAGGGAGAAAGAAAAGCCTCTCAGGCTGAGGGCTAAGGCTGGTACAAGAACAAACATATTTTACTAAGTCATGAATAAGTTAAGGCTAGCAATTAGAAGACTGTTCATGTTTGTCAATGACAGCTTTCCAGCCAGAAGAGTAGGTTAGGAAAACGTTAACTAGTTTTAATAAGGGGATCCCTAAATCTATTGGAAAGATCACAAAACTCACTTTTTATGACAGCAAGGACTCAATTTGCTAACTGAGAAAGATCTTTCTTACGTGCCTCAGGATGTTTTTGTGCCCTTTTCTGTTGGATTAGAGGATCCTCCCCTATGAAAAACTTTTGTGCTTGCTCCCCAGCTTGAAAGGCAATTCAAGATCTGATTCCACTTTGGCAATGACTTTGGCAGCATAATTCACCACTGTGAGGGGAGAAAGAAAAAAAAAAAAGGCTGCCTGTGCCTGTGTTTGTACTGAATCTGCCACTCAATAATTTCATTTGATGTTCCTGGCTCCCGAGTTATAAGAATAATCAACCTCCCCCTCTCCACCAAACTCACATTTCTATAGATTTCCCTCGTACTTCCCCCAGACACCTCTTTTTCCACACTGAAGAGCTTTAGGCCATTTAATCACCCCTTATAGAAAGCTGTTCCATACTACTGGTAATCCTTATTGCCTTGCTTTGGATGTTGCCCAGCTCTGCTAGATCATTTTTGAGCTAGACAAACTGGAATTGCATGCAGCACTCAAGCTGTAAAACCACCATGCGTTTAAACAGCAGCCTGGGGGTATTTTCTGTTCTCTTTCCCTAATAATTTTTAGCATAACTTCTAACAAGGACTGAGCACGTTGAAGCTCCAAGACCTCTTTCCTTACTGGCAGCAGTCACTTTAGAGCCCATAACTACATATGTAAAGTTTTGAAGGCTTTTTTACCCCATGCAGGGCTATTGTTTCAAATGTGGTTTTCACATCCTGCAGTAAAAAAGGCTTTGAGTCACCTCGATTGGCAAAGTGTCATCTGCAACATATACTTCCCTGCCTGATACATACCAGAAGCCACTCACAGCCAGCTAGCCGCATCCACCCAGTGCTCCAGACATCTTATCAACCTGGACTCAGGATATTTCCCTATTGCAATACCCTCTCAGGTTTCCATTCAAGAAAGTCACATAAGCATGTGCTTAATACCACTGTTGTTAGCTAAATATTTAAGCACAAAGCTACCATTACACACCTAACAAATCCTTTTATCTTCAGCAGGATTTCAGCATTTACTTGCATTTAAGTATAAACTTTGGTATTTTGCCGAGTGGAGATGCCTTCTCGAACAAAGCTTTTATTGAATGAATTAACTAAACAAACACAGATTTCCTAAATCCTAGGCTTTCACTTACTGGAAACGGGTTGAGTGTGTGCATGGCTTAAGAAATGAACAGATGCTGACATTACCCATCAGAATTATTTTATGCCAGCAAGGGCAAACGCTGCCTTATTTGTCCTACACCTTCTCAAGACATGAGTGCCTCACCTGAGTCAAACTTCACTAAACAAGAGACATAGACCGAGGGGAGGTCTTGAAGGCAAAGGCAGTAGCGGCAGGCCACCAGGTGCACACATTGCCATTACCAAATTTGAATCTAGATAAAACATCAGCCTCTCTCTTGAAAAAGCTTCTCTGACCTTGGCTTAATGCCACGGGAGCGCCTTGAGGTGCATGCACATCAGATTAACCTCACTTGCAGTTTTAAAAAAAAAGTAATTATTGAGCTTTAGATTTTCTCTGATAAGTCGGTATTAAAGTCCAAACGCTGCCCTGCAGTTCTGCCTGCCCTTTGGTTGGGAGAAGCAAGAGCCATTTCATCTGACAGTTTGTGTTGTACTGGGGAAGTATTTCTTCCTGGACTTATTTCACTACCCAAGATGTGGAAAACTGCACCCTACTTTGGGACTCGCTGTAGTATGGAGCAGGGAGAGGGTCTTCCTGCAGGATTTCCAAGCATTGACACCACAGTACAACGGCGGTAGGCATAGAGAGCACAAAAACCTTACCAAGGAAGAAGGTGTTGCTGTGACTGCCAGCTGGCAGCCTGCATTGGGTTACACGTGCATATTTGAACAACTATCAGCCTGTCTTACCAGTTTTGCACAGTGCCTTCATTTCCAAAACCTCTCCAAACTCTTTTTTTTTTCCTGTGTATTTTTACAGCCTCTGGTACAATAGGGTCTGAGTCCCTGCCCTCAGTTCTTAGGTAAAAATAGTGATCCAAAGACCTAATGGGTAATCAACAGGTCCCTGCCAAGCTGGTAAAGCTTTTCTGCAAACTGCCTGGGAAAGCAGGGGCACAGGTAAGTGGGGGTAAGGGACTTGGTTAGAGTCACATCATGAATTAGTGTTTGAGGGAAGAATATTACCTGCCTGTTCGGGGCTATACAAATTGCATTTGTCCTCCATCTGCATGAGCCGAAATTAGTTTGTCTCATACAATGGGTCCGAAATAAACAGTGTTCACAGTGAAGGGCTTGTGCCATTAGGCCCTAGTGGATAAGTAGTGTTTGGTCCTAGAAAATGATGGTCATGTCCTCTAAATGCCCTTTGCTGTGATATATTTTGATTAAGCATCCTGAAGAGCCCCCTGATGAAAAGTCAGCCTGCCCTCATGCCGCACTAAACGCTGCAAGAACATCTCAGCTAATTTCAGCTGTCAAAAAATTAACTACCTAGTCACAGCAGTCACCCGGGTACGCTGTGCTCAGGGGAGATTCAGGGCTCAGGCAGACTTCATTGCCCCCCAGAGCTACCTGCGTCTCTGCAGAATAGGGTGATTCATCCTATCCTAAAACAGGCACATAAACGAGGGATTTGCATCACGCTCTGGTAATGCTCTTTTCTCCTCCTCAGCTTTTGATGACTCTCGAGGGAGCCCAGATACCCAGCACTGACTGACCCCAGGGCCAGGTGGCTAAAATAATTTAAGACAAATCCCACGCAATGAGCTTTTTCCCACCCCAAGCAGCCAACTGTCTAAATTGGGCAGATCTTCAGAAGAAAGCTTTGCAGCTGTCAGGTCTGCTCCTCTGTGCAAGACAAATGCCATCCTTACTTACAGACAGAGCCTGCAAGTAATTGCATTTCAGACAAGATTTTCTATCCTTGTCCCTGCCGAGCCGAGAGGGGATGTTCTCATTTCAACATATGACGGAGAGTGGCTTTGGCATGTTCTATGCGGAGTATATTTGACATTTTAATTGATGCCATTTGTTAATTAAGAAGGATAAATGATGACAGGGAGAGGGGAGGAGATCTTATAAAGAATGAATAATAACCTTGTTCAAAAGCAGGTAATGAGATACCGAGTTAAAGATATGTAAGAGCTTGCAAAAATGTCTAAATGTTTTTCAGAAATCAGGTGCTGCCTGTCTTTTCCTTATCACAGAAATGTCAGGGAGCGAAATTCATCAGCGACTTACAACACGTGCTCTTTACTCAAGGATTTTCTAGCAGAAAAGGCCACGCATACCTGGGTTAACCAACAGCCGGTCTCCTGCCGTGGTGTGGATTAGTGCTCACCATTCCCCTTCTCTCCACTTGCCATTACCACAGCTACCACCAAGGCAGAGGACACGACCGTGCCATCGCCAGGCTCAGCCTGCCCAGACGGGGCTGGTCCCCGGCTTTGCACAGGGAGACGCCAGGCAGCGGCGACTTCCCTCGGCGGTGAGGAAGAAGAAAGCGGGATCGGTGGCGCGATGCTCAACACTGATCCCCCTTTCAGATGCACCAGCAGCTGTGTGTGGGGCTTGTTTTCCCTAAATAGCGGCTGTGTGCTGCACAAAGGCCCTTAATAGAGAAGAACAGCGTCTGTTAGCCAGGAGGGTGGATCTGCAGAAAAGCAGATCCAAAAAAGCCTCGGGTCTAGCTCCTTTCCGTGCAGATGCACATTTAAGCAGAGATGGGAGGAAAGGCCAAGCAGAGGCTGGAGGGGAAAGAAAAACAATATGCACCAGCTGATGTAGGGAGCGGGGAGAAAGGCTGTCACATCCAAATTCAGAGTGCCATTTCCTGTGAATCAGAAACCCCCCAAGCTTGGTATTTTGCACTGAGCAGGGCTTTCAACACCTATCAAGAGGCAGACTGCTGTTCCTTTCCAGCTTCATCTAGACTTTCCTGCCCAGTTTGAAATGGCACTTCTGCCTCACCCTCTTTCCTTCACAGGGCCAGGCTTGACCCAGGGATGGTCCCATTGCCATATTGCATTGCCCAGGCTCACCTCCATCTTTCTGATCTCGCGCTCTCTCCTCTCCTGCTCCTCTGCACACCCCAGGAGAAGCGCTGATACCTATGTCCAACATCTGTGCAGAGTATAGCGTAAGTCCTTGCATCTGGTACAGGCTAGAAAAGCTACACAGGTATGGGAGTTATTTGCTATGGTCTATAATGAGTATATGATGTATGTCTCCTAGGATGAAAGGTGAGATAGTTTACCACATAGGTCTCCACATCCAGGAGCTTAGCAGTGAAGCTGCATTTTCAGAGTAACTAGCAGAGCACCCAAAAGATCTCGAGTCCCTTTTCTGGCTCTTCTAGGGAGCCTGGGTTACACCTTCAGCACATCTCCTGCCTTCCCCAGCCCTCAGTTTCCCTTGGTAGGGTGGGGGGAAGGCAACAGTGAACATCACTGCAACCCTGCCTAGGGCTCTGAGATAAGCACCAGCACTGGGGCAGTGGCAGGGGTTTCCACACACAGGTATAATGCAAAATTGCTAGAAACGTTCATTTTCAACTTCCATTTTAAAAAAATCTGTGAAAAGTTTGGGGAAGTGATTAATCCCAGCTCCAGATTGGTGCAGGCTGACTGTTTGTAGGTTTTTTCCTATTTGTTTTAGGTTGTTTACTCAATGTATTCATTTGTTTACCTTGTTGTTTTCCACTCCCTGCATCTGTTCATTTGTTTAAGTACGAGCCTCCTCGTTTTCCACTTCTGTTTCCTCTCATTACAGTGGAGCATCTGCTTAGCACTTAAAAAAAAAACCCCAAAAAACCCAATCAAAAATTATCTTATATCATGGAGCAGAAAGTTTTCATAAAATATGAGTTAAGAATGATTATTGCCTGCATAATCTCTTTTATTATTACTATTTGTTTCGGCTCCAACTTGACAACAATTCTGGATGCCTTTGGCAAACATTTGTGGGGAAAAAAGCAGGGATGACAGCCTAAAAGAATACCAAAGAATCAACTCCCCCTGAAAATCAAGGAAACAAGACTATTGTCTTTCCCTCCCTTCTGCAAGTCATTTCAAAACTAATCTTGAGATGGAGATAGCCTGCAAAAGTTTAGGGTCTTCCCTGCTAGTCAGAAATCCCAAGTCAGGGTGAGCCTGGCTAGCTGTGACCTGATTGCAAAACCTTTGCAGAAAGCTCAGATGGGCACATTTGTGCAGTGCTCATGGGAAATGCAGCATCACTATCATCTCCACCAACTCACCCTCCTTGCCAAAACTCTCCTCTCTTCCTTTCTTCCTTGACCAGTAGCTTCTGGGGGCTCTCAGAGTCCATGCCCTCTTCCCTCCCACAGGAGAGGAGCCAAGGAAAGCATCTCCGCACCCCTCTGCCTCCTCGCCTGCACAGCAACCTCAGCTCTCACAGGTTACTTGCACTGAGGAATCTTGTCTGACTAAGTGACATTTAGAGGAAACTGTCTTGTTGATTAAAAGAAACATGTAATATCTGGGGAAAAAAGTATCAAGAGCGCATAAGGGGGTGACATCAGGCTGAGTGTCCTCAGCTGCAGGCAAGAGCAATTCATTAATGTAATTGAGTCACACAAAGTTTCATGATAACTTTGGGGAGTTTTGCATGAGTGATTAAACCGAGTGGCAGGTAGATGAACCTCTGTCAGCTTTTCCAGCAACTGCCTGACTTGCCTCCAGGTCCAGGTAGTTTGGGTCTAAGAAGTGATCCTTTTGCCAGCAATCCATCACAACTGACCCTGTATCGCACAGACCACATCCTCAGGTTGGCCTAACCCTCCAGCTTATCTATTTTATTCTGCATCCACTGTTTCAAGGAGTTTTGAACAGCGACTCATTAGAGATTTCCCCAAGCAGAAGTGTATGGGTTGAGTTACTATTGGTATTCTAAAGTAATAAAAACATAATATTCAATTTTCTCCCTCGGATGCGGTCACAGACTGCACTAAGATCTTATTTATTAGTGACATAGTTAATGGTACAAGTTTGGAAAAATGCATCTGCTCTAAGCTACACCTTCTGAGGCTTAGGACGGTGGGGCCTTGGCAGGGCATGCAACCCCACGGCTCACCTCTCCTGGCCCTTTGGGTCACCACGGGTACAGTCTGGCTGTGCTTGGTTCATCTCTGGTCCTAGCAACTTCTGCAAGTTGCAAGACACTTGCATTGGCTCCAGCAAGCCCTCAACAGCTTTTCACACCAGCACAAGGCATCACTGGACAAGAATGAAGAGGAAGCCCTCAGTGCTGCATCTTTGTGTGCTTTTTTTGCACTAAGGGGGACAATTTCAGCCCTTTAGTTTGCAGCAGCCTGGAAAAGCATGAGCTCCCTTTCACCGTTTCTCCCCATTGTTATTGCCTGACAGATCATAAAAAAAACAAATGAAAACAAACCCAAAGAACCGCCCACACAGCAACACTGACTGGACATCGTGGCTTTAGGAAGCCCCAGTGCCTACCTATGAGTATTCAGAGACAGAGCATCTGGGTTGAGTTGTAGGATGGACCGATGCCTTGTGAATAAAAATAAACAGCAGCAGATCCTCTGTGCCCGTTCCTGCCTGTTTACTCAGATATTTCTTTCTCCTCTCACCAAGACAGGGAAGAGTTTCTACAACACAAGATAATACTTGCTACATAAAAGTACTATTCCTCTAATTAGCAGAGATATTCATGGCAGTGAATAGAGGAAAGCTTTTTTTTCCCTGCCCTATTCTGCTGTAAAGATATGTTATCACTTAGAACATCATTTAATTAAATACTAGAAATGAGGACACTTTGGAATTGAATAATTCTTTTCTCCAACAATTCTTTCTAGTGTTCAAATATTGGTCAGAAAAAAAATCTAGCCTTGTCACAGTCATCTGGTACTTAATTGGTTTTTTATTTAGTTCAGTATTAAAGCATGAACTTTGAGGAAAAAATTAATTCATTGCTCTCCAGCGTGGACAGCTCGCAATGAATAATTGTGAGGAAAGAAAGAAAACAACCCCAAGTCTTTGTAAAGCCCAACATCTGATCTCAGTATCATCTATCATCCTTTACAAAACTCTGGCTGACACAGGAGGTACATCTTTTCTATGTTAGCACTGAAAAGCAAACTGAAGGTAGGATTTTCAAAGGCACTTACTTCTTGCTGCTCTCTCTTGATTTCCATTGGAACTGCTGGTAAAAATCTTTACTCCCTTCTCAGAGACCAGGGCATGCCAAGCATATCCAAGCACCCCACATACTTAAAAATCAATAAATGCTTGTTTGTATCATCTCGATTGTGTCAGGTCAATGATGTGGAGACCCAAAGGTCATTTTGACCAGCCCAGTCCACTGCGGGTACTCCTCCCTTCAAGTTGCCTCTTTAGCCCACAGCACCGCTCATCCTCATGGTGCCGTTTGCTCAGGAAGCAGAGGAGATCCTGCTGGTGCCTTTTGCTCCTTTCAGCTGTGCTCCAATTTAGACAGCTGTGGAAGAGGACAACCAGATTTCCCCAAGGCAGGTGAAAGAAGCAGTGGGATTGCTTTGGCCTGCCACAGTGCATAGGACAGCACCAACTTCCATGCCAGGGGTTCAGCAGAGCTACCGGGGCAGAGCTGGGCAACTGCTAGAGTCAGCTGCAGGAGAGGGCAGGGCATTTGGGGGCTGGCCCATGGGGCCATCATCACACTTTTTTAGACAGCAGGCATGGGCCAGATCTGTTGAAAAGCGATAACAAGACTTGTATTGACACCAGGAACAGAGGGCTTAATACACACCTGGTGCATTAGGAAGACATATGAAGCAGGGGATAAAGGACAGAGATCATCTCAGGCATCCCAGCAAGCTGAGAACTTTATTTTACAGGGTGGCTGCTTGTCCCCATCCTCCCCTTGCAACTGTCTTGCATGGATCTGGCACAGGGATGTTGGTCCCCATCCCCGCTGCTGCATCAGTGATGTCCTGCAAGCAAGGATGATTAAGGAAAGTCGTACGTGTGAGACTGTCTTAGCTGGAAAGAACCCTGACAGCACACACGCTTGCAAATGTGCTTTCAGGAGAAAAGCATGGCTTTGGCCAAGTGCTAAAACCAGGTTAGCAAAGACAAGGCAGGTCATGATTTCTGCACACCAGCAGATCATTGTGTCAATTAAAAACTACAGACTATCTTGTTTTACTCAGCTGGTTATCATACAGTAGCTAGCGTGCTCTGGGAACAGCACTTTTCCTGGTGAGGGGAAGGAATGGCGAGAGCAAGGCACAAAAGGACGCTGCAGAATCAGTGGAGAGTTAACACACAAGGAGATAGCAGTCTCTTCATTAGCACCAAATAAGAGCAGTTTTGAAACACATGAAATACTTTGAGCCTTTTTTCTACACCATCTGTTTTGTCCGGCTAAATTCTCATATTAATCATCTTTACTCCTTGTGAGTAATTCCCTTAGGGAAAATCTACTGAGCACGTTCAAATTTATTAAAACTATCACATTTTATTAAGAGTCTGTACCCAGTGTCTTCTACCTTATGCACCTGATGATAGGGAGAGAAAAACAGTGGTAATCACAAAATGGTTTCTCTCATCTCTGTACCTCCCAGTGTTATTCATGGCAGTAGTGGGTATTGGTGTTGCAGTGACGTCTCATGCATGTCCACTGCAGCGTGCCAAGCACTGTAACAGCACACCATGTTTCTCCAGAAAGCTTGTGTCAAAAGATTAAGATGACATGCAGAT